>NC_142883.1:14032500-14345789 GCF_051225735.1 Oryctolagus cuniculus | reverse complement strand
CGGTGAATCCTGTATTTCACCGTGTCTGGATGGCCTGGGGAAATGTGTATTTCTCAACACCACTCTCCCAGGTGGTTCTGATGGAGGTGCTAAACGGCCACTCTCAGAAGTGTATTTCTGGTCTGTCATACTCAGGGAGTTCAAATCCAACTGCCAAAAACAAACTAAACTCCTTTTAATCCTCTAAACGAAGTGGTTGGGAGGCTGGAGATCACCTTTTGAGAAACTGAGGACGCTTGCTTGATTGCACCTGCTGAGGACTGATTTTAGAGGGACCCTGGACCCAGGTGAAGCTTGAAATTTGGAGGAGGAAGGGCCAGGTTGAGATCTGGAGCTGCAGGAAGCCAGTCTTGTTCTCTGACTAGTGAGACAGCACATAAAACACACCCTTGCCTGTCATCATCACCAGGCCCAGGCACAACCCCACCTGCTGGTGCCACGTTCCAATGCTGCCAACCCTGCTCACCCTCCTGGCCTTGTTCCTCTTCTCCTCCCAGTGTCCCAGGCACCTGGGTGACCCGGGAGTCACTGCCCTCACACCTGAGGTCAGCCTCCTCCCACCTGAACCTCACCTACACAGATCTTGGCTCTTGGAGCGGCATCCATGCCACAACCCTCCCCCTCCCCCGCTGTGATATCTGATGGGCCCTCTGCCAGGGACAAGCTCCCCCCCCCCCCCATGCAGATTGATCAGCCTCATCAGGGTCGAATCTGGGTTGTAAACATCACTGCCTGCCTCCCACAGGAAACAAATGCTCGTCCCAACAGGAGAGGGCTCCCGCTGTGGGTGTCTTGAAGCTTGCAGCCAAGTCATGTTTATGAATGGGGACAGCCTGAAGCTCTTCTGGGCCACGTTTTCAAAGCTCCAAGAAAGAGGGAAAGGGAGACAAGCAGACACCTGGAGCTGCATCTCTGTAAGTGTCATCACTTGTCTCCCTGCCCTCACCAAACGCTACAGAAGTTTCATTAATCCGTGCAACATTAACCTGGCCTAACTAGGCACCAAGAACATCCAAATGAATGCTGAAAGGAGCCCTTCTTCTTGGCAAGTGCGGAATTTAGATGCAAAAAAAAAAAAAAAACCTCATAATTAAATTACTATTCTACTATTCCCTACCTATTAAGAGAATACCAAGTACCGGATATGATGCCACATCCTTTGCACGTATTAATTCCCTGAAACCTTACAGTAACCTGTGTAGCAGCTGTGATGGTGTCTTCATTTTATGCATGCAGACACTGACTCTAAGAGGATTGGTGATGTATCCAGATTACAAGGCTAGTTAAACACTCATGGCCCTAAGGACCACGCTCCCCCCTTGCTGCCTTGCTCCAGTGCCCGCCAAAAATGCCTTCTCACAATAGATAGTTTACAAAGGGAAGAGAAGCACATATCACCACTGTTGATTGGGAAGAAACACACTGCCTTGGCGTTCAAGTCCCATTGCTCTAATCTGCTGGACTTTGATCAAGTTATGTAATTAAGTCTCTTGAGTTTCATCTGTGAAATGGGAAAAATAACAAATGCTGCCTCCTTGGGCTGGCATGAAAATCATATGAAATGAAGACTGTATATGGATATATATGCACTATGACCTGGCAAATGAAAAGAGTGATTTTAGAGCTTGGCACCCGTGACTCATTATGGTGACCTAGGACAAAAGTCAGGGTTGTGATGTTAAATTTATTTATTTATTTATTTTTGACAGACAGAGTGGACAGTGAGAGAGAGAGACAGAGAGAAAGGTCTTCCTTTGCCGTTGGTTCACCCTCCAACGGCCGCCGCGGCAGGCACGCTGCGGCCGGCGCACCGCAGGAGCCAGGTGCTTCTCCTGGTCTCCCATGGGGTGCAGGGCCCAAGTACTTGGGCCATCCTCCACTGCACTCCCTGGCCACAGCAGAGAGCTGGCCTGGAAGAGGGGCAACCGGGACAGAATCCAGCGCCCCGACCGGGACTAGAACCCGGTGTGCCGGCGCCGCAAGGCGGAGGATTAGCCTAGTGAGCCACGGCGCCGGCTGTGATGTTAAATTTAGATAGGAACTGAGATTCCTTACTTTGTCCCTCAAATAGCAGCTCTGTATGCACAGCATATATGAAGTGAGCTCAACTTTCCACTTTAAGTCCTAGAAACTAAAACCCAAGTTATTACCCTGGCATCTCCTCCTAGCCTCACCCCCAACCCTCACAAGCCCAGGATTCAGCCATCACAAGTCCAGGTTAAGCCCACACGGGTTCTGGAATACTTGGTGACATGGATGATGTCATTGCAAGATCAGCTCTATTTTCTCAAGCATCTATAAAGACATAAAAATTGCTTTCAGGTTTTTATTGTGATTGTTAACCCAGAGTCACACTTTGGGAAGGAGAAATGGTTAAAAGTATAGAAAAATAAAAATTGATCCTTGTAGTTGTACATCAGCGAAAGTTGGGGTCCATTGTACCACAAGCTGCGTGATGAATCAGCACCCGAGTGCCCAGCTGGGGTGCTGTGTGTTGGAGATAATGGTGAAGGCACTTGCAGCTGTGCCCAGGCGGACCTGTGCCAGTAGATCTCACGGGGAAAGACCAGCAAGTTGACAGACCATTTCAGCTTCCTCAGAGGTAAGCCCCAGAGCTCTGGGAGCATGGAATAGGCATGTAAGTCCCCTGAGGACCCCCAAGAGTGTCTAAAGGGTGGCCAAATGGAGGTTAAGAAGAAGATCCGGGAAGGCGATGAAAACTGCACCAAAGCCAAGGAAGAAGTCGGAGGACGAGGCGGCCAACCTCATCACCTGCCCCAGAAGGGACAGCCAGAAAAGGGCTGCCAAGGGTACCTTGGGATTTGGAAACTAGAAGGTTATCAGGGTCACTGGCAAAAGCAGTGCAGAAATTCCCTTAAGTCGGCTGAGGACAAAGAGAGTGAAGAATCCAAGCACGAGAGGACCGATGGGACAGGGCTCAAGGGGCCCACAGGACTGGGGGGCACTTGGGAGCAGGAAGAAGCCCCCCACCCCCACTGAGATAAGGATGGGGCGGGTGTGGGTTCACTCAAAGGTGAAGAAGGGAATGCCTGCCTGGTGGCTTCTAACTTTTAGCTGTAAAGTAGGAAGCAAAGTCATGTCTTGAGATTGGTGGGGGGGAATGATAACAGAGGCTTTGTGGGGGACAGCGCTGTGGTGCAGCAGGTTAAGCTGTCTCTCACAATGCGACATCCCATATCAGAGCACTGGTCTGAGTCCCGGCTGCTCCACTTCCCATCCAGTTCCCTGCTAATGCACCTGGGAGAGCAGCCGCAGATGGCTCAAGTGCATGGGCCCCTGCCACCCACGTGGGGGCAGCCCAATCCTGGCCACTGTGGCCATTTCGGGAGTGAACCAGGGGGTAGATGGTTTCCCCCTCCCCTAGTCACTCTGCCTTTCAAATAAATAAAATTAATCTTAAAAATATAGGCCGGCGCCGTGGCTCACTAGGTTAATCCTCCGCCCTGCGGCGCCGGTTGGGGCGCCGGATTCTGTCCCGGTTGCCCCTCTTCCAGGCCAGCTCTCTGCTGTGGCCAGGGAGTGCAGTGGAGGATGGCCCAAGACCTTGGGCCCTGCACCCCATGGGAGACCAGGAGAAGCACCTGGCTCCTGGCTCTTGCCATCGGATCAGCGCGGTGCGCCGGCCGCAGTGTGCTGGCCGTGGCGGCCATTGGAGGGTGAACCAATGGCAAAGGAAGACCTTTCTCTCTGTCTCTCTCTCTCACTGTCCACTCTGCCTGTCAAAAAATAAAAAAAAAATATATATATAGACATAAGCTTTGTGGGAGATGGTAATAACTGGAACAGTCACTGAGATGAATGAAAGGGGAATTCAGAACAGCCTTGGGCCCAAGGATTTGAGGCAGCTCCAGGACTGCAGGGGTGGATGGATAACTCTTGTACCTTTTTTTTTTTTTTAATTGTTTATTTATTCAAGAGGTAGAGTTACAGACAGAGAGAGAGGGAGAGACAGAAAGGTCTTCCATCTGTTGTTGGTTTATTCCCCAAATGGCCACAATGGCCAGAGCTGGGCTGATCCGAAGCCAGGAGCCAGGAGCTTCTTCAGGGTCTTCCATGCAGGTGCAGGGGCCCAAGGACTTAGGTCATCTTCCACTGCTTTCCTAGGCCATATTGGAGAGTCAGATTGAAAGAGGAACAGCCGGGACTCAAACTGGTGCTTATATGGGATGCCGGCAGCACCACAAGCAGAGGCTTACCTCACTATGCCACAGTGTTGGCCCATACTCTCATGGCCTTGACCACTGTACCCAGGTGTGGGATTTGCAGGGTCAGGCACAGCAGAGACACTGAACCACGGGGCTCCTGATCACAGGGTGGTTGAAGGGATGGGTCCTGGCTTCCATGTTGGGTGGAACTAGAAGGAAATCCAGAGAGGCGGGGGTGAACAGGAGGAAGCATGTGGTGACGGGAAAGATGGAAGAACCAGTCTGTGTCTTCATTCAGGCGGGGGCAGTGGAGGTTGGCAGTGGTGAGCAGTTCAGAGGGGTGACAAAGTCAGGGGTGGCCACAGCACTGAGGTTTCTGAAGACATTCAACTCCTGGGTTTTCCCCTCGCCTGGCTCCTTCATGGAGAATCCTCTGAGGACTGGGCAGCTTCCAGCATTTTCTGTTCACCCTGCATCATCCCTGGGTCCCTTCTCCAAGACGGGGTGGGGGAGAGCATCATTCTGGGGGTGGGTTTCCCCGTGAAATGAAAGCCGACTCCCCTCGCTCTGGAGAGGCAGGCCCTGACGGGAAGGGCTCCTGCCGGGTGTGGTCAGGGGCTAGAGCTGTCTCAGTTCAAGGGAGAGGGGCATTGACGTCATGCGAATAATTGGAGCAGTGAACAAGGGTGATATCAATGACTTGCTTTGCTATTTAGCATGAAGACATGGGGTTACTAAATATAAATTTTTTAAAGCTCTGGCATTCCAAGGTTCACTAGAGGATGGTAGCTTTCAGTTGATGGGGAGCAGGCAGAATGGAATTCCCAGGGAGAAAGGCTGACCTGTCCCTCCTTTCGGCCCTGACTCTGCACCTGGCCTCCCGGGGATTTTCCCTGTGCTCCACCCAGAGAATGCTGTGTCCTTCAGCAGATAACCCCCATGCTTTCCTATGACCTTGACATCGCAGGCCTTCCAAACACAAAGTGCTCTACTCACAACCACAATCCTCCTGCCTCCACTCCAGCGAGGGAAACCCAATCCCCAGCTTGCCCCAAGTCACCCTGGAGCACAACTGAAGCTCCAGGGTGCAGTGTCAGCAGCAGAGCCAACCGGCGCCAGCCCCAGCCCCAGCCCTGCATCTCTTGGCCCTGCTAGAACACATCACCCCTCGTGTAACACAAGTGATAGGGTTCAATGGCCATGCAGCCACACCTACCTCTACACAGAGGAAGCTCAGTTTATTTTTTGTTTTTAACCTTTAAAAGCTGGTTTATACACTCTGCCATACAGCAGATAGGAATAAGAAATGTGAGCTGCCCACCAGGTTAATGAGCAGACGTGTGAGTGGAAATAGAATCGCTAGCCTTTCCCACTGTGGCTGCCGAGCACGTGTGTGATTCAGAAGACAAACATAGTTACATTGGGTTGAGAGCTCAGGCAGAGAAAATGAATCTGTTCTGCCCAGGGACCCCAGAGAGCAGAGCCTGAGACAAAAGTTCTTGTGTGGGGAGCAGGCATGTGGTTAAAATGCCATTTGGGATGCCTGCCGCCCCTATCGGAGTGCCTGGGATACAGTTCCAGCTCTGCTTCCAATTCCAGCTTCCTGCTAATGTGCACCTGGGAGGCAGCAGACGATGGCGCAAGTACTTGGATCCTTGCACAAGGGAGACCCAGATGGAGTTTCTGGCTCCTAGGTTTGGCCTGACTCTGACCTGGCTATTGCAGGCATTTGAGGACGGAACCAATGGATTGAAGATCTCTCTTTCTCTCTCTCTCTCTCTCTCCCTCCCTCCCTCCCTCCCTCCCTCCCTCCCTCCCTCCCTCCCTCTCCCTATCTAACATGCAAGTAAAATGAAAATAAATGATTTTTTAATTATAAAAAAACTTCCTGTGCAAATCCATCACTGGGGGGAGTGTGACTGAGTGTGGCAGGGCTGGAGGCAGGTGCATTTGAGAATGTGTCCTTGGGGCGGCTATATTCTTGGCCGTTTCATTTTCAGGGCCTGGGATGCCCTCCAAGAAGCATCTCAAGACCCATCTTTGGGGTGAGAGGAAGGGGAAGGCATTTAACTGCTGGCTCCTCCCCCACAGGTGTGCAGCTCTGCACAGGGGCCTGAGCCCAGCTCCCAGGGTGCACTGGCTTAGTGTAGCGTAGGTTCCCACATGTTCCAAGCCAGCTGTCAGACACAGAGTTGCCCTGGGCTGGGATTTCACGGTCCCAGCTACAGGCTTGGAACTCAAAATGTTGCCAGGTTGCACCTGCCAGAATCTGATGGCGCAGTCACAGACCAACCTTTCTGCTCCCACTGCCACCATGGCACTTGTGAAAAAGCTTGTGGCGAAGGGGGCCAAAGAAAGGAAACAGTTCTGAAGTTCGTACTTGATGCCACCGACCCTGCAGAAGACACAATCATGGATGCTGGCGGTTCTGAGCGGTTTCTCCAGGAGAGAAGCAAGGGGAAGGGAAAAGCTGGCCACCGTGGGGGAGGGGTTGCGACCAACGAATGAAGAGCAGGATCACGGTGACTGCTGAGGGACCTCCTCCCAAAAGGCATTTAAAATATCTCACCAAGGCCAGGGCCGTGGCTCACTTGGCTAATCCTCCACCTGCGGCGCTGGTACCCTGGGTTCTAGTCCCGGTTGGGGCACTGGGTTCTGTCTGGGTTGCTCCTCTTCCAGTCTAGCTCTCTGCTGTGGCCCAGGAGTGCAGTGGAGAATGGCCCAAGTGCTTGGGTCCCTGCACCCGCATGGGAGACCAGGAGGAAGTACCCGGCTCCTGGCTCCTGGCTTCGGATCCATGCAGCCACAGGCATGGTGGCCATTAGGGGAGTGAACCAGTGGATGGAAGACCCTTTCTCTCTCTAACTCTGCCTGGCAAGAAATTAAAAAAAAATTTTTTAAATCTCACCAAAAAAATCTGAAGAAGAATCCCTACGTGATTGGCTGCACACAGTTGCTGACAACAAAGAGAGCTAAGAATTCCGATACTTCCAGATTCACCAGGAGGAAGATGAAGATTGAGCTCACTTATCTGGAGTATTTTGTGTGAGTTCTTCAATAAGACCCAAAACAAAGAAAAAGATGAAGGGAGGAAAGTGTCTGAGGAGGAGAATCATGCACACATCAGGGAGGGAGAAGGGGCTGGGGGCAGCCAACACCCTCGCCCTGTGCAGTTCCCAGACGCCTTCACCTTCCACACGCATGAAACATGGCTGAATGCTTGGCACATCCGGGCCTCCTCATGCAGCTGAATCTCACTTGCCACCTTGTGTGCTGCAGCCCCACCCCGACCCTGGCTCCTGCCTGGGTGGGGACAGTGCTCTCTCTTGAGGTTGCCTGCACGCTCACTCCTGAGTGTGCGCTTCCTGCTTTTCTGCTCACCTCTAAAAAGAAAAAAGAAAAAAAAAAACAAAAAACAAAGGACTACTGGCTTTGGGGTCATTTTGATATGGGATAAGGCAGAGAGCTAGATTAGACCATAAGCTGAAAGCCACACCTCCTCCCCACCCCCCACCCCCCGCACCCTATGTAATCCTATCAGCCTACCTGTCAGTCAAATAACCCCTTTCCCAGGCTATATCTCCCTTTACCTGGGACCTGGCAGGGGGGTGCCATGTAACCTCTCCCCTCCCAACCTCAGAAGAGGCTGGCAGCTGGGAGGGGTCTCTCTCTGCCTCTGCATAGAAGAATGAGGAGGACCTGGACAGACAGAGACTGAGGCACGCTCTCTCTACTTGCCTCCCCATCTCTTCCCCTCCTGGCCCACTCTACCCTTCTTCTATGCCCACGTCTGTGTAATTCCCACCTCTTAAATAAACTTTACCACTTTGTGCACCATATATGGGCCTGTACTGAGAATGTTTCTTGGGGCTGTGCTGTGTTGTAGTGGGTAAAACCACCGCCTGCAGTGCCAGCATCCCATATGGGCGCTGGTTTGAGACCCAGCTGCTCCACTTCTGATCAAGCTCTCTATGGTAGCCTGAGAAAGCAGTAGAAGATGTCCCAGGTCCTTGGGCCTGGCACCTACGTGGGAGACCCAGAAGAAGTTCCTGGCTCCTGGCTTCAGATTGGCGCAGCTCCGGTCATTACAGCCAGTTAGGGAGTGAACTATCAGATGGAATACCTCTCTCTCTCTCTCTCTCTCTCTCTCTGCCTCTCCTCTCTCTGCGTAACTCTGACTTTCAAATACAAACAACTGAATCTTAAAAAAAAAAAAGAAAGAAATTTAGATCCCACCTCTGCCACAATATCAACCTGGTTGAGGGTCTACCTCTACCATTTCTGAGTTGTGTGGCCTTGGAGAAGCTGTTGAACTGCCCTGGGCCCGCGTTTCCCCTTCTGTAAACTGCAGGTGCCCATCTCCTACGCTGTTTCAGAAAGATGACATATATGTGACATTTGTAGTACAGCATCTTTACATAACAGGTGCCCAATTAAGGACACTGCTTTGTTTTGTTTTTATCGTAGGAAAATTACTGCCCATGGAACGTAAGGCATGCAGGAAGACCCTGGAATGACACGCTGAAGCTCAAAGATAGAAGTGAAAAGAATTTATCCCATGGTTTCAGGAAACCAAAAAGGACTTGTAATGCTTCCGACCCAAGAGGCTCTCCCTACAGTGACCATGCGCCTTGGACTTTCAGGATAGCAGCTATTTCAAGCATTCTCTCTTTTCCTACAAACTTGTCTTTGAGAGAGTCACTTTGATCTTGGGTCAGAAAACAGCACTAACGGTCCATCCATCCAGAAGGAAAAACATCAGCCCACAGTTTCCTTTGCTTCCCCCCTACCCCTCGGAGGTCAAACACAGAGCCCTTCTTCTCTTCCTTCGATGCCTCCCTCACTGGCAGGGGCAGCTCTGTGTGCACAGGTGAGCTCATTAAAAGCCACCTGACCTTGCAAGCACACAGTGCAGCAGGAGCCAAAATCCACAGGTGGAGGCCTCCGCCCATCCTCTAACCCCACAACAACGCTCTGTGCTGCTGGGCCTGGGCAATCCACCGCAGCAGGAAACGGTTGGGGTTTTTCTGTTATGAACACGCTAGCGAGAGGCTCACTTTGGACTATTTTTGAAAAAAAAAAAAAAAAAAAAAAAAAAAAAACGGAAACTTAGAAGAAAGAAGAAAAAACTCACCCATTTTCTTTTTAAATTTTTAATTTTCTTTTTATTTGAAAGGCACAAAGGACCTTGAAAATGCCCACAACAGCCAGGACTGGACCAGACTGAATTCGATCCAGGTCACCCATGTGGGTAGCAGAGACACAAGTACTTGAGCCATCACTGGCTGCCTCCCAGGGGGTTCACTAGGAGGAAGCTGGCTCAGAAGCAGTGGAGGCTGCGTGGGAACCAGGCATCTGACTCGGGATGTGGACATCCCAAGTGGCTACTTAAATGCTTTGCCAAACACTTGCCCCATCACCCATTTTCTTTCTTTTTTTTTAAAGCTTTATTTATTTATTTATTTGAAAGGCAGTGTTACACAAAGAGAGAGTGAGAGAGAGAGAGAAAGAAAGAGAGAGAGAGAGAGAGGTTTTCCATCCACTGGTTAACTCCCTAAATGGCCGCAATGGCCAGGGCTGGGCCAAGCTGAAGCCAGGAACTTCTTCCAGGTCTCCCACATGGGTACAGGGGCCCAAGGACTCGGGCCATCCTCTGCTGCTTCCCCAAGCACACTATCAGGGAGCTGAATCAGAAATGGAGCAGCTGGGACTCAAACCAGCACCCGTATGGGATGCCGACACTGCAGACAGCAGCTTAACCTTCCATGCCATAGCGTAGTATTTCTATCTGTTCTTTTCTAAGGCATAGTCCCTTGTTGTTTTACACTGTGTGTGGTTTTATGTGATACATATTCTCTATTTTTAAATTGTCATTTATTTTACTTGGAAGGCAGAGAGACAGATCAAGGGAAAGAAAGAGAGAGAGATTCCCCCACTCACTGGTTCATTTCCCAGATGCCTGCAACAGTCCGAGCTGAGACAGGTAGAAGCCAGGAGCTGAGAACTCAGAGTCCCCCATATGGGTGACAGCAACGCAAGGACTTGAGTCAAAAACTGCGACCTCCCAGGGTGTGCACCAGCAGGCAGCTGGGATCAGAGTGGTGTCGGGACTGAAATCGGGCACTGCTATATGGAATATTGGCAGCCCCCACGGCATTGCAATCACTGTGCTCCAAAGTCTGTTTAAAACTGCATTACACCATAATGAGCAGCAAAACAGTGTAAGGCAAAGAGGTTCCTAACTGGAAGTCGCCATGGTCTGAATGTTAATCCCAGCTCTCTTGCTTACTTTGGGCACATCATTTACCGCCTCTCAGCCTCAGATGGGTCAACGGGGAAGGCACAGGCACAACCATTGTTGCTGGTTTTTGGTACCACCCTCTAGATTGTAACCTCTGGCACTGGGCCTCCGCTGAGCTCCTACAACCAGGCTCCGTGGGTTAGGATTAGAGATGGCCACAGCGTCTTGGGGGCTGCTCCCATCCACAGGTAGAGCTCATTTCTTCAGCCCTTAGAATCTTGGGGGGCTTTGTGTTGTTGCCAGCCTCCAAGACGGTCTCCAGGGGTCCTCCCCTCCGGGCTATCTCAATCTCCCGCCACTCTGAATCAGGACTGATATGTCGTGCGGGTGACAACGTATGACATCTCAGGCTAGCACATAAGGGGCGTTCTGACTTCTGCCTCAGTCTCTTGGGTCACTTGCTCTGGGGGAAGCACCCACCATGTCGCGAAGACACTCAAGTCACCTGGGAGAGGCCCATGTACAGAAGAACCATGGCTTCCCGCTAACCACAAGCACCCCTTGGCCAACAGCAGGAGTAGGTGCCTTGGAAATGGATTCCCAGCCACAGTCAAGCCTTCGGATGGATGCAGCCCTGGCTGACATTTTGATAGCAACCTCACAGGACACCCCAAGCCAAAACTGCCCAGACAGCTGCTCCATAACCCACAGGAACAGTGACAGATAAGCATTTGTCATCATTATCAGCCACTAAGTCTGGGCATTCTTTACAACAAAAAATTGATTTACTTATTGGAAAGTCAGAATCATGGGGTGGAGGTCGGGGAAAGAGAGAGAGAGAGACAGATCTTCCGTCTGCTGTTTCACTCCCCAGATGGCTGCAACTGCCATGACTGGGACAGATCAAAAATCAGGAGCCAGGAGCTTCATCCCTGTCTCCTATGTGGGTGGCAGGGGCCCAAGCACTTCAGTCATCCGCTGCTTTTCCCAGGCCATTAGCAGGGAGCTGGATCAGAAGTGGAGCGTGAATCAGCACCCATATGGGATGCTGGTGTGGCAGGTGGGAGGGCACTTCACTCGTTATGCCGCAGCACTGCCCCTGGGGGTTACTTCGTATGTAGCAGTAGGTAACAAACCCACCCTGGCTTTGACCAATGGAACACAGCACAGGTGCTACCCTGGGACTTGTATGCTTAGGCCTTCAGAGGCCTGGAGCTTGACTTCAGCTGAAGCCACACAGGAGGCACCTGAGGCACCCCAGGGAAAGCCCCCGCCAATCTCCAGCCAGCAGCAACTGTCCCCTTGGAGGTTCCCGCTAATTCCTGCCTCTGCCACTCGGCAGAACCCCGAGAGGAGGACATCGTTGTTGAGAGAAGCCTTTGAAGGTTGGGGGGATGCGTTGTGAAGCACTAGCAGTATTTAACTGTACAATAGCATCGGCGCGGTCACCTGCCTCACTGTTGCGTGTCTCCACTTGTGTGCTGTTGCATTGCGCTTACCTGGCCTCCTGCCACGGGGCCTCACGTTCTCATAGGCGGTTCTGGTGCCCGTCCAGTGCCTCTGTCCCTCACATCGCGTCACCTCCTTCTTCTTGCTTGCTGCGGCGCTCACACCGTGCAGGCACCTGCCTCCCTGTGATGTTCTGCTGGTGATTCCAAGCAAGGGGCTGTGTCACTTGGGGGGAGGAGAGCAGCAGAGACCATCTGCCTCTCAGGTGGCACCTGCCCAAGTCCATCAGCAGGGACTGCAGACATTTCCAACAGGTCCCTGCAACACACAGGCAGAGAGAGAACCCAGCGCAGACCGGGCTCACCAGCTGAATCCTGCTGCCTTGGTTAGAAAATGAGTGATCTCTCGGGGCTGGTGTTGCAGCCATTTGGGGAGTGAACCAGTGATGGGAGATCTCTCTGTCTCTCCTTCTCTCTCTGACTCTTCCTTTCAAATAAATAATCTTTTTTTTTTCTTTGACAGGCAGAGTGGACAGTGAGAGAGAGAGACAGAGAGAAAGGTCTTCCTTTGCCATTGGTTCACCCTCCAAAGGCCACTGCGGCTGGCGTGCTGCGGCTGGCGCACCGCGCTGATCCGATGGCAGGAGCCAGGTGCTTCTCCTGGTCTCCCATGGGGTGCAGGGCCCAAGCACTTGGGCCATCCTCCACTGCACTCCCGGGCCACAGCAGAGCTGGCCTGGAAGAGGGGCAACCGGGACAGAATCCGGTGCCCCGACCGGGACTGGAACCCGGTGTGCCAGCGCCGCTAGGTGGAGGATTAGCCTAGTGAGCCGCGGCACCGGCTCAAATAAATAATCTTAAAAAAAAAGAAATACACAGAGGCCAGCGCTGTGGTGCAGCAGGTTGAAGCCCTGGCCTGGAGCGCCGGCATCCCATATGGACGCCGATTCTAATCCCGGCTGCTCCTCTTCCGATCCAGCTCTCTGCTATGGCCTGGGAAGACAGTAGAGGATGGCCTGGGTTCTTGGACCCCTGCACCCACATGGGGGGCCTGGAGGAAGCTCCTGGCTCTTGCCTTCAGATCAGTGCAGCTCTGACCATTGTAGCCATTTGGGGAGTGAACCAGCAGATGGAGGACCTCTCTCTGTGTCTCTACCTCTCTCTGTAACTCTTTCAAATAAATAAAATAAATCTTTAAAAAAAATTACACAGATAGGGGCAGGTGCTGTGGCGTAGTTGGTAAAGCTGCTGCCTGCAGTGCCGGCATCCCATATGGGTGCTGGTTTGAGTCCTGGCTGTTCCACTTCCGATCCAGCTCTCTGCTATAGCTTGGGAAAGCAGTAGAAGATGGCCCAAGGCCTTGGGCCCCTGCACCCGCATAGGAGACCCAGAAGAAGCTCCTTGCTCCTGGCTTCAGATTGGCGCAGCTCCAGCCGTTGTGGCCAACTGGGGAGTGAACCAGCCGATGGAAGTCCTCTCTTTCTCTCTCTGCCTCTCCTCTCTCTTTGTAACTCTGACTTTCAAATAAATAAATAAATCTTTAAAAAAAATACACAAATAAAAAGGAAACTGAGGCACAGAGAAGTCAAGGACCGTGTCTACAGTCACAAGCAAACCCAGCTTACTGGTGGAATCAGAATTGTTCTTCTTCCTGCTGTCTACCCAGCCTCCTACACTCACCTGGCCTCCAATGCCATTCTGAGCAATCATGGTGCGACTCATTAAGTCGTTATTTAGAAGGGCAGATGGCCCTTCATGACTATAAGTCATCCCCAAATCATCGTCATCATCATTGTCACCATTATCATGATCATCATCACCACCATCATCATCAACACCATCACCACCACCATCATCATCATCACCATCACCATCATCATCAGTAAGGCCTCTCACTAAAGCCGTGGAGGTCCCTGCCCCACACTTCTGATTAATGTCACCATTTTGGGAGGCTGGGAGGGGCTGGGGTGTCATTCACAGATTCAGGCAGAAACACTGATGCTCACTGGGTTCTAGGTACTCTGCAAGGAGCTACAGACACAGCAGGCAGCGAGCCCCAGGCCCTGCTCGCCAGCACGTGCCGTCTCAAGGGAGCTGCTGAGGCCCTTCCTCGGCCTCTGTGGAAGTTGTGACGTGAATGTCACAACCCCAGGCCCAGCTCATGGCAGGGTTTTCACGGAGTGCACAGAAATCCCTGCCCTTCCCCTGAGACTCCGGACTCTCCAGTCCCCTGCTTCGTCTTGTCTCTTGGGTGCCAATCATCTTTATGGGTTAAATAGCCCCAAATGGGGCTCTCAGTCTACCCACCCACCCATATCCACAGCTGCTAGTTGTCCTCCATTTCATCCTCCTCTGGTCACATCCAATCCGTGAACCAGTCCTGGGTTAGGCACATCCAAACTGTCTCAGATCTGTCTTCTTTTCTCTGTCTCTACAGCCACGATCGTCTCTCATCTGGCCTCCCTGTGTTTCCTCAAATCCACAGTTCAAAAAAACTTCAAAAACGTATTTATTTTCATTTAAAAGGAGTGTGGGGGCGGGGAGATCTTCCATCCTCTGGTTCACTCCCTCAAATGTTTACAACAAGGTTGGGCCAGGCCAAAGCAGGAGCCCGGAACTCCCTCTGGGTCTCCCACATGGGTGGCAGGGATGTGCACGAGCGGGAAGCTGGATCAGAAGTGGAACCAGGATGCTACCCAGGCACTCCAATATGGGGTATAGGCATCCCAAAGAGCATCTTAACCCTTCTGCCAAACACCTGTCACAATAGTTCCACTTAAACTGATCATTGCAGCTACAAATGGGAGCTAGATCCTGGCCGGCAAACCTGGATTAACTGGGCAAGGTCACGGTCCCACTCCCTGAGACAATTACGTCTGCTTCTTCTGCAGAAGCCCAACATCCTCCCCTCTCACCTGCGGCCCTTGCTCTCTCCTTTCCGGGGATATGGGCCCAGCCAGACAGAGACCCCTCTGTCTTCTCAGCACCAAGTCTGAGCACCAAGTCTGCATAGCTGTCTTCTCTGTCCTCGCTCCTATCAAAGATCTACCCTCTTGGGTTTCCCGAAGATTTGATGCTGTAACCCTCTTTCTCCTGTATTACCAGTATCTTTTTTTTTTTTTTTTTTTGACAGGCAGAGTGGACAGTGAGAGAGAGAGACAGAAAGAAAGGTCTTCCTTTGCCGTTGGTTCACCCTCCAATGGCTGCCGCGGCTGGCATGCTGAGGCCGGCGCACCACGCTGATCCAATGGCAGGAGCCAGGTGCTTCTCCTGGTCTCCCATGGGGTGCAAGGCCCGAGGACCTGGGCCATCCTCCACTGCCTTCCCGGGCCAAAGCAGAGAGCTGGCCTGGAAGAGGGGCAACCGGGAAAGAATCTGACGCCCCGACTGGGACTAGAACCTGGTGTACCGGCGCCGCTAGGTGGAGGATTAGCCTAGTGAGCCGCGGCGCCGGCCAATTACCAGTATCTTCCTGTCTCCTCTCTCCATCAGCGTGTGCACACTAACACACACACACACACACACACACACACACACGTTCTAGTATCTCCCTTCTGAGAAACCCCTACCTCTTGCTCATGGCCCTTCCTACTTCTCCATTCTCTTCTGTCCTCAAAGCAAATTCCTCCAAAGACATCTCCAATCCTCTGTACCCTGCTCCACAGTGGCTTCTGCTGCATCACTGATCTTCTCAAACCACTGATGACTTCCACTCTGCCCAATCCAGAGGTCACTTCTTGGTCTCTTGCTTGACCCTTGCTCAATCCTCTTCAAAACACCTGTCAGACAAACATTCAGGGAGGCCACTGTTTTGGATTGAGTCCCACAGACCACACCAAAACAAACCAAAATGGAGTCACTCAAGCTAAATGCTTTGTAATCAAACTTCCAGGAAGAGAGAGATTTCAAAATAAACCAGTTTTCCCCCAGAACTGGAGATTCCAGTCTACCTGAATTAGTGTAATAAGGGAGTTCCCTCTGCTTTAACCCTTATAGAAGAGTAACCTGAAGTTACCCAGAGTATTTTTCCCCTTGTGTTTTGTTCCCACTGCTCTGCCACTGACCACTGGGAGCTTCCATTCTACTTTGTAGAAGTCTACTCATGATTTGCAAATGAAAGCCAATTTGAGAGGCCAGTGTTGTGGCATAGTAAGTTAAGCCTCCACCTGTGGTACCAGCATCCCATATGGATGCCCCCAATTTGAGTCCCCACTGCTCTACTTCTGATCCAGCCCCCTGCTAATGGCCTGGGAAAGTAGTGGAATATGGTCCAACTGCTTGGGCCCCTGCACTTGGCTGTGAGATCCAGACAAAACTCCTGGCTTTGACCTGGCCCAGCTCTAAGCATTGCAACCATTTGGAGAGTGAACCAGCAGATGGAAGACCTCTCTCTCTGCCTCTCCCTCTCTCTCTGTCTCTCCCACTCTCTTTCTCTGTAACTCTGCCTCTCAAATAAATAAATTTTTAAAAAAGAAAAAGAAAAACGGCTTTTATAAAAGCCAATTATCTCTCTAAATTTGCTGAAATTCTGTCTTTTGACATATCCACTGGCTACCTCTCAACTCACTTCCTTAGTGTGGTCTCTCAGATACCCCAGAGCGGGACAGAGTCGTACTTTTCAGGTGGTCTGTTTTGTCTCCAGTAAATGGGCCTTGAGGTGGGACCTCAGCCTGTCCATCAGTGCCAGGAAATGCAAGCATGAGTCTCAGGGTGGCCCATGGATGATCACCAAAAAAATGTCCCCATGAATCTCTCCTCTTCCTCTTGCACACAGGGATGGAGAAGGAAAGCCTCAAACGTTGACAGAGGGAGTGAGACGATCGCCGGAGTCTCTCCTCCCTCCCCCAGTTTCCACAACTGCTGTTCCGTTGGTGTGTGGGCAACAGAGAAAAGTTGAGTGTCCGAGATTAAAATGCCTGCTAGGAAGACTTGACCCTCATCTACACGGGTCTCCATGGAGGTGGCCTGGCCACTGCAGCTCTGAAGGATGTGACAACCCAGCGGGCCCAGCGGGCATCACTCAAGGTTCCCACAAACTGTATCTCAGGGACCCTTTCAGAACCCTGACTACAGAATTCATGCACCTGCTGTGGTTCTGCTTAACCTTTGTGCTGACGGAGCAGTCGCAGGAAACAACCTGAGACCCCCTTGCCTTTTTTTTTCCCTTTCTGGAGGTCACTCCATATCTAATCCCACTGTTTTTGTCAACATCCATCTCCTTCTCAGGTTTCTTCACCTGCACCAGACTCGGGGGCCAGGTCCTCCTTCCTTCAGACAGGACATCGAGTCTGTCGCCCTGGCAACCAGCTCCTTTGGCCCTGGGTTGTAAATCGAGGGTGGCCTCGGTCCTCTCTGCTCTTTTCTTGCAGTCCCCTGTGTCTCTCCTTTGTGACACTTATCACGAGGGATGCAAGTGTTTATTAGCATCTCAGCTCCTGGACCGGGAACTGCAGGAATGCTGGGATCAGATCTCATCCCTTCCTCCTGCCCCAGGCAACCTCATCACAGGTCCTCAATAAACACCTGATGCTAAAGGAATGATGTCCACAAGGAGATGGCCATGGCCCACTCTGGGCCTCAGGACTCATGGGCACCCAGCTCTTCCCAGGCCTCAAGTCCCTGAAACACAGTGTTCAATCTACACAAAATTTGGGAAAGTCCAATCTGACCTCAACCTTTTCTTCCAGAAGGAAAGAGACAAAGAAGTTACTGCACATGGGGCTGAGGTGGTTCTAGCCCAGGAGCCACTGGGTGAGCCAGAGTCACTGTTCTCACTCCACAGAGGGGTGACAGACACCATTGCTTCTTCCGGGTCTCCCATGTGGGTGCAGGGGCCCAAGCACTTGGGCCATCTTCTGCTGCTTTCCTGGGTACAATAGCAGGGAGCTGGATGGGAAGTGGAGCAGCCGGGACTTGAACCGTGCCCATATGGGATGCCTGCTGCACCACAACACCAGCCCCAACAGCATTTCTTTCTAGGCCTCCGAAGCTATAAACTGACAAGGTCTCCCCGGGAATAGAGCAGCACTGTGAGAAAAAGGCACAACCCCCAGTCCAAATCATCGGGATGAAGTTTCCAGGGCTTGGGGACAAGTCCAAGACTCCTTCTAGGAGATGGGGATGGTGATGACTCCAAGGATCTCATCTCTAATATCACCCAAGCCCAATAAAACTGTGCAGTGGCACTGCTGGTTTGGGAGTGGACTCTCTCAGCCTGATTTTATTTTCTAAAGGTTCTAGAAGGATAGGTGGAAAGTCTTGTCTCTGGGACCAAGTCTGGAAAGAAAGAGGGAAGGCAACAGGTTAAATTTGCTTTCTCTTTTGAAGAACTAATACGGATCATAAAGGCACCGTGTTGTCTGCAGTCCTTCCACGGCCTCCTCCTGTGGGTCTGGGCCACCGGGGAGCAGGTGCGCAGAGCACCATGTGACTGGCCCAGACACAGCTGTTGATGTTGCAGAGGTGCCCAGGTGGGGAAGGCATGGGGGAGGGGGAGGGGAGCAGGTGCCAGCCCAGAGGAGGAAGAGGGGGAAATGATAGGGATGTGAGTGTGAGTGAAATCAAGGGCTTGGTATAACTTTCTGTTTTTAAAGTTTTATGATTTACTTGAAAGGGGGGTATATCTTCCATCAGCCATTCACTCTCCAAATACCCACAATAGGCGGGGGCAGAGCCAGCAGCCAGAAACCCCACTCTTGGCTCCCATATGGGTAGCAGGAACCCAAGTACTTAAACCATCACCTGCTGCCTCCCAAGGTGGGCATTAGCAGGAAACTAGAACTGGCAGTGGAGCTGGGACTCAAACCCAGGCCCTCTGATATAGGATGTGGGCATTCCAAGCAGGGTCTTTGTCATTATGCCAAACACCTCCCCTTCTCTTTCTTCTTGATGCTAGGATTTCTCTTAGGAGCAACTTTAAATACTCAGTGCTCCCTTGACAAAACATTTTGGTTTTTAAATTAAAAATGACAGGCGAGTTTCCCCACTTTGCAGGGAAATTTCCAGAAATTTAAGAAAGCTTTCATCAAACCACAGCTGGGAAGTGTGTGTGAAATTGGTATAAGAGTATTGATTATAGGGCCCAGCGTTGTGGCATAGTGGGTAAAGCTGCCGCCTAGGATGCTGGCATCCCATATGGTGGGCACTGGTTTGTATTCTGGCTGCTCCACTTCTGATCCAGCTCCCTGGTAATGGCCTGGGAAAAGCAGTGGAAGATGGCCCAAATGCTTGGACCCCTGCACTCACATGGGAGACCCAGATGAAGCTCCTGGCTTCGGCCTGGCCCAGCCCTGGGTTTGTAGCCATCTAGGGAATAAATCAGTGGATGGAAGATCTCTCACTCTCTCTTCCTGTTACCCCCCAACTCTGACTTTCAAATAAATAAATAATTTTTTTAAAAAGAATATTGATTATAATCCAAAAAAAGACTTCTCAGATGTTTCCAAGGATGAGGACCACATCTCTGAGATCCTTTCCAGCTACGCAAATCTATTTAAAATAAACAGGAATGGAAGTTTGGTGGGACAGTGCAGATACCCCTTGGGATGCCCGCATCTCACATCAGAACACCCAAGAAGGGATTGAACAAACCAGTTCCAAAAGGTTACCTTCTTTTTCTTTCTTTTTCACTAGTTATGCAGAAGAGGAATCATGGGGCTACCTTCTCCTGTTTTAAATCTTTATCAAAACATATATGAAGGTAGGGAGATAACAGAATTCATACCTGTGTACCCATAACCCAGTTTTATTTTTTTAAGTATTTATTTATTTGTTTGGAAGTCAGGTGGTCACAATGGCCAGCACTGGGCCAAGCCAAAGCCATGAGCTTTTTCCAGGTCTCCCACAAGAGTAGCAGGGCCCAAAGACGTGGGCCATCTTCTGTTGCTTTTCCCAGGCCATTAGCAGGGAGCTGGTTTGGAAGTGGAACAGCTGGGTATCAAACCAGTGCCCATATGGGATGCTGACACTGCAGGCAGTGGCTTTACCGCCTATGCCACAGCCCTGCCCCACCCCCCCCCATAACCCACTTTTATCATGAGCAACATGTGCCTGAACTTTTATCATTGATACCCCGCTCGGCCTCAACTGGACTGCTTTTAAACAAGTTGCAGTTCTGTTATTTCATTGGTAGACACCTCACTCTGTATCTTCAGATAAAGGCCCCTTTAAAAGCACATAAGCGGGGAGCAGGTGTTTAGCCTAGCGGTTAAGACACCACATCCCACATCGGAGTGCCTGGGTTCAGTTCTCAGTTCCTGACTCCAGCCTCCTGCCAGTGCCGACCCTGGGAAACAGTGGTGATGGTTCTAGCAGTTGGGTCCCGGCCACCCATGTGGAAGACCTGGATTGCATTCCCGGCCCTGGCCCAGCCCAGACCAATGTGAGTACTTGGGTGAGTGAAATAGCAGATGGGAGCTCCCCCCACCCCCTGTCTGCCTCTATCTCTTTCTCTCTACCTCTTTGGGGGAAAAAAAAGCTGACATTCTTTTCCTTTATCCTCTGGAAAGCATTAAAAAGTAGCTCCATCTTTAAAAACAAAACAGAACCACAATACCATTAGAATGCTCAAAAAAATCAACAATAACTCCTCAATATAAAATATCTAGCCAGAGTTTAAATTTCCCTGATTTTTTTCCTATTTGGCATTAAGTATTTATCAGCTGTTTTTAAAATGTTTGCACCATCAAGTCCACTTCTAGAAATATTTTTCTGAATCCAGAAAAAGCTTTCTACATAGACGTTTTCTCTAATGTTGTGGATCACAATGAATTCAGCAGCAAATGAAATGGACACAGTGGTTGCCTGGTTACGTTACGGCAGCTTCCAGGGAAATAGTCCCAGTTACAGAAAGGCGGGAGGTGACAGATTTGCTCCATCTACAATTGAGCCATCTGATTTCTCGAAGCTTCGTTTTACCTGCAGATAAATTGCCTGTGGGTAATAACCATTTCTACTTCTTTGGGTGATAATGCAACTGTATATTTCATATAGGCACAGCCATTAAAGAAAAAGTGTCCAAGGTTAATGTAGCAACATAACCATTTATCATTGCGTGGTGAATCTCTTCCACCCCCAAACCCTGCCTCCATTTTGCGTTTGGAAAACCAGTGCAAGTTGATTGCAGAAAATTTAGAAAGTCGGGGCCAACGTCATGATGCAGTGTGTTAAGTCACTGCTGGCAACATGGCATCCCATACTGGAGCACTGATTCGAGTCCCGGCTGCTTTGCTTCCAATCCAGCTCCCTGCTAATGAGCCTGGGAAAGCAGTGGAAGATGGCCCAAATGCTTGGGCCCCTGCATGCCCGTGGGAGACCTGGATGGGGCTCTTTATCATGGCCCAGCTTTGGCTGTTGCAGCCATTTAGGGATAAAAGGATGCAGATGGAAGATCTTTCTCTTTCTCTGTAACTCTGCCTTTCAAATAAATAATAAAAGCAAATCTTTAAAAAAGAAAAAATTTGAAAGTAAAAAAAACATCCTAGTGTTCATCAATTAATAAGGTTTTCTTTTTATGTCCACAATGCCTACCACGCCCTGCCCAACTATTTGCTTCCAAGACCACTAGCGCCTCCCTGTGGTCAAACTAAGCAAGCACTCTTAGACCAGAAAAAGGACGAATTAACCAGATAATGCCCGGGAAGTAGCCTAGGAGTAAAGGTCACGCTTGGTCCACCACGGGGCTTCCGACCCAAGGTCCATCCCACTCCGTGGCCTCAGTGGGTGTCCTGAGGGCTCCTGTCATTGTCCTCGGCTAAGAAACGCGGCTCAAGGATTCCATAGGCCTGACTAGCCCGTGACACACCCTCCAGGAATCCAGCCCAGTCTTCCCAGAGCTGTTTTTGAAATTTTGTGTATTTATGAGACGCAGAGTGGTAATGCAATACTTGTGTACAACAGTCAAATCAGGGTAATGAGAATTTCCATCCGCTTGAACACTCACTATTTCGTGGTGCTGGAAACTTTGGAACTGCACTCTTCTATTTCTTTATAAAAGAAAATACCAGGAAGCTCTGTGTCTCTGCCTTTTGAATAAAATGAAAATAAACAAAATACATATTGAGTTATATGAAAATAAACAAAATATGTAATAAATTACTGTCGGCTACAGTTACCCTACTGCATTGAAGAACACTAGTGTTTATTCTCAGAGCTACTGGACGTTCAGCCTGCGCCTTCCTCGAGGCTTGTCTCTGCTGTGCCCCAGCCTCTGAAAGAGGCCACCTGCTCCAGCGTTGCCCATCAGGTGCCAAGAAAACCTGGCCCCTTCCGGCTGGGGGAAAAAAAAAATCATGGAAGAGGGCGGAGCCTGAGAAGAACACGCCCCTGGCTCCTCTCCCTCGGTAAGGAGCCCACACCCTCCAGTGTCACTCCCTCAGCGAAGGCGGATTCTCCCGTCCTGGAAGGGCGATGTGCAGCCCTGATTCCTTTAGGGGGCCTGGCCGAAGCCCCCCCAGGGACCTGACACGGCCCTCCGGGCGGGGCCTCGGATCCCGCGGACGATGTCCTTAGCAGAATCGCCAGTCTCTGTGTTCTTCCTGAGGAGTCTGGACAGCTTCCTCCTGACCGCCGTGGCCTCTGTTCGGGCACAGCCAGGCGGGGACGCAGGGCCAGGGAGCAGGGCTCTGGGGGCAGCCGGGACATTTCCTCTGCCCTCACATTCCGCTGAGCCTCCCCGTCTTCTGGGAAGCCCCCCTCCCAGGGCCCTTGGGAAGATTACTCAGTGCCACTCAAGTTGCATTTCATCCCAGGCAGTTAACAGATGCCAAGCCAAAGCCCTTAAAACTGTGCTTTTTAATTGTTATTGTTACTCTCACGTACAGAGGGGGGCCCTTAAATAATAATATTTTTAGATTTATTTATTTATTTCAAAGTAAGAGTTACACAGAGAGAGAGAGAGAGAGAGAGAGAGAGAGACTTCCATCCCCTGGTTCACTCCCCAACTAGCCGCACAGCCAGAGCTGGGCTGACGGGAAGCCAGGAGCCAGGAGCTACTTCCGGGTCTCCCACGCCAGTGCGGGGCCCAAGGACTTGGGCCATCTTCTGCTGATTTCCCAGGCCATAGCACAGAGCTGGATGGGAAGCAGAGCAGCCAGGATACGAACCAGCGCCCATATGGGATGCCAGCACTGCAGGCGGCAGCTTTACCCACTACGCCACAGTGCTAGCCCCTAAATAATAATTTTTAAGAGGCACAATCCTATTATGGTTTGAATGCTCGTGTTGCTTCAAAATGCATGTTGAAACTTGTTCCCAAACACAACAGTATTAACAGATGGGTGTTTGGGCAGACATTGGGTGTGGTAGCTGAAGTCTCTGCTGGAGACATCTGCGCCCCATATCGGAGCCTGGTTCAAGTCCTGGCTGCTCTGTTGTTTCTGATCCAGCTTCCTGCTGGTGCACATCCGGGAGGCAGCAGTAAGTGATGCCTCAAGTATGTGGGTGCTTCTCCATCCGGGAGACCTGGAGTGAGTTCTGGGCTCCTGACTTTGTCCTGGCCCTGCCCTAGCTATTGTGGGCATTTGGAGAGTGAACCAGTAGATGGAGGATGTCTCTCTATCTTTCAAAGAAAGTGAAAATATGTAGGTCCTGGCATTGTGGTGCAGAGGGTTAAGCCGCTGCCCGTGGTGCTGTCATCTCATATCAGCATGCCAGTTCGAGTCCCGGCTACTCTGTTTTGGATCCAGCTCCCTGCTAATGCACCTGGAAGGCAGCCGAAGATGGCCCAAGTGCTTGGGTCCCTGACACCCAAATGGGAGACCAGGATGGAGTTCCTGGCTCCTGGCTTTGGCCTGGTCCAGAATGGCTGTTGCAGGCATGTGGGGAGTGAATCGTCAGATGAAAAATCTCGAAAAATCTCTGTCTCTCCTTCTCGCCCTGATTTTTTTAAAAAGATGTATTTACTTATTTGAGAGGCAAAGTTACAGATAGAGAGAGGCAGAGGCAGAGGCAGAGAGAGAGAGAGAGAGAGGTCTTCCATCTATTGGTCCACTCTCCAAATGGCTGCAATGGCTGGAACTGGGCTGATCCAAAGCCAGGAGCCCCCTCTAGGTCCTCGGTGCTGGTATTTGAATCATACCCCATAGGTCTTGGGCCAAGCACTTGGGACATCTTCCACTGCTTCCCCAGGCCATCAGGATTGGAAGTGGAGCAGCCAGGACTGGAAGCAGTGCCTATATGGGGTGCTGGAGCAGCAGATGGAGGCTTAACCTACTACGCCATAGCACGGGCCCCGACACTCTGCCTTTCAAAGAAATGTTTTTTCTTAAATAAGTAAATTTAAAAAGAGAGGGGCGTTAGGAGGTGATTAGGTCAGGCAGAGTCCACCCTTGTCAACAGTGCGTTTACAAAGAGGGGGAGGTCAGTGTGTCCTTTCTTGTCCTCCTGCCACAGACAACACAGCACTGGTCCCCCCCACCCCGGGTGCAGCGACAAGGAACCATCCTGGAAGCAGATAGCAAGCCTTCACTGGACTCTGAATCTGTGAGCACCTTGACCTTGGACTTTCCAGCCTGCAGAATTGTGAGAAATGAATTTCTAGAAATTTCTGGTAAATTCTATTTCTGTTCATAAACCACCCAGTCTAAGGAATCTTGTGTTCGCAGCAGGAATGGACCAAGACAAGCCCTCAAGACGCCTTGAGAAGGATCCTATGGAGTATGATTCAAATACAGGGTTCTGGCCATCTCCTAAGGGTCCTCGCAGCCTGAACCCAGGTGGAAAAGTCGTGGTGTGGCCCCATCATCCACAGAAGTGGGGTTCCCTAGGGCAGGATGAGCATCAGGAGCCTAGGGGAACCTAGGGACATGCCAGGCCATGCTAGTGACCGGGCAGTGTCCAGCAGCTGTGAGACCCGGAGCAGGTGTGGGCATGTCTGTGGTTCTCAGGTGCTTCCAGGGACAAAAAATTGGCCGTAGAGGCCCCATTAGCTGCACCACTGCTGCACCCCTACCGCGATAGGGACCCTGACTCTGCGATCCGGCTGTTCTGTTTCCCAGTTGAAACCTACCAAGTGCACCAGACTGCAGGCCTGTGGCAGCGGGAGAGCAGTCCTCTTGGCCGCTGTATTCGCAGCCCCTAGAACCGAGCAAACAGGGGCGCTCATGAATTCATGCTGAACAGGTCAATAAAAGTGGTCTCCCTACTGGGTCAATTTGTCCAGCTCTGGTGGCCTGAACGAAGGGAGCTGATAAAGAGGTTTCCAGAAAGGTCGGGCCTGAACCAAAGCCTTGCCCAAGAAGATGCCTGAGGGGTGGCTACTGAACAAGCTGGACCCTCTGCAGGTGCGCCCCGCTGCGTGGCGCCTGGGCTCCCAGTGCTGAGCTGCTATGCTCTGCCTCTGACACCTCTGTCTTTGTGCCCTGGCACAACCAAGAGGGGCTAAGGGGGCTCAGGCTAAAGAATGGCTTCCGCTCGAAGCTCCATCCCAGAGAGCAAAGCAGTATCCCAGAAACATAGATGAAAGGCGATGGGACGACCTTGGAGAAGTTGGTCTACTGCCTACCCGGGGTCCCAGAATAGAAACTGCAGCTGCTCCCCCCTCCCACGGGAGGCTCAGAGCCACCCTGTGCACCCTGTGATGGGTGCCACGGCGCCCTGGGCCTGGGACGTGAGTGTCTCTTCCAGGCTGCCCCCCCGCCCCCAGCAGGCCTGTGGAAGGACGCCCGCGCTGTCTTGGAGGCAGCAGGAAGTGCACTGTCCTGAGAGCCCATCTCCCACAGTGAGCACAGGGTGAGCAAAGGGAACCGGTCATCGGGTCATCGGTCATCGGGAACGTCCCAGAGCGGTGGCTGTGGACTGCTGGCTCCCTCTGCTGAGCGATGGGCCGGTCAGGGGGCCCAGCGAGAGCCGGCGGGTTGCTCCTCACACACCCACACCCTAGGCACCTCAGATGTGTGCCCAGAAAGACTCCCCCTTCACCCGCGGGAACCCGCACAGCCAGGACAGACCCCCAGGGCGCCTGGGGCAGGTGCCGGCTTCTGCAGGCTGCACGATTCCTGCAGCCTCCAACTGGCTCATTCCGAGGCCCCTCCCAGCCGCCTCCCAGCCGGCCTCCCCATGGCAGACGCAAGGGCACCCCCAACCCGCAGCCTGGTCAGAGTCTCCTTCCCACAAAGCCACCGCAATCCAGGTCTTAGAAATCACCGGGGTCACTGGAATATTAATAGGTTGTCAGGACATTAGAGAAAGGAGACACCAAAGAAACGAGGCATGATAAGGACACTGTGCATAGGAAAGTCTCCCTGCTCCTAACACGCTGAAGCATTTGGGGGGGACCCGCCATGATGTCTGATGTGTGCCTCGGAACCCTTCAGAAGAAAACTGGAACAAACCTGGCCAGACAGTCATGGTTGAGAAAAACAGGAAGTGAGTGTGTAAGGTTTTCTATGTGTTTGCAAATTTATTTCTAAAAAATTTATTTATTTATTTGAAAGGCAGAGTTACAGAGAGAGAAGGAGAGACAGAAAGATGGAGGGAGGGAGAGGGAGAGGGAAAGGGGGAGGGGGAAGAGAGAGAGAGAGAGAGAGAGAGAGAGAGAAAAGGCGGGGGGGGGGGGAGAAATCTTCCATCTGCTGGTTCAGTTTCCAAATGGCCACAACAGCCAGACTGAAGCCCCGAGCCAGGTATTCCATCTGGGTCTCCCACGTGGTGCCGGGGCCCAAGCACCTGTTGCTTTTCCAGGTGCATTAGCAGGGAGCTGGATTGGAAGTGGAGCAGCTGGGACTTCAACCAGTGCCCCCATGGGTTGCCAGTGCTGCAGGTAGTGGCTTACCCTGCCGTGCTACAATGCCGGCCCCAGTGTTTGGAAATTCATACTGTATAAGGTGGGAGGACAAAGCTCACTCCCTCTGAGGAGGCTTTCCTGGTCCCCCAGAACTGGGCTGGGACAGTAGCTAAAAGGGCACTAGGATCCTGAATTTACTGCTCACTGAGTTAGGCTAAGACCCCGACGGGTGCTCCCGTACAGTTTGGCACAAAGTCAGCAGCTGCTAAGCCAGTACTCAGGAAGGGGAGGAAGGGGACACTGGGAGGAAGGGAGGAGGCCCCAGGGCCTGGCACACAGCAAACCGGGCCCATCGGGCTGAGCGTTGGAAGAGGAAGCCAGCGCCCCTGACTTCCTTCTCCCGAGGACTCCGCCAGTGTGACCAGCAGAAAACGGGCTGGTTTCGGGGCCAGCTGCGCTTGCTCTGTCCCAAGCACTCGGCCAAAGTGCTGGTAGAAACTGAGGCTCAGTGTTCACGTGCAGCACACAAACACCTGTCCGTAGGCGTCCCTGGCAGCATCGTTCCTAATAGCAAGAAGGGGAAAGGGCCCCGACGTTCGCCAGCTGATAAAGAGCTCCGTTAAGTGTGGCGCGTGGACACAGTTGGAGGAAAAGGAATGAAGCACTGACAGGCTACAGCATGGAGAAAACATGATGCTGGGGGTTAAAGACCCCTGGGGACGCCTGTGTCCCAGAGTGCAGGGCCTGGTTGCAGCCGCAGCTCCACTGCCCCATTCCAGCTTCCTGCCAATGCACATGCTGGGAGGCTGCAGGTCGTAAGTCGAGTGGGTGGGTCCCTGTCACTCACCTGGGAGACCTGGATCAGGTTCCTGGCTCCTGGCTTCAGCCTGGCCCAGTGCAGGGTGTTGTAGGCATTTATGGAGTGAACCAGCAGAGAGGAGCTCTCTGTCTCTCAAATAACACACACACACACACACACACACACACAATCCCACAATGCTAAGAAGCCAGCCGTTAAAAACCACATAGGACCTGATTCCACTTGTATGAAACATCCGGAAGACGCAAAGCCGTGAAGACAGAAAGTTAATCTGTGATTTCCTGGGCAGTGGGAGTGAGGGGAAATGGGGGTGACTACGAATGGGCAGGGTTTTTTTTCTGGGGGTGAAGGATAGACTGAAAACTTCTAAACTGACAAGTCTAGAAAGGGGCAATGTTTTGGTGTGTGAATGCTATCTCAATCCAACAGGTATTTAAAATCTTACATATATTTGTGGGCATGCCCAGTCTGGGATGCTGGGTAGTAAAGCAGAGATGCATGGGGGGTTGGCTGCCTCCCCAGCTTAACACAGACCAAGAAGTGGTGACCTGGGATGGGGAGACAAGGATGCAACGGGCCCACGGGTAAGACCTTGGCTTTGAGCTGACAGATGCAAGGTGCCGATGAGGGCTTCCTATCGGTGACCTTGCACGGAGCGAGGATTGATCTCAGCGTCTTTATTAAATAGCCAAGCGTGACGTTATAGAGCTGGGGAGGGAGGAAACTCCTCCCTCGAGGCCAGGAAGATGTTGCTAAAAACACCAACCCCACTGTGCAGGCTGGGAGACTTCCTCACGGCTGCCCTCCGGGCCCTGCACAGACAGGGCGGTGGGAAGAATGCTATGGAGTTGCTTGGAAAAGAAAAAGGGGGTGCCTCCGGACTTGTGGGTGTGCTGGACGGGGCAGGAGCAAAGGCAAGAGGGCAGAGCAGTATCTCTGGAGGCAGGGAGGGCTGGTGCGCATTCCCGGTCTCGCGGTCCACGGCCAGGAGAGGTGTCGTGGGCTCAAACACTGTTAGGGATTTTAATTGACTGTAGTGGGGAAATGAGCCCCAGGGGCCATTGGTTCACTGCTGCATCTCCGTAGCTAGCACACAATAACTTTCTGTGTGTAAGTTGAATAAATGAATAACTATGTTGAAAATGTTCTATTTGTTTTCATTTTATTCTGTTTATTTTCATTTTATTTGAGACACAGCTCTTTCCTGTACTGATTCACTTTTTTTTTTTTTTGACAGGCAGAGTGGATAGTGAGAGAGAGAGACAGAGAGAAAGGTCTTCCTTTTGACGTTGGTTCACCCTCCAATGGCTGCCATGGCTGGCGCGCTGCGGCCGGCGCACCGCACTGATCCGAAGGCAGGAGCCAGGTGCTTCTCCTGGTCTCCCATGGGGTGCAGGGCCCAAGCACTTGGGCCATCCTCCACTGCACACCTGGGCCACAGCAGAGAGCTGGCCTGGAAGAGGGGCAACCGGGACAGAATCCAGCACCCCGACCGGGACTAGAACCTGGTGTGCCAGCGCCGCTAGGTGGAGGATTAGCCTAGTGAGCCGCGGCGCTGGCCATGATTCACTTTCCAAATGCCTGTAACATCTGAGACTGGGCCAGATCTAGGAACTCAATTCAGGTCTCCCACATGGGTAGCAGGGACCCAAGTACTTGAGCCACCGCCTGCTGCCTCCCAGGGTCTGCATGAGCAGGAAGCTGGAATTGGAAGCAGAGCAGGGACTCAAACCTGGGCCCTCTGATACGAGATGCGGACATCCCAAATGGTATCTTAACTGCTGCACCGAATGCTGGCCCCTGAGTAAATGAATATTTTAAAACTAGATTTGACTTCTATGTCTGGTGGAATCACAGGGAGCAGCCTAAAGCCATCCAAAAACTGGACAAAAAATAAGTACCAATAGTTTTCAAGATCTGCGGCCATCAGATAGCAGGACAATGGTCCTGGAGAAAAGGAAAATAAATGGGGCAAGCCCTGCAATGCCTGGACCAACCACCTGGGGGCTCACAGGCTGTAGTCTGAAGATGGGGAAGCCGGACGGAGGCTGGCAGATGCCCTGAATCCAGGAGATGGAGCTGGGAGGCCAGCAAAGCCAAGGAAGCTGGTCTGCAGGGCAGAGACTGGGAACAGAGAGAGATTTGCAAAGAGAAAGTTCCAGAAATCTTAGAGTTCCCCTCCACTGATGAGCTGTATACTGGTTAGAACAGAGCTGGGGACAGAATAACCTGACCGGAGAGCGATGCTGGGAGCCCGCACAAGGACCACGAATACCCTATATTCCTCCCAGCCAGAGTGGGAGACCTGGTAACTCGGGGGCATTGATTGGGCAGAACACTCCCGAGGGTGGACAAAATGAGCTCCAGACACCTCTCTGGTCCCCTAACGAAGCTGAGCAGCAAGGCTAGGAAGAATTAAACTGTTTCTAAGCAACTTATCTTCATCTCAGAACAAAGCTCAAAAATATCTACAGGAAAACAAAAACATCCAGAACCCAACAGATTAAATTCACAATGTCTGTATAACACCAGGCTCCAGTCAGCGGAGAGAAATCACATAGTCATTGAGCAGGGGAAGTTTAATATAAAGAATTATTGGGGTTGGCATTGTGGGGCAGTGGGTTAAGCCACTGCCTGTAACACCAGCAGTGGGAGACCTGGATCGGGTTCCTGGTTCCTGGCTTCAGCCTGGCCCAGTGCAGGGTGTTGTAGGCATTTATGGAGTGAACCAGCAGAGAGGAGCTCTCTGTCTCTCAAATAAAGGCACCCATTGGAGTCCCAGCAGTTCCACTTCAGTCCAGCTCCCTGCTGATGTGCCTGGGGAGGCAGTGGAAGATGGCCCAAGTCCTTGGACCCCTGCCACTCACATTGGATGGAGTTCTAGACTTCTGGCTTCAGCCTGACCCAGCCCTGGCCTTTGTAATAATTTGGGGGTGTGAACCAGCAGATGCAAGATCTCTCTCCCTCTCTCTCTGTAACTCTGCTTTTCAGATAAATAAAAAAAAATTTAAAGAATTATTAATTCTTTATGATACCACCCTCTGATAGGTAATTAGTTGTAAGTGGGCAAATGGGTCAAGAGAACTCTAAGGGACATCTCAGAGCGGAGGAAAGATGCCCAAGGCAGAATTCAGAGTTCACGGGGGAGGAGGGCAAGGTGGCCACCCATGATGGAGTGCACTGGGTGCCCCAGACTAGAGCTGACCCTCCGTTCCTGGGCAAGCAGGAAGCTCTCATCTGGGGAGCAGGCAGGTTGAGGCTGGTGCCACAGAACCGTGGTCAGCACTGGCAAGTGGGAAATCCCCTCGAGCGTGCCGATGTGCCGAATGAGTCTGGAGAGTCCTCCAGGACCATTGTCCTGCTATCTGATGGGTGTGAGACTCAGTGAGAGTGCGCCCACCCAGGAGCTGCCGGAACTGGATGGGGAGCTGCGAGTGGGGACACGGCGACAAGCTGATGGGGGTGTCCCCCACATTCCCCTGGCAACCAAGCAGTAAGAGCAAGAACCAACAGAGACCACCAGAGCAGGAAAGAGGCCCTCCAGTGCCCCCTACTGACAAAGTTTAGTGTTGTGCCAGCTGCAAAGGAGAAACATTTACAGGGTCCAGCTCAGTTATCACACAACAGGCAGCGAAGGGTGGGTTTGGGGCTAGAAGGGAGTATATTGATAATTGGGACAGCCAGAATCTGACACCCATTAAAAATAATCAGGCATGCAAAGAAGAAAGAAAAAAATCACTCTTAATAAGGAGAAAAATAGGGGCCAGCGCTGTGGCACAGCAGGTTAATGCCCTGGCCTGAAGCACCAGCATCCCATATGGGTGCCAGTTCTAGTCCTGATCCAGCTCTCTGCTGTGGCCTGGGAGAGCAGTACAAGATGGCTCAAGTCCTTGGGTGCCTGCACCCATGTGGCAGACCCAGAAGAAGCTCTTGGCTCCTGGCTTCGGATCGGCGCAGCTCCGGCCATTGTGGCCAATTGGGGAGTGAACCATCGGATGGAAGACCTCTCTCTCTCTCTGCCTCTCCTCTCTCTGTGTAACTCTTTAAATAAATCTTTAAAAAAATGAGAAAAATAAAAGTCAATTGGAATGGACCTAAAGTTTACATAGATGACAGAATCAGAAAACAGACAAGACAGCTAGTATGTTCAGTAAGGTAGAGGAGAGATCTGGCTTGTGTAATACATTATGGGAAATATGTGAACTTCTACAGATGAAGAAATACCATGCCTGAGGTGGGGGGGGGGGCGGAGAATACAGTGGCTGGGATAAACTTTAGATGAGATGCCGCCGAAGAGAAGATTGGTAAACCTGGAGACACGGCAGTCTTACTACATAAAGTGAAACAGGAGGGAAAAAAGACTGGGGAAAAAGTGGACAGGGTATTATCTGGGGGCTGGACAACATTGGACTTAGAGGGACAGAGAGGGGATATTTTTGACTGTCGAGCCACGTTTTCCGATGCACCTGCTCCAACCCTGCCCATTCAAGGCTGCTCAGAGGCAACCCTGGATAATAGGTAAGCAAATCTGTCTTCTAACTAAACTTTGTTCACAGATGTGGTTGGTTTGCTGGCCCTCCCTGTCCCTGGAGCACCTGGTGAGCGTCCTGAGGCTCCTCCAGCATCCGCAGACCCAGAGGGGCTGCCGAGCCGGTCAGACGAGTGGTCATCCCAGGCTGGGCCCTGTCCCCCTCTCCTTCCAGATCCCACTCCCCAGGGCCTTGCAGGACAGCCAGCTGTCACAGGAGTCTACCTAGCCACTGCTCTGTACTGAGAAACGCCCCTCCTCCTCCAAATCCCTGGAACCTGATGTGGAAGCAGGGTCTTTGCCAGTGGGATGAGGATCTCGAGATGGGGGGACCATCCGGGGTTTTCTGGGTGGGCCCTAGATGCAATCGCAAGAATCTCTGCAGGGCAGAGGCAGAGGGAGATCAGACACAGAGGAGGAGGCACCCTGAAGTCGGAGAGAGGGTGCCGAGTGGAGAGAGGGTGCCAAGTGGAGAGAGGGTGCCGAGCGGGGAGAGGGTGCCAAGCGGGGAGAGGGTGCCGAACGGGGAGAGGGTGATGAGTTGGGAGAGGGTGACGAGTGGGGAGAGGGTGCCAAGTGGAGAGAGGGACTGCCAGCAGCCCCAGCACGGCCTCCGCAGGGGCACATCCCTGAGATGCCGGGACTTTGGCCATGGGTGTGAGTCAGAGAAGATGCGCTGCTTTGAGCCCTGTGGTTTCTGTTCATTTGTTCCAGCAGCCCTGGGAAACCAACCAGTGTTCTCTCTGGTCACATGTGCCGAAAGCATCTCAAAGGAGCATCCGCCAGAGGTTCTGAGCGAGGCTTATGGAGGTTTCTGGAGCTCCTGCCTGAACTCAGAGCAGGTTCCGTGGGAGTGGGAGGACAGCCCTGCCAGGGAAGTGGAAGGACATTGACCCAGAGTCAGGCAATCTGGATCCAAGTCCCTTTCTGCCTGCCTTTTGGGGTGATCCCTGGCAGACGCCAATCTTTGGTTTCTCTATCCACAGGACTCCCAAACAGGAGGAGGGCATTTCCTTCCTGCTCTGAGTTCTGCTCAGCTTAAAGAAAATGCCAGAGAGAACCCTGGGGCAAGCATGTGCTATTACTGCCTTTGGGGCTGGGGGACCGGACAGCAGCACTCAGGTTCTGCCACTGGAAGCCACTATGCTCCAAGTTTTAGGAATAATAACGATAAGAGGTGCTGTGTGAAGGATCTCACTTGTGTCCTTCTCCAGAGACAGTGTGGAAATAGGGTCATTGAGTTTGTGCTTTGCAACTGGAAAGACTTGAGCTGGAGTCTCGGACCTGCCACAGTTTGCTGTGTGACGCTGGGCAAGTGATTAAACCTCTCTGAGCAAATCCCTCACCTGCAAAATGTGGCGCCTTTACCTACCTTCCTAGGCTGCTATGAGACTCAGATTTACCTTAACAAAAATGCCTGGTGCAATTCTTTTGTTGCCATTCATTGTGGTGAGTGTAAGAATCCTGGTGAACACAGGCATTCACAAAGGGAGAATTCACACTTATGTCTCCTGGTGGGAAACCAGCTAAGCGCCACCAGTATGCACCCAACAGGCAATGCCCCGTGTCCCCCTGCTCCATGGCTGAGGAGCTACGGATATGTCTTCCGTGACAGAGCCAGATTCGCGCACACATGGCTAATTCTCAGGCCGGAGCTCAGTGAGTAATTTTGCCACCCTGAACCTGCTCTTCCTTCTTTTGTTATTGTAGGCTGGAGAAAAGACGTAATACAACTCCTCCGAGGCTGGCAAAGAAAAACAGCATCAAATGTGATCTCAAACCGGAAGTAATCATTGTGTCTGGGCTTCTCAAAAAATAAATAAACCCAGCAGTAGCTTTTGGAGGCTGCCTAAGTCATGGCAGGAGGAGTTGATTTAGGAAGAAAGGGTTCCACATGCAACCACTCTCAACTGGACTTTCTGTCCCGATTAAAAATCCACTCACCGCCACCCCTCACCCCCAGTGTCCCCAGGCCCACGGAGCGCTCGGTACTCCCCTCTCACACTGGGAACTCATCCAGTCTGCTGGGTTTCATGCCTCTCGCAGCTGTGGGATACCCTTGGCCTTGGAGCCCCAGGCAACAGCATCTTCAGTCTCTGCACCTCCCAGCGAGCTGCCAAGAGATCTTCCTGGCCCTAAGGATGAAAAAAAGAATCATGATGGTGCCTGCCAGTGACTCAGCATGCACCGAGTGTTGATTACAGGAGGACAGTTCAGAAAGTTTACAACAGAAATCTCATGGAAATGTGCATTAGGAAAAATTCCGCATGGATTTCAGAACCATTTTTTTTGCTTCTGATTTTCCTCTTTTTCAATCAGAACTTTTCTTTAAAAGATTTATTTATTTTGAAAATCAGTTGCACAGAGAGAGGAGAGGCAGAGAGAGAGAGAGAGAGAAAGAGAGAGAGAGAGAGAGATCTTCCATTTGATGGTTCACGCCCCAGTTGGCTGCAATGGCCAGAGCTGAGCTGATCTGAAGCCAGGAGCCAGAAGATTCCTCCGGGTCTCCCACGCGGGTGCAGGGCCCCAAGGACTTGGGCCATCTTCTACTGCTTTCGCAGGCCATAGCAGAGAGCTGGATTGGAAGTGAAGCAGCTGGGACTCGAACCAGCACCCATATGGGATGCCGGTGCTTCAGGCCAGGGCGTTAACCTGCTGTGCCACAGCACCGGCCCCCAATCAGAACTTTTAAAAAGAGATGTATTCAGTTATTTGAAAGGCAGAGTAAGAGAGAGACAGAGATCTTCCATCTGCGGATTCATTACCCCAAATGCTCACAGTAGCCAGGGCTGGGCCAGACTGAAGCCAGGAGCCAGGAACCCAATCCAGGTTCCTCACGAGGGTGGCAAGAACCCAAACCCTGGAGTCATCGCCTGCTGCCTCCCAGGCACATTAGCAGGAAGCTGGATCAGAGTGCAGAATAGTCAGGACTCGAACCAGGCACTCCAACACAGGAGGTGGGATCCCACGCAGCAGCTTAACCCACTGCGCCACACCACCTGCTCCACACTTAATTCCACTGCATCGTTTGAAGCCCCCTCTCATCGCTTGTATCGTTCTCTTAACGTCTGAAGCCTACGTGGCAGCCCCGAGTCCCACCAGTGGTGACACTGAGCCATGAACCAGGCAAACAGGTTGGAACTCCGGCCTGTGGCTTTCCTAGACCTCTCTGCTTACCTCACTGGCTTCCCTCCGGGCCCCGCAATGCCCACCAGCTGCTTCCCCGTCTGCGCCTGCGGAACATTGCTGTATGAGAAGCAGAGGCTGAGGCAGGGATCTACAGACAAAGGCGTTCGAAACGCCTCTGTGCACACACCTGGGCCTCTGGGGCTGTTCAGTGCCTCTGGTTTCTCAAAGTGGCATCCCCCAGCCAAAGGGCTGGCACGGTTGCCAGGCTCTGGGGACCCTGGCTCTGTGAGATTGGGCTGTTGCCTGTCTCATCAGCTCCCCCGCCCCCCAGTTACAGCCACTTTGGAAGAGAAAGAGTACAAGAACAGTTGCTATTTAGTGTGAAAGAGAAAGTGCGGAGCTGCATGTTCTTAAAGAGGGGGCATTTAGAGGCCGGCGCTGTGGGTTAAAGTCCCAACCTGCAGTGCCGGCATCCCATATGGGCGCTGGTTCATGTCCCGGCTGCTCCTCTTCTGATCCAGCTCCCTGCCAATGCTCCTGGGAAAGCAATAGAGGATGGCCTAAGTCCTTGGGCCCCTGCACCCACATGGGAGACCTGGCTCCTGGCTTCATCTGGGAAGTGAACTAGCAGATGGAAGAACCTCTCTCTACCTCGTTCAAATAAATAAAATATTTTTTAAAAAAAGAAGAGGCATTTAGCGAGCTGCTGCAGGCTCATTACTGTTTCATCAAGCCTGGGGACACACCGCCTCCTTACTCTCTTTGTGCGGGGACTGAGAACTGGAACCCTGGGTGTGGTGGGTGGGGGAATGGGGGCGTGGCCAGCACATGTTAGCAGCATCATTTCCCAGTGTTCCTGGGTGCACGCTGCTGTGTGTCTTCCCAAAGGAAGTTGCTGTCTCTGTGCCGAGAAGCCTGTGCGTGTCCCTGTTCACAGATGCTCCGCTAAAGGGCAGGTCCCCCAGCCCGCAGTGCCCCCCGCCCCGGGCAGGCAGGGCCTTGGCTGCCCCCTCCCCATAATTGCCCAGCGCTCATTACCCAGGGCTACTGTGGTTCATTTTCTGCCCCTCCCTTTCCGCCTCTGCCTGGCTCCAGCCTGCAAGGCTGCGGGTCTCAGAGACCGCAGAGGGCCCTGCCCCAGAGTTAGAAGCCCCCACTGGGCGGCTCATTCCTGCTATAGAACTGGAAAGGCCACAGCTCCCTCCCCTGTGCCCCCAAGAGCTACACGCACTGCAGTCAGAAAGAGAAGTTTCTGGAAGGAGCGAGAGCAGTGCCATGAGCAATTGGAGGAGGACGTTCTTGCGGATGTTCAGTGCGGGCTGACCGGCAGTCTGCAGCGTGGAGAAGAACGCTTTGCAAGGATCCCAGCCCCCTCTCCACTGGCATTTTTTTTAAAACCTGTTAACAGGCAACTTGCTAAATAAATGAAGGTCCTGCCACACAATGGGATATCAGGCAATTAAAAATAATGGGAGAATAAAAGAAATTAAAAAATACCCAGGAGGCAGACCCATATAGATACAGGTAAACAACTGGTGAATAAAAACAAGAGGTAAAAGGAAAACGCGCACACAAGGGTCCCATGGGCGTTAAAGGAAATCACTTCTTCACCCAACGCTGCGTGAGGACCCGCCACAAGCCAGGCTCTGTGGCTAAGTGGCACACCACACGTGGGCCCTACCTGTGAACGGACGGAGCCAGGAGCTGGAAAGACCATTCTGGGGAGTGAACCAGCAGGTGGAAGATCTCTCTCTCTCTCCCTCTCTCTCTCTCTTCCCCTCTCCTCTCCCTCTAACTCTTTCAAATAAATAAATAAATCTTAAAAAAAAAAAAAAAAAAAGAAGTGCACAGAAATACAGAAACTGTAGCTCAGGTTCGGGCAGGCAGGGCGTGGGAGAGACAGGATTATGAGCGAGAGTTTTTATTTTTGCTCTCTCTGCTTCCAAATCGAACTTTTTCTCAGCCAACACGCATACTGCTCGTTTGTGATTTTGAAATGATACAAAATGAGGGAGCGAAACCAAACGGAGACCTGGGAACGGAGCTCATGGCCCAGTCACGGCCTGAGCAGGAGGAAGCCGCACACCCCTGGGCTCTCCCGGCGTCCCACAAACACAGGGCCCTGTCTTCTCAGAGACGTTCAACCCCCCTGCTCCCCCCCGCCCACAGCCCTGTCCCACAAGGCCTACATTCCCTGGGTGTGGCTCAGTTTGAGAGACAGTAACTCGCGGTGAGACCGTTCGTCATGCGGTGTAGACAGATTCTCATATCCATCTGGGGCCCCTTGGACATCGCAGAAGGGTGGATCCCCCGCCTTGGCCGGTGGCGTGGCTCAGCCCTGCTGAGACAGTTTTGTCCCCGTGTCTGTCTTTCCCTGCCACCAAATCCCACTGGAGCAGGCGGGTGTGTTCCTGGCTGTCCTGGGATGGAGCCACAGCGGGCTCAGGCCCATCTGTCACTTTCCAAACGCCAGGGAGCCCTGCACCCTGCAGGCACCATTCTCCGGCCTACGTGGGACCACCCGGGGAGTTCTCCCCCCCCCCCCCCTCGAGCCTCAGCCGTTGTTTTACGAAGGGAGCCTTGGCCGTCAGCCTTTGCAGGTCTCCCGTGTGCATCTGATGGTCTCCTAGCTGAAGCAGCAGCAGCCTGGGGGAACAGTGCTCCCTGTCGGGCCTCCCATGCTGAGACCGGGACCCAGGGCCATGTCAGGGTGACCGACACATCCCAGTGTGTCTGGGACTACTCTGGTTTTCAAACTGAAAGTCCCTATGTCCTGGGGCCCTCGCTTAGTCCCAGGCAAGCTGGCAGAGTCGGCCATCGCCCTTCATGTCCCTGCTTTTGGAAACTTCTTGAATGTGGGACAGGTCATCCTGAGCTTCTAGGAGGCTAAAGGTGAGGGTGTGTGAGAGTCCAGAGGCCACCAGAAGCCATGCAGGTGCGGGGCTAGACGTGCATGTACTTCCTACTTGGCTCTAGCCTGCCCCAGGGGACCACCCATGAGCCTACGTGTGTGAGGCGGGCAGCACACCCACCTCCGGGCTGCCCCCATGTGCAGCAGCCCGAGACCACATTTCTGAATATTTGTCCAGGCCTGCGGGAAACCAGCCGGTTGTCTCCCTCAGTGTCAGTTTGCCCTCACCCTAGTTGCTGCCTTGGAGCTGTCTCCGTGCCCCAGCCACCAGGCTCTCCTTGGAAGCAGCTGTGTGCAGATTGGCTGCTTGCTACCTGCCTCCCCAAGGGGCCCTCGGGAGGGCAGGGTTGGGCTTCCTCCTGCATCCCAGGGCGTGGCTCTGTGCCCTGCACACAGAAGGGCGAGAAAGCAAAGGATCCTCCCAGGGTATGGGAACCGAGGGAAAGAGTAGGACAGAGGCTTGGTCGAGGAGCCCCAGCGTGCAGAATAAACCTACCTGGTCGCCTCCCCTGGGACTCTGTCACTTAGCCAGGATGGGGACACCTCATCGGAGGTCCTTCTGGGTGAGCTTTGTGGCTTTGAGGAATCTCAAAACCCGATACCCTTTCTATTCCCGGGGAGCTTTGGTCTTGAAAATGCGAGTCTACCCTGGCTGAACATGAGAATCACCTGAGCAGCGCTTAAACTCCCGCTGTTCACCCATGTGAGTTAGGAGAGCGTCACCGTGGGTGGGGCGCACTCCTGGGTGGGTGCCGGAGGCCCCCAGGTGACTCCAATGCGCAGCTGAAGCTGCAGCCCTGTGATCCAGCACCATGGTTAATCTACATCAGGTTATCAGCCCACTTTGTTTTTTTTTTCCCAGCATGGGCATTTTTGAAAATTCTACGCCAACTGTGTTAAAACTACAATTATTTTCAGTCTGTTCTTAAATTTCTCCCCGTCATCCTGATCCTAGACATGTACTTTTATTTTGTGCCACCAGGTGGCGCGCTTGCGCAAGCGTCACGCCTGCCGAGCAAACCTGCGCGCTCTTAGCGGGGAAGCCTGGGATGCTGGCAGGGCACGTGTTTGTAGGACGGGGTTGCAGGTGTGGCAAGGCCCGGCTTCTCATGACTCACCTGCGGATCTGTCCATCAGGATCCGGGTAGATCTCACCAGCTGCTAGGTGGCTGCCGCGCTGGTCTGCAGCCACACCCAGGGGCTCTTGGCCAAACAGACCTTATGAGTAGGCAGGGTTTGTTTTTGTATCGTGGGCAGCAAGGAAGTTGGTCTCTTGCGCTGCGCTCCCACTCCTGCCTCTGTTCCCCGGCCCCCGCACTGGCTGTGCAGCCTGTGTGGAATGCCCCTCCCTCAGGGAGCCCTCCCTCCACTCCTGGGGTCTGTTCACACCTCACTTCCCAGGCCGCCCTCTCCAACGCCAGCGCCGTCTGCTCTCTCTCCCCTGCCTCCCGTTCTCCAGCAACCTGCTGGATTCTTTGTCCAGTAGCCTCACCCCCTTCTCATATACCATCTAATGCACTTATTATATTTTTGGTTTACGTCTGTCTCAGGAATCGTGGTCCATTTTAAGATTTATTAATTTGAAAGGCACAGTTACAGAGAGGGAGAGAGAGAGAGGTCTTCCAACTGCTGGTTTACTCCCCAAATAGCTGCAACGGCCGGAGCTGGGCTGATCCAAAGCCAGGAGCTTCTTCCAGGTCTTCCATGTGGGTTCAGGGCCCAAACACTTGGGCCATCATCTGTTTTTCCAGGTGCATTAGCAGGGAGCTGGATTGGAGGCAGAGCAGCTGGGACTCTAACCGGCACCCATATGAGATGCCAGCATATGAGATACCTACTATGCCACAGTGCCGGCCCCCACCCCCACCCCATTTTCTTCACTGACCTATCCCAAGCTCCTAGAACCCTGTGTGGCACATAGTAGGTGCATAAGAAATATTTGCTGACGGGATGAAGCTTAGTGGGAACTTCAAGATAATGGAGCTCATTTTATTGACAAAGAAATGAGTTCCAGGTCTTTGGGCAAGATAAACATTCACTCCACAGACTGGAGGGCTATTATCCCTAGTTCCTAAATAAATAGAACTTAAAACCTGTCCATTACTTTTCAAACTATTTACTGTTTTTATTCTTTAGGCCTTTTTCCCCCCAAGGCACGTGCAGCAGATGAGATGAGATGAAAGATAATCTCAAAGGAACAGCCGGGCTCGGCAGGGAAGAGATAACATCTAGAGGAAGAGGGAGTCAGCCTCACAGGCACTTGACCGTCCTTAATCACTCGAGGGGCGCAGACTCTGGCTTCAAGTTCCTTGGCAGCTGCGGCTGGGCGGAAGCACGTGGGGCCGCCGAGTGTTCATTGTCTGACCCGAGCCAGGCCGGAGGGCTCAGCAGCGGCTCCCGGCCCGAGGGAATCGGGGCCGGAAAATCCTGTGTAGCGTCCACGGGGCCCCAGGTGGGACAGTGTTTACCCGAAAAGCTCCACGAGTAGGCGTGCAGTGGGAGGCCGGCGGGGGGGGGGGGGGGCTCTTGCGGTCTGGGTGAGACGCACGAGGTGACGGAACTACAGCGAAGGTAAAGACGGGAATCTGGACGCGTTCATGGGTCTGGGGCCAGAGTGTCTGGGTTTGAGTCCCGGCTCTGCTTCCGACTCCAGCTCCCTGGTAGCGCCCACCTTAGGGGACAGCAGGGATGGCTCCCATATGGGAGACCCAGGGCTGAGTTTCAGGTTCCGGCTCCAGCCTGGCCCAGCCTGGGCTGTTGCAGCTGTTTGGGGGACTACCAGTGGATGGGAGGGAGGGAGGTCTCTCTCTCTCTCTCTCTCTCAAATAAAATGAATATTTTTTAAAAGATTATTGATTTATTTTGGATGTCAGAATTCCAGAGAGAGAGAAAAAGATCTTCCAACCACTGCTTCACTCCCTCAAATGGTTAGCACTGGGCCAGGCTGAAGCCAGGAGCCAGGAGCTTCATCCAGGTCTCTCACATGGGTGGCTGGGGCCCAGACACTTGGGCCACCTTCTACAGCTTTCCCCAGGAAGCTGGATCTGAAGAAGAGCAGCTGGAACATGAACCGGTGCCCATATGGAATGCCAGCATCATAGGTGACAGCTGCACCCACCACTATGCCAGAATGCTGGCCCCATAAAGTGACATTAAAAGAAATAAAAAAGTCTATGGCTTATACAAATATTTGATGTTTCAAAGCTTTGGTAAACACAGAAGCACTGGCAGTTGACAGACCGGATCTTCACCTAGTCCACCTGTAGTGAGTTTCCACCACATTCTCTCTCTCTCTCTCTTTCTCTAAGATTTATTTATTTACTTGAAAGAGTTACACACAGAAGAAGAGGCAGAGACAGAAAGGTCTTCTAGCCACAGATTCACTTCTCAATTGGCCGCAACAGCTGGAGCCGTACTGATCTGAAGCCAGGAGCCAAGAGCTTTCTCTGGGTCTTCCCAGGTGGGTGCGGGGGCCCAAGCACTTAGCCCATCTTCTACTGCTTTCCCAGGCCAGAGCAGAGAGCTGGATCAGAAGTGGAGCAGCTGGGACTTGACCTGGCATCCATATGGGATGCGGCATTGCAGATGGCGGCTTTACCCACTATGCCACAGCACCGGCCCCAACATTCTCTTTTCTTTTTCCCTTCCCTGCAGGATGCTGGCTGGGCCCAGCTTCCTCCACGGCAGAGAGGAAGAGTGTGAGGGCCAGAGGTGAGGGCTGCTCTGTTTCCCCAAGTTGCATAAAGTCTTCGCCAGGGTTTATTCCGTGTCCAAAAGAGAGACCGGCTGCCCGTCCAGCGAACTCACTTTTCCTGTGCATTGGGAATTTGTCGTCTACAGCAGAGCAGGGATAAGCATGGTTTCCTGGCCGGTGCTTTCTCAAAACCTAAAACTTTGACAAAGTCTCTGAATAATTACGTATTTCAGTAAATGTCAATTTTTTTTTCTTGTAGACCTCCCTTTTTTAATGCAAAAATTTCCCAAGGCATTTTTTTCTGTCTGCTGCATTTTTATTGATTTATTCATTTGAGAGGCAGCGTGTGCATGTCTGTTACATACGCTCATGGGCCATCTGCTAATTTACCCCTCAAATACTTGTGACGGCCTGGACCAGGCCAAGGCCCAAGTCAGAAGCCAGGGACTCAACCCAAGTCTTTCGCGTGGGAGGCCAGGGCTGAATTCCTTGAGTTATTTCCACTGTCACTGGGGGTCTAGACGCACAGGAAGCTGGAGTCAAACCCAGTCGCTCGGATACGGGATGCAAGCATCTTAACGATTGTAACCCTCGGCCGGAACACCTGCCCCTGTGGGGTGCACTTTTAAGCAGTTAACGTTAGCAAGTGACGACTGCCGTGAACATTTGCCATCCTAGCGACACCTTCTCTGGACAAGCACAAGCAAGAAACGTGACCCCTGTGAGCAAAAACCGCACAAGCCGTGGTAGCCCCTGCACTCGGCATAGAATGCACGTGAGAAGAATTGCCTGCACAAGCTTCCCAACAGGTGCAGCCACTGAGTGGCTGCGAGGCCTGTTCGCCAGCTGTGCCCTCCAGTCCCGCCCCCCCAGCCTCAGTGAGCTTGATTCCAGGTCTTGCGTCAACGTGCTGACTTCTCAGCCCCGAGCATGGCCGTGTGATGTGCATCACCGTGCTCTGTTATCGTATGGGAAGTATTCGGGTGATGCACCTCAGAGCCCCCGTTCTGCCAGGGTACCGGGAAAGTCAAAGGTGGCCTCAGATGAAAAGTCCCTTCCTCGCTCGAGGACTGTGTGAGAATCCGAAAGGCTGGAGTGCATTCTAAAAACAGGGAGTGAGGGAGGAAGAGATGGGGGGCCTGCTCACTGCAGGGGCTCCTTGTAGTTCAGGCTCCCGAGATCCTCCCATGCGGTGCTGCAGGACCCGAGGCTGGGGTCCAGCCTTCCAGGGTGCCCCTTGCGGTCAGCCACTTCCCTGGGGGACAAGCTCCGGCTGGGGGTAAGGGACGGGTCTCTGCGGCTCCTTCCTCTGATTCAGGGACAATGACTTCTGTGCCACTCATCTCTCTCCTTTGAGGGCGAGGGCCACACCAGCTGGGCTTGTGGGAGTTGTACAGGGCACAGGGGCAGGAAGGTGCCCTCCAATGAATGACCCTGCCCCGGGGGCCTGATGACCCAGAGCCAGTCCCAAGTCTAAGTGGTCAGGGTCATTCCTAAGTCATCAAAATCTCACAGGCAAAATCTCCAAGTGCCTAAGGGTCTCCTGGAGCGACCACAGCCCGTGGCTTCCTGGTAACAGTACACCTGCTTTCGCCATCTTGCTCTTAAACAAACTGCCAGAGAAGCCACCTGCAAACTGAGCTTGTCTTGGATCAGGGACACAAACTTTATTTTTTAAAGATTTATTTATTTATGTGAAAGGCAAAGTTACAGAGGAAGAGGAAGGGGGAGAGAGAGAGAGGGAGAGAGAATCTTCCATCGCTGGTTCACTCCCCAAATGGCCTCAACGACCAGGGCTAAGCCAGACTGCAGCCAGGAACAAGGAGCTTCTCCCAGGTCTTCCATGTGGGTGCAGGGGCCAAAGCACTTGGGCCATCTGCAGATTTCCCAGGCACTTTAGCAGGAAGCTGGATTAGAAGTGGAGCAGCCAGGACCTGAACAGGTGCTCATATGGGATGCTGGCATTGGCAGTGGTGGCTTTACCCACTTCGCCACAGCGCTGGCCCTGACATAAACTTTGTTGTTAAAAATAAAAATAATTAATTTTATGTATTTGAGAGGCAAAGAGACAGAGACAGGCAGACATCTGCTGGTCCACTCCCCAAATGCCTGCTGTGGTCCAGGGTGGGCCAGGGCAAAGCAGACGCTGGGAACTCAATCCAAGTCTCTTAGGGATGTCAAAGAACCCAGCCACCTGAACCATCACCACTGCCTTCCTATTAGCAGGAAGCTGGAGTCAGGAGCAGAACTGGGACTTGATGTAGCCCAGGCATTCTCATATGGGATGCAGGCGTCCCGACCGGCGTCTTAGCCACGGGGTCTAATGCCCACCCTGGACACACCTTTTCATCCGTGGCTGGGGGCACAGCGGAGCTTCTAGAGACTTCTTGCTTAGGGTCTGTTCTTGTAGTAGAAGGCGCTGAAGCCTACTCTTCCTAGGACTCAGCCCCAGAAGTCTCAGGACAACCGTGGAAGATTTCCCGGTGCTGTGCATTCTGGCACAAACAACCCAGGCCCCGAGAAGGGAGTGCTGGCGTAGCAGGAACTAAGGGAACGGGTTCTGGCACCAAGCCAGACCCTGCTGTGCCAAGAGGTTCCAGGAAAAAGAGCACATCCCAGGATCAGGAGGAAGTGAGGCAGTAACTGGGGACTTGTTCCTAACGAGCCCAATAAATTCTTGGAAAAATAATCCATCAAGGGTCAAAGCTATGTAGAAAACAACTCTTCAGACTTTTGGAAGATTTTTTTTTCCTAAAAAGGGAAGAAAAACAACAAAAAATTCCACGAACTGGCTTGCAAAATTAAATAACTGGATATATAAACCTCATTGACAAATGGCAGCAATGGGAACACTTCAGTTCTGTATTATGGTCAATTGATGGGAGGGAGAGAAAGGGGAAAGATGACATGGGGGAGGCGAGGAGGAGGCAGAGAATGAGCACGAGGGAGAAGTGGGGGGAAGTTTAGGGAAGGAAACAGCAGCTCAGAGACGCAGACACAAAGCACAGCGGGAGAACACGGGTCAGAGGAGGTCCATCGCCATGGTCACACTTGTCACAAAACAGAGAAGGGAGCTGGGAGGCCAGGAGCTCAGCTGGACTGAGTGGGGTCCCCACCAAGGGCCTGCCTGCCCAGAGCCACAAGGTGGGAGCCTACTCAGAAACAGGTTCCTTGCAGTTAAGATGAGGCCATCCTTGGGAGGGGGGTGTGTTGAGCTGGTTCGAGTCCCTGCTGCTCCACTTCCAATCCAGCTCTCTGCTCATGGCCTGGGAGAGCAGTGGATGATGGCCTGAGTGGTGGGACCCCTGTCACTCACACGGGAGACTGGGATGAAGCTCTTGGCTCCTGGCTTCAGCCTGGCTGGGCTGAGCAGTTGAGGCCATTTGGGGAGTGAACCAGCAGATAGAACTACCTATCTCTCTGTAATTCTTTCAAATAAATAAACCAATCTTAACAAAAAATACATAAGGATGAGGTCATCCTGAATTAGGGTGGGCCCTAAACTCGTGTGTGGAGATCACGCGAAGACACACGCACCTGACACACACCCACAGAGGACAGATGACGTGCCTGCAGGCCAGGGAACGCCAAGGCTTGCTAGCCACCACCAGGAGAGGCAAAGGCGTCTTCCCAGGAGTCTCTGCTGGCTCCTCCACCCTGGACCGCTGGCCCACGGACTGTGCACGACAAAACTGCCTGGCCACAGTGCAGTGCCAAGGTGTTCTTAGGGGGTGGGCATACCTCCTGTAGGAGAGGAACCCGAGGGAGTCCGACATCTCCAAGGTCACATAGTCAGCTGGTGGCCAATCTCCCGTTCCAGCTCGCCCTATCTTTCTCATTGGGAACGGTATTTGCTTCCCAGCATCCTTTGCCATGTCTGAGATGAGAGCAACATTTCTCTTCTACTGTCAATGTTCATTTTTAAATAAGGGGTCCTTTCCTTTTGAATTACACAAAATCTATGTGAGGGGATAATTCAGGCTTTGGACTACAAAATTGTTCCATATGCTCACAGCTTGTTCTTTGGAATTCCTAAATGGTCTAAGAGCTTATTACTTTCTGTTTTTTACATTTATTTGTGTAAAAGATGGAGTTACAGAGGTACAGAGGCAGAGAGAAACAGAAACAGAGAGAGAGGTCTTCCAGCCGCTGGTTCACTCCCATAATGGTCACAACAGCCAGAGTTGGGCTGATCTGAAACCAGGAGCCAAGAGCTTCTTCCAGGTCTCCCACACAGGTGCAGGGGCCCAAGCACTTAGGCCATCTTCCGCTGCTTTCCCAGGCCATAGCAGAGAGCTGGATTGGAAGAGGAGCAGCCGGGACTAGAACCAGTGCCCATATAGGATGCCAGTGCCACAGGCAGAGGCTTAGGCCACTATGCCACAGAGCCGACCCCCAACTTCCTCTTGAACTTCCTCTGACCCCGAGTCTACGTCAGGAGCCCCTTCTGCATGTGCTGCTCAGGCTTCCAGTTCCCCATCAGGACGCACGTCAGCTGCTGCTTGGTGTGACCCCTGTGTGTCTCTACCTGATTGCATGTTCCAGGTAGGGGCCAAGGAGTCCTTAGAATTCTCCTGCCGGGGCCAGCGCTGTGGCGCAGCAGGTTAACACGCTGGCCTGAAGCACCAGCATCCATATGGGCGCCGGTTCTAGTCCCGGCTGCTCCTCTTCCAACCCAGCTCTCTACTATGACCTGGGGAAGCAGTAGAAGATGGCCCAAGTGCTTGGGCCCCTGCACCCGCATGGGAGACCCGGAGGAGGCTCTTGGCTCCTGGCTTTGGATCAGCACAGCTCCTGCCGTTGCAGCCATCTGGGGAGTAAACCATCGGACAGAAGACCTCTCTCTCTCTCTCTCTCTCTCTCTCTGTGCCTCTCCCCTCTCTGTGTAATTCTGACTTTGAAATAAATAAATAAATCTTAAAAAAAAAAAAAAAAAGAATCCTCCTGCCTCCAGGCCATGCCTTGGATGTGGCTTGCGTGTCCCTGAGGGGCTACGTGTTGAAGGGCGACGTGTTGGAATTTGATGCCCACGGTGAGGTATCATGTCTGACCTCTGAGTTTAGAGTTAGGGCCCTTGGGACGTGATGAGGATTAGATAAGATCACGGAGTGGAGCCCCTGTGGCTGAATCCTGGTGGCTTTAGAAGGAGAGACGGAGGACACAGGCGTGGGCACGCTGCCCAACCCTGGCCGAGGGCACCCCATGTCACCCCGGGCTCTGCCGGCAGCGAGAGCCTCACCAGATGCCGCCCTCAACCTCAGGCCTCAGAACCGTGAGCCAAAGCCACCGTCTGTAACTTACCCAGGCTGTGACACTGTGCCATTTGGCAACAGAGCCTGACTCAGGAGTGGTGTCAGGAGCCACAGAGCATCGGCTGCAAACTTGCCGGGCAATCGCATGAATCCCACCCTGCATGCTTTAATGTGGGCTTTCCCGGCCTTGCCGGAACTGGCATTTCGGATGTGATATTTATTTATCTATTTTTATTTGAAAGGCAGAGAGAGAGAGAGAGATCTGTCATCTGTTGGTTCATTCCCCAAATGCCAAGGCTGGGCAGGGCCAAAGTCAGAAGCTAGAAACTGAATCTGGGTCTCCCATGTGGGTGGCAGGGACCCAACAAGTTGGGCCATCACCTGCTGCCTCCCAGGGTGTGCATTAGCGGGAAGCTGGAATTACAGCAGAGTCAGGACTTGAACCCAGGCACCTGGATATGAGATGCAGGCATTCCAAGCAGCATTTTTGTTTTTAAAGATTTATTTATTTATCTGAAAGGAAGAGGCAGAGTGAGAGAGAGAGAGAGAGAGAGAGAGAGAGTGTGTCTTCTATCCGCTGGTTCACTCCCCAAATGGCCGCAATAGCTGGAGCTGCACCTATCCAAAGCCAGGAGCCAGGAGCTTCCTCTGGGTCTCCCACGTGGGTGCAGCGACATCTTCTTGGCCATCTTCTACTGCTCTCCCAGGCCATAGCAGAGGGCTGGGTCAGAAGTGGAGCAGCCAGGTCTCAAACCGGTGTCCATACAGGATGCTGATGCTGCAGGTGGCGGCTCTACCCACTACGCCACAGTGCCGGCTCCTCCGAGCAGCATCAAACACCTGCCCATAGACTTGCTGATTCCTGGTAGTGTGCGTCTGTCCTACTCACACAGGCTGCATGGTGCCACCCCTCGCTTCTGCCCACCAGATTGCCAGTAGCACACTCACCCCACATGAAAACCGAAAATGTCACCAGACAGTGGCCGGTGACTAATGGTGGGCAGAGTTGCCCTGGTTGAGAACCCGTTTCAATAAAGGAAAGAATGTTAGCCGTGGAGTCACTTTGCCCGTCCTGAGTCTGGGTCAGGGAGTGGGGTCAATTAATGATCAGTGAGTGCTGACTGGGTGATCAATACAAGGGCACTTCAAAATGTCTTTGCAGAAGGAATTAAAAGATACATTTATTTTGGAGCAGAAATTTTGAAATCCATGCCTATAAGGGATCTTCGAAAGTTCATGGAAAATGTATGTTACGAAAAAACTGTTCTTGGATTTCAAAACTTTTTTTTTTTTTGCATCAAAATGAATGGATCTTTTAATTCAACCTTTCGGAGAAGCTTGGAGGTACCCAGGTCCGGGCTCCTCAGACATAGCAGGGAGGAAATTGTACCCCACATTTGCTGAGACCTTGAATGGATGTTACAAGGTGCGGGCACAAGAGGGCACTCTAACGAGTGCCACGGTGGAGAAAACCGCACCCCCTGCAATGGGCGGCTTGCAGTCATCTGGTTGTGCCTGATTGGAAAGGCTGAAGCCATGGCCCTTGATTTAGAGAGATTTTTTTAAGCCGCTCTGCCAGTAGGGTTGCCAAATAAAATACAGTCTGGCCTGTACCAGTGGAAATTCACAGCGATGAATTTTTAGGTGTTAAGTATGGCCCCAACATTACATGGGACGTTACATAGAAAAATTGCATGTGTATATGAGGTGCGGATTGAACAGAGCATCTCGGGTTTTTATTTTTTGCTAACTCTGACAATGTCTGCGGTGGGGGGTGGGGGGTGGCCCAGGACACATCAGCTGGGAGGCAAGCACCAGCCACTGGCTTTTCAACAGCTGGGGTGTTTGAGACTCGAACCACCTCTGCCCCGACTTCAGCGGAGGCTGCACCAACTCCGGCTCGGGGTGAGGCCCAGCCACTGAGACCCCGTGTGCGTGTGGCTTCTCTGAAGACGACATCTCACAGAAGAGTAAAAGATCAACTTTATTGAACTCAGTGCCCCCTAGGGGTCCCCGCCATGCAGTGCTGCCCAGGCAAACTGCCACAGCCCCTCTTCCGCCCACTCCCAACACCCTGGGAAACACCTTCAGACCTCAGGCAGCTGTTTCTTTAGCAAGGAATAAATAAAAAAAATTAGTAAGAAAAATACACATTTCCATTTTCTACTAAAAATAACATTTGCTGTAGGCGACCGTCCTCCCATCTTTCCGCCTTCAGCAGGGTGGAGGAAAGGAAGGTTCTAGAGGAAAGCCCACGAGCATCTGTGCTGGGGCACCTGCTTTCCCGCTCTGAGCACTGCCCGCCGGACCTCGCCTGCAAGCTGGCACCACAGGGCTTGCTCCCAAGCACTGTGCTTGGCCAGAGGTGGTGTCCCGGGCTGTAGAGGGGACAGGGTGGAGCCATCTGGTCAGCAATTTTTGGACTTCCAAAGAACAAGGACTACCCAGAAGTGAAAGCCTTTGAAGAATAAAAGAAAAAAAAAAAAAGAAGAACTAGTCCCTAAACCAGGCAGTTTGCTAGAAGTGATCGACTACAAGATAGAAACTGGGTTTTGTGGAGGAGGGTGCGAGGGAAGTTCTTTCTGTACAATACAAAATATTCAAGTTTCAAAGTATCCCAATGGCCTGTTTACCCCGAACCCGCTTCTGCTCTCCCCATCGCAAGGTTGCTCGGCCGAGGTGCGAGGAGAGCCACGTGGGAGAAGCGGCCCCTCTGCGTGCTCCTCTTCAGACCCCGCGCCGACGCAGCAGGAGGAGTTCCGAGCTGGTGGCTTGGTCTGTGGCTTGCTGTGTTCGATGGGAGCAGGGCAGGTTCATAAATAAGTGCACAGAGCCCTTGGAATACGGGGATCATGCTCGTCTCGGAACGTGGACGTCCTCCCGGGGGTGAGCCTCTGCCTGGGCTGTCTAGGTTCCATCAAGGGAGCCTTCCGTCCTCTGCAGTGACAAGAGACAAGACGAGCTGTGGTTGCAGCACACTGAGGATGCCGAGTGCCGCCGGCACCTCTCAGAGGCCCTGCACGGCTGTGGCGGGGGGAGGGGGCCCCACCCTCGGGATGCATCTCCGCTTCCTCTCCACGTCTGCTCTGTGGGGTCTTCCCTGTGTACCTCGTGCATCTCAATCTATCAAACACCTCATCGAGTACTCTTGTGCACCCAGCGTGCTGTCCCACGAGTGCTACTTCCGGAGGAAGAATAGAAAAGCTATGAGACCCGACTTCCAGCTCCAACTCTGCCTCTAACACACACCAGGTACATCCTCTCCAGGTCTGGGTTTTTTTTTGTTTTCTTCCATTTTAAAAATGAAGGACCCAATTAAAAGATCAAATGTAAATGTTTTTAAATGATAGGATTCTGCCTTAAAAAAAATGAGGTTCTGACATATGGCAACGTATTCTGCCTAACACAATAAACCAGGCACAAAGAGACAAATATCGCACGGGCACTCACGTGATGTACCCAGACTGGTTCAGTTCACAGGGACAGAACGACAGTGGGTGCTGTGGGTTGGGGAGGGTAATGGGGAGTTACCATTGAAGGGCACAGTGTTTCGGTTTGGAATGATAGAAGGTTCTGGAGATGGATGATGTGCAGGGACCTAATGCAACTCCGTTATGCCTTTTTGAATGATTAGTATGTAAATTTCATTATGCATATTTCACGATAAAAAATTCTTTTTAAGTTCCTTATGCCATTCTGTAGTGTTCTTTAACTTCTTCAAATGACATGCAGGTCCCCCACCCACCCATCAGTGCCTGGACTCTTGTCTGACCTGGCACTGTTCTCTAGGCTGAGAATGCAAGAGCCTCCTCCCGAGAATTAGTCTATTAATTATTATTAATTTTATTTGAGAGGCAGAGTGCTTCCATCTGGTAGTTCATTCCCAAAGGCCTGCAATGGCGCAGAAGCTGGGAGCCAGAAGCTCAACCCGGGTCTCCCGCACGGGTGACAGGGACCCAACTACTTGAGCCATCCCTGCTGCCTCCCAGGGCCTGCATTCAGGAAGCTGAAGTCAGGAGCCGGAGGCGGGTATCAAACCCAGGGCCTCCGAAGTGGGAGGCAGATGTCTTAACCGCTAGGCCAAAGGCACTCTCTGTGTTCTATCAACTACTGATGACCGACACTCCTGTGATGGAAGCAGAGCGGCCTTACGAAGTGCAGAGGGAGTGTGGAGGCAGTGAGTGGACTCAGCTGGGCAGCGAGGGGATCACAGGGGTGAGTCTGGGGCTGCCCTCCAAGGTGGGCTTTTTTTATACTGGAAGGGGCTTTGCAGGAGACAGAACAGGGCATGCTGGGAGATGCTGGGGTGGGGTCTCTGGGCGGCAGCAGGCCCAGAAGAGGAGGCAGCAGCTGGGTTGGCAGTTCTGGACCCTCCGTGAGCACAGCACACTCACTGCTGGTGGGCCTCGGGCAGGAGAGAGCTCACACAGGGGCTTGGGACCCCCCTGGCCAGGCTGGCCTGCCGGTGAGCAGAGGAAGCACCTCCATTCTGTTCTGGTCCTGCCATATCCCAGGAGCCTTACACAACAGGGTGCGGGGCCAATGGGCCCCAGCTAGACAGCCCAAGGGTCTGGTTCCTCCTCTGCCAGCAGAGACCAGGGCAGGCAGCCCAGGAAAGCAACGTCGGCCCCACGGGCTGGAGGCCGGCCAGCACAGGTGGCTCCCCTCGCCTTTCTGCAGGCGCTGGACCAAGTCCCTCCCTGAGACACTTCCGTCTTTCCTCCCCGGGGTACGGCTGCAGGAGCAGTGCCACGGACGGGAAGGGCTGGCCCACCGTCGCTGGGGCCTGGGGGATTTTGAAGTAAAGGTTAACACGCTCACATGCCAGGCTGGGTGCCAGCCACCCCAGCACAGCCACAGACCCGGCTCGCTCCTGGGCTGCGGATGCCCTTGGAGGTCAGCTGCCTCCAACACTCCCCAAGATCTCGGATTCCTGCTTTCGGAAAGCAGAACTTCCGGGTTCCCAGGTGTGTGGTGGGCGCTCACGTAATCCCTGCAACAATTGCAGCGGGGGCTTTGTTCTCCGCACATTCCAGATGAGGAGACGGAGGTCCTGAGAGGCTTAGGACCGTGCCCAAATAGGCAGCGGGCAGCGAGTCAGGTGTCAGAAGGGGTCTCTGACGGCTGGGCTGGAGCCTGGCTTTGGCTGACTCCTGCACGTTGAGAAAGCAGTAGCTGTGTTCTGTACACACGGGAGGAGCATTTTAGGGACAAATAAAGGAACCCTCCCGTCTACAGCCACACTTGCCACAGCCATGATGAAGAGAGCTTTAGGACAACCAGTGTTTCTGTGGTTGTTGGCGGTTGGTAGGCAGCTGCTATTTTTGTTGCTGTCACCACCACCGTCATCATCATCAATCATCACCTCCATTTGATGGAGGCACCAACCGAGGCTGGAGGCAGACAGGACCACTCCAAGGGCTGTGGAGCTGGCGCTCGCCCCGATTCTGCTCCCTGCCAGTTCCACGGCTGCTTGCTGCCCCCTGCGTGGAAGTGGCCATTGCTTTTTTACTTTTTCTTTTTTTTTTCCCTGTAAGGGGAGTCTCTCCAGCAGCCCGGGGCCCTCCAGGGTCCAGATTGAGCCCTTCCACTCAAGTACAGGCTGTTCTCTTTCACGTTATCTGTCTGCCTCGGCTGCCAACACAATCCATAAACAAGGCAAAAACGGCAGAGGAAAAATGAAGTCAGAATGTGCCATTGAAGCAAGTCAAACAATACGAAATTAGTCGTTGGCGAAGTGGCTATCTCATTGTTAAGATATTTCCTCCAATATGTTTTCAGAAGCAACAGCCATTCAACGACGAGGGACCGATCGCCAGGTTTGATTTCAGGAAGGAAATCCCCTCCCATTCCCTACTGGGCAATTCCATCAGTTTTCTCCCCACTCGCACCAGCTGCCAAGGAGGAGGAACGCCATACCTGCTTCTTCTGTCAGCAGAACGCGTTTGCTCAGAGTCTACAGTGCTTTCCCGACGGCTGGGAACCGCCGTGCTCCCGCCCAGTGGCTTTATTATTTGGGGGAGCTGGGGGACGGCCCAGGAGCACACTGGGGCTGGCTCCTGGGAAAAGGGACAGTCCTGTGTGGCTGGAGCTGGGCCGCTTTGGATGGGAGACAAAATAAACAAGCTGGGCCCAGGGGTGTTTATGTCCCTCGGCAGCAGACGCGCCCTGGGTGGACAGAGCCACGTTTCTCGCGGCAGGATCTGGACCCCGTGCTGCCCGTGGGACAGCGATGTCGCTTCTTGGAGGGGGTCTCCGGTCGTGCCCGGGGAGTCTGGTGACCTGGCCTCCCTTCCCAGCTCTGCTATTTTTTTTTTTTTTTTGGACAGGCAGAGTGGACAGTGAGAGAGAGAGACAGAGAGAAAGGTCTTCCTTTGCCGTTGGTTCACCCTCCAATGGCCGCCATGCGGCCGGCGCACTGCGCTGATCCGAAGGCAGGAGCCAGGTGCTTTTCCTGGTCTCCCATGGGGTGCAGGGCCCAAGAACTTGGGCCATCCTCCACTGCACACCCTGGCCACAGCAGAGAGCTGGCCTGGAAGAGGGGCAACCGGGACAGAATCTGGCGCCCCGACTGGGACTAGAATCCGGTGTGCCGGCACCGCAGGCGGAGGATTAGCCTGTTGAGCCGCAGCGCCGGCCCAGCTCTGCTATTAACTCCCTGGGCTCCCCTTGGTGATCCAGGCCCCGGTCTCCTCATCTGTAACTGGAGCCCCCTGCCCTTCCAATGCAAGACGCTCTGGTTTCAGGGGTCTGGGTTGAGTTTAGGCCGGAAAAAAAGACTTCGTTTTGTACCTCCTTTCCTTAAATTGATAGCTTTTCCCCCATAAAAAGAACCGGTGGCTTCCGGTCTGTCAAAAGCATAATGAGATCTGTCTTAGAAGAATTCCAACCGGCAAAACAAAGGAAGCCAGGGGCCCCTGGAAGGGCTAGCAGGGTCCTGGAAGGTTCTCCAGGCAGGATTCTCATCTCCCCAGATAAGAGCTGCCTGGTTAACTCCTGCAGTGCGGGGTGGCTCACGGAAAGGATGGGAGAGGTAGGCAGCCCTTTGCAAAGTTTGAACTTGGCCCATGTCTTTCTTAAGCCCTCCCAGGTTCCCCCATCCGCGTCACTGTCAGTCACTCTCCCACTGCAAGTTGCGTGAAACTGTGCTGAGTTCCCAGCCTTGGTTCCTGCTGATCTTGCTATCCCCACCCTGCTGTGCTGCGAGTCATTCCTAAGACCCACCCAAGTGACTGCTGCTGGGAGGAGACCGGCAGCCAGATGGGTTCTCCTGTCTCTGTAGCCTGTGAGGTTGTCATTACCGCCTTGATAAACAGTGACAACATGTCTGATGCCCTCCTTGCAGGGTTAACTCCTGGGGTTGGGACAGCCCAGTGCCTGGTGTGCAGAGGGTGATTGGCCTGGGTTCCCTAAGCTGAAAGGAGCTGTCAGATGTGCCACTCCTCCATGCACACCCCCAAATCTGCCTCACTCCCAGAGCCCCTGCACCTGGACTTGGAGGAGATAAGAGCTTTGCTCAAGAGCTAAGTGCATCCCAATCCTATGGGCAGATTTCCAGGGTCACCCTTCCCGTGTGGGCCGAGATGTAATGACGAAGACAGTGGAGGGAACATCTGAAACCTGAACTGGCCCAGCCCACTGAGAGGAGTCCAGGGCTCCTGGTCTAAAACACACTGGGTCACTGGGGAGTGGAGGAGCAGGGCGGGAGTCGGGGGATGTGGCAATGCGGAACCTGGGACAGCCTGCAAACCTGTCACTGCTGCACAAAATACTTTCAGATGTGTATGAAGTGTGTACTTACAGAGTATCTGTTTTCCATGAAATCTGCAAAACAAAGGAGAACACAGTGGTGAGGGGTGCAAAGGCACAGCTGGGCCTCCCCATGGGCACCTCAGGGCTGGGGCAGGAAAGGGGAGGGGACTGGGACCAGAAACAGTCGCATGCAGACTGTTTACAACTCCTGGGTCCACAGGCAGGATCCCAGGGACCCTCTAGCTCCATGTGACAAGCATACAAAGTCTCTGGTACCTCAATTGACATTTTGAATTATTTTCCAAAAATACCAGTAGCACTTTATTTTTTAAGGGAAAAACTGGGAAACTATGGGAAAGTAGAAAGTAACGGATAAAAATTATGTCTGGGGGCTGGCTTTGTGGCGTAGCAGGTTGAACCTCTGCCTGCAGTGCTGGCATCCCATATGGGCACCGGTTCAAGTTCCAGCTGCTCCACTTCCAATCCAGCTCTCTGCTATGGCCTGGGAAAGCAGTGGAAGATGGCCCAAGGATGCGGGAGACCCGGAAAAAGCTCCTGACTCCTGGCTTCAGATCAGTGCAGCTCCGGCCACGCAGCCAATTGGGAGTGAACCATCAGATAGAAGACCTCTCTTTCTCTCTGCCTCTCCTCTCTGTGTAACTCTGATTTTCAAATAAAAATAAATAAATAAATCTTTAAGAAAAATAAAAATTTATGTTCTGGGCCCAGCACTGTGGCGTAGCAGGCAAAGCCACTGCCTGTGGTACCAGCACCCCATGTGGGTAGTTTGAATCCCAGCTGCTCCACTTCCAATCCAGCTCTCTGCTGTGGCCTGGGAAAGAAGTGGAGGATGGCCCAAATCTTCGGGCCCCTGCACCCATGTGGGAGACCTAGAAGAAGTTCCTGGCTCCTGGCTTCAGTCTGGCCCAGCCCTGGCCATTGCAATCATTTGGGAGTGAACCAGTGGATGAAAGATATCTCTCTCTCTCTAACTCTGCCTTTCAAATAAATAAAATATTTTTTTGAAGTTAGGTTTTTTTGTGATTTTAAATTATGCTTCTAGCATCCTCTTGGGAATTAAGCAATGTCCATATTTTGCACTATTTTGTCTGTCCCATCACAGAAGTGGGGGCAACAGCAGGAGATGCAAACATCGTCATTGCCGTGGCAAGGGTGGCCACCCTGGCTGTTGGAAGGGCTGGGCCCCTCTGCTCCCCACCTTGGGAGTCTTGCCCAGCTGTCCGGAGCACACTCCACCTTCCTGCAAGGGTGCAGTCTGTGACTGCCCAGCCCTGACTGGCCACAGGGGTGCAAATGGCCTTGGCCAAACATCAGGAGGAGCAGAGAGAGGGGGAGAAGAGCGAGCGAGCACAGGAAGCTCCGCATGGATGAGCAGCCTTTGCCTGCACTGAGTAGACACAGATTTTACCACCAGACCCCAGCAGCAGCTCCAGGCCCCTGCAACATCAGAGGCACTGTTGGGGCGGACTCCCCAAGCAGCCCCCTGTGGACAGAGGCTTGAAGGCCCAGAAGTCACAGGGACTGAGCTGCTGCCTGGGAAAGGCCCCCGGAGGGCCGTGGGTACTGGCAAGGGCTGCTGCTCTGTGGTAGGCGGCCCTGTCCCCAAGGCCCCATCTTCCAAAAGCAAAGCACTCCAAGGGGCCTCGACTCTCACCCAGCCCCCTAACCTGGTCCCTTCTGCACCCTGGGCAGTCTGGGAGTCCATCTGTCACAGCAGCAGTCACAACCCTTCTGTGCTCAGGTCTACCTCACTCTCGGGCCCTGTCTTTTTTTTTTTTTTTTTTTTTTTTTACAGGCAGAGTGGACAGTGAGAGAGAGAGACAGAGAGAAAGGTCTTCCTTTTGCCATTGGTTCACCCTCCAATGGCCGCCGTGGCCGGCACACTGCGCTGATCCAAAAGCAGGAGCCAGGTGCTTCTCCTGGTCTCCCATGGAGTGCAGGGCCCAAGAACTTGGGCCATCCTCCACTGTACTCCTGGGCCACAGCAGAGAGCTGGCCTGGAAGGGGGGCAACCAGGACAGAATCTGGCGCTCCGACCGGGACTAGAACCTGGTGTGCCGGTGCCGCTAGGTGGAGGATTAGCCTATTGAGCCGCGGCGCCGGCCACTAGGGCCCTGTCTTATTGCCCGCCATTGTGCCCGCCCCCAGAGGGAACGTGGCCATAGGCTCCTAAGGGGCCCTCCTTCGGACCTGGCTGGAACAGAGGCAGGCAACAGCGGCCAGATGGATGAATCAGCCCAGCCAGCAAGTCGAGCCATTGTGTCAACTTCCACACATTGAGAAAGGCCACGGGCAGCGCCGCCGGCTCCCCCACCCCCTGTGCAAATCTGACCTGGGTGGACCCAAGGCCTTGGAAGCAGATGCAGAAGGAAGAGAACCTCAAGGCTGTGAGTACAAAGTGCTGACGGCGAGGCTGTGCCCACCACACCGACGCAACACCAGGCCTACCTGGGGGTTTCTGCTTCTTTTTGGTAATAGAGCAACCACTGGGGCAGCAGAGCCTGGTGGGGAGCACTCACTTGGTTTTCATGGAGCACCCTTTGACCATCGTACGTGCTGAAGTAGGGAACGGTCCCCAGTGGGCAGGGCCGGCAGTGCCCGCTGACCTGGCTGGCAGGGACCCGGCAGGATGGGTGGGGACTGACTCTCAAGTGGTCATCGCTCCCTCCCAGAGGAGACCTGGCAGAGCGGCTTCCTTTTCTTTGGTTCTTTTTTGATGACCATTTCCTGTTGTGGCTTTCAGCCCAGCCACTTGATGTACGAAGTGGCAGGGGGTGTGCTGAGGGCCAGGGGTTTCTGCCTCAAGAAGAGAACCCTGGAGATCCGAATTGCAGGCAAAGAGAAAGCAGGAGGAAGAGGCTGAGTGAGTGCCTGCCCAGCTCGGGTGCTGGGACTAGAGCAAGACCCACCACCTCCTCCAGGGCCAGAGTTACCAGGTGGGAGGTGCCTCTGGTCACCTGCCAGGGTGTGCCCAGGGAAGGCAGAACTGGCGTCTGCAGGGAAAGAACCAGCTCTCTTGCTGGAGGAGTCACAGGAAGCGAAGTCCTCTAAGCCAGGATGTCTCCACGCTGGCCCTGTTGACATCTTGGACTGGATAAATCTTTATGGGAGGGGGGCTGTGCCGAGCATCATACGATGTCCAGAAGCATCTCTGGCCTCCACCCACCAGATGTGATAGTAGTGCAGGCCCCCTGCCCCCAACCACGACAGCCAAGGCTCTCCAGATGTTGCCAAATGTCTTGTGCATTGAGAAACACTGCTCCGAGCTGTGGAAATCTCTTAGATCTGAGCGCTTTCATAGGGAAGACCTTGGCTGTGCTGCTAATTGCAATAAACCACTTTACCTCTCTGAGTTAAAATCCAGTGTAAATAGGCGCCCACAGACTGTGCATTGGGTGAATAGCAAGTCACTCTAAGAAGCACCGAGATGCTGCAGGATCAGCAAACGCCAAGCACTAGATCAGAATAAAGACACAGACTCCCCCAGTGCCTCAGAAAGGGCATCGCGCATGAGGCTCAGCCAGGCGCTAGGAGACTCCAGCAGCCATGGAAGAGGCCTGGGTGGACCCACACATCTAGAGAGGCTCTCTACGCCCTGTACTGCCTCCTTCAGTTCCCGTCCTCAGCAGAACACAAGAGGAAAAGAAAGTCACACGGGGGTTCCTCCGCTTAGTTGAGGCCAGGAGGAGGTGAGGAAGTGGGTGACAGATGAGAAGAAGGGGTTGGAAGGCCTTTGTGTGCCTGGTTAAAACCCAGAGCACCACAGCCATGACCAGGCCCTGGGGACGCCTCTGTCCAAAGCAAGAGAGCTCAGCTGAGAACAGACCCTCCCGGGCTCCTCCATCAGGTCAGAGGCCGATGGGGATGAGAGCAAACTGGGTGTAGTTAAGTTCTAGAAAGAAAGGAGCAAATTGTAACCTACACTAGTTTTTTTTTTTTTAATTTATTTTTGAGGTGCAGAGAAACAAAGAGAGAGAGAGAGAGAGAGAGAGAGAGAGAGAGCACGAGAGCTCCTCTATTCATTGATTTACTCCCCAAATGCCTATAACAGCTGGTGCTGGGCCAGGTCAAAGCTGGGAGTCAGGAACCCAATCCGGGTCTCTGACATGAGGGGCAGGGTCCTAATTGGCTCCCTCCCAGGGTGTGTATTAATGGGAAGCTGGAATTGGGCAAGGGGAGCTGGGACTTGAACCCAGGGACTTCAATATGGGATTCAGGCGACCTAAGCAGCATCCCGACTGCTACACCGTACGTCCTCCCCTGCTTCTGTTAAAGCCCCTTCGTAGTACCACCTGCATTCCTGCTTGGTAAAAGGCATAGAAACAAATGTTCCCGTCTCTGGTAAACTGAATCATAAGCTATAAACTAGAGCCTCGTTTGTGAATCGGGATTTGCAAATCCGAATCTTAGGCAAAGAATTTAAAAGGAGAAATAACTTTAGAAAGCCCACGTATACAAAACCTATGAGAAAAGCATCAGTTTTTGTTCCATCCCCCTAAGACAGCTGGGGTGGGGGTGGGGGACTTGCAGTCTAGTGGTTAGGACGCCTGTGTTCCATGTTGGGGCGCCTGGGTTCAAGTCCTGGCCCTGGCTCCTGACTCCAGCTTCCTTTCTGCGATTGCAGACCCTGGGAGGCAACAGTGATGGCTCTGGGTCCTGCCCTGACTGTGCAGGCATTTGGGAGACAAACCAGCAGATGGGAGCTTAGCTAGTTCTCTCTCTCTCTCTCTCTCATCACATTTATAAAAAAATGCTCATCCTCAGCCTGTTCTGGCTCTCTCGCTGCTTTCTCTTCCCTGGAGGCCTCTCGCCATCCGGTGCCTTCCTCACTCATTTCCTCAGCTCTGAGAACTCTCTCCGTCCTCTCCTGACAGCCAGAGCCCAGGCTGCAGCAGCTAGAAAGGGAACAACGTCCATGGTCTGGAGGTCCCTGGCCTTAGATCAAGGGTTAACCGCTGGGACGAGAGGGTGTTAACTTAGCCGCCAACACACAGCAGCTTGAAACGGAACAGCCGACTTGCATAGCCATGGCCGTGACCCAGAGGGAGGCACTGAATGCTGGAGTTGGAAGGGACCCTGCCCTCCCTGCTGCCTGCGCAGGTCAGAGGCATTTCGGTGCCTGAGGGAGAAGTGAGGGCTGGGGCACGAGCAGGGCTGAGACTCAAACCCAGGTCTCCATCTCCAAATGGTGCTTCCCATTAGACTCACATCACAAAGAAGCATCGAGGCTGAGACCAGGCCGACATGAACGGGGCAGAACACAGTGATTCAGCCCCTGAGCTCCCTGCATTAACTTAGATTTGGAGAGCAAAGTCAAGTTGAAGAGCAAATACCTATGTGATGTGAAGTCAAAAGAGAAGCTGGGGTGGGTAAAGGATTAGAACTCGTAGGAGTGACCTATCCGCCCAGGTCTGCAGTAACCAATGGCACAGACCAATGACCTTCACCTCCAATGCCAGGACGTTGAGACTCGCTGAGGGTTATGACTGGAACAGAACTCAAGATCATTGGCTCAGCCACCTCATTTGACAGATCCGTAGGTGGAGCTTAGTCAATTCCACAAGTAGGAGGGTGGCTGTCCTGGGCTGCGGGAGGGAGGAGTTACTATTTAATGGATGTGGAGGCTCAGCCGGCAAAGATGAGAAAGTTCTAGATATGGAAAGTGGCAATGGGTGCACTACTACCACCACCGACTGCACACTTACGGATGGCCGATGGGGCGGGTGTCTGGTGGAGGGCCTGGGTTCCAGCCCAGCTCTGCCCCCAGTTCCAGCCTCCTGCTAATGTGCACAGTGGGTGGCAACAGGTGATGGCTCAAGTACTTGGGTCCCTGCCACCCATGTGGGAGACCCAGATTGAATTCTGGGCTCCTGGATTTGGCCTGGCCCAGCCCCAGCTGTTGTGAACATTTGGGGAGTGAACCAGTGGATGGCAGATCTCTCTCTTTCAAGATAAATAAATAACATGGAGAGATGGCTGAAATGGTGTTATGTATATTTTATAATAATTAAAAAAAAAAAAAAGCTGAGCTTAGACCCTAAAGCCAAGATTGCAAAGACTAGGTGCCTCCCACAGCCCCTGAGCTCCCCCAGGGGCACTCCTGCCTCCTGTGCCTGCCCCCAAAACTCTCTCCTGGGCTCTGCCTGGGGCTGCTCCGGCTCCTTGGAGGCAGGCCTGCCCAATGCCCTTTAGCTTATCTAGGGGAGCGGTTTTCCTTTGTGTCATTCAGGGAAAAAGGGGTGTAAGAGCCAGAACTACGCCCTGTGAGCCATTTCCCAAAATAGCCAGCCTTGCAGAGCTGGGGACTGGAGGAGAGCGGGGGATGGGAGAAGGAGAGGTTGGCTAGGATGCCGCTCTGCACCCAGAAGCCCCCGCATTGTCCATGCCCCATTCCACCGGGCCCTTTATTTTACTGGGGGCCACTCCCTGACCCCTCCAGTATCTCCGGATTTTTTCTGCCAACCAAGACTGAACAACTGCTCCAAGATTTCTGGAGAGCAAGAAAAACCCAACTCCTTCTCGTCTTAGTGTGGCACCATCAGAAATAGCCCAGAACATTCCAGAGAACGGTCCTCTACGCGTGGTTCCCCAGGCGCCCAGCACCAGCAGCAGGAGGGCGGTTGTTGGGAATGCAAATTCTCAGCTCATCCGGGACTGAGTCACAAATGCAGAGGAATGCAGGGATGGTGCCAAGCGCTCTGCGTTTTTACAAACCTTGGGAACCACGGTTCTAGAGTCTACCCCGTCGCCCTCACTTCACAGAGGTCACGGGAGGTTCTGTGAGTTGCCTAGGGTCAGCCAGGTCACATCAGGCTGTTACTCCTAACTTCTCAAGTAGGCACAGCTGGATTCTCCAATTAAGCCGGTGCTAACTCGGAAGCCAAACGAGGAAAGATGCTCCATGGAGAAGCACGCAGTCACGTGGCTTGGCAACATGGAGCCAAGCACGGCAGCCGGAAACCGTGGGTCTGATCCCCACTGCTCCACTGGCTGCGGGTCACGGACAAGTGACTTGAGGTCTGGGCCCAGGTCCCCATCTCCAGGGCAGGGATAATCATAGAGGTCCATCAGCCCCCGGATAATCTTGTAGACGAAGAGCAGGGAGAGCTCACTCAATGCCAGCTCTAGTGATGGCAGAGGAGGAGTGGCCTGGCCCAAACTAAAGAGAATTTAGGCTCTGGGAGTGTGGGCAGCGCTCCAGAGGACGCTTAAACAACGGGAGGCTGGGGGTGAGTGTGGGAGAGGGCGCGGGGGCTCCTCCCAGAATCCTCCGCTTCCCCCAGGCAGAGAGAGAGCCGCCCCTTCTGACTTTGGGAGAAGGGTTCTGGAAAGGGGATCGTTTACTGGGCGGTTACCATGAAGGAAGTCCCAGGAAATGAAGGAGGGAAATCCTTCACACAGGTGCCTGCTGTTTAGCAGATCAGCAACAGAGGAAAGAAAAGGAATCCATCACAGCCCACAGTCCCTTGAGCAGCTGTTGAGGAGAAATATTCAGAAACAAGAGCTCCTTGGCTCCAGGGACGGGGCCTCCCAGGCAAGGCCAGTGCTCTGGCATCAGGCGGCTTCGGGTTCCAAGAGCAGCAGCTCATGAAGACCCAGGGCTCTCTGCCTTCAGCACTGCCCCCTGCCCCGCCCCCCGCAGGTTAGAGACCAGACCGCAGCGGCAGCAGGGCCCTCACTGGCCTCTGCTGGCCCTGGCGGTGTAAGGGGAACACTGCTGGGGTCTGGCCGGCGAGCCTGGAGCAGGCTCTGCTCCCACGCCAGGCGAGGCACTGAAGCCCTGTGTTTTTAAACGGAGGTGAATTGAAGGCTCACTACGCGGTAGGGAAAATGATTCCCCCGTGATCCTGTCTCACCCCTGTTTCTCCTTTAATCCCATACCCATTTAACAGAGAAACTGGGTGGAGCCCCTTAGCTGTTCAGTGGCAGCCCAGGACAGGGGCTGGGACGCCTCCCAGCAAAGCCAGGGCCCCTCGCCACACGAGCGGGCACTTCAATGCCCATGGTCCTGAAACCAGGAATAATAAAAGAGCTCCCTCCCTTTGCTAAACGGCGAGCTTCCCTCAGCTGCCTAACACACAAACAGCCCAGAATAGGCATTTGCTTGCTTGTTGCCTAGTATCCTGGTATATTATAGCAAAATAGTTGTCTTTGCTGAAAATGCAGCCGAGCTTTTTTTTTTTTTTTTTTTTTTTAGGCTTAGGGACTTAGGGTTCGTTGTAACGTGAGATGACCCACCTGGGATGCCGCGTCCTGAGCCGTCTCTGAACATGTGATGTGTAAAAGCATGACTGGCAATGCACGTGTTTGGAGGACTTTCCCCACCCCCTCTCCGTTATAGATTGAGTCCCATCGCTAAGCTCTGCCCTGTTGCGCCCCATTCTCCCTAACTCCACCAGTTCCCTAAGCCCTTCCGAATGCAAAGGGGGATCTGGGTTTTGTGGGAATTCCCTCACCCCGTCCCCATCTCCTTAGAAGCCTGCACAGAGGACGCAGCATCTGGTTTGTTCAGCTGGGGATAGCGCAGGTGAGGCAGCTGAGCCTGTTGCTTAGCAACACTCCAGCCAGGGAGCCGGCAGGTCCCAGCCGCCCAGGGCCGAGTCACCTAGAACCAGTCTGGGCCCGAGAACCGTCTCGAACAGCTAACTCTGCCCTAAAAAGCAGACACGGGAAGCCAGAACGTGCCATTTTGGCACAAGGGTTATTTTGAGCTGGAGGCAAATGAAAGTCAACAGATGCTGAAAGGAGTCTTCCCAGAGTTTGCTCATCTGACTAACAGCAGAAGCTTCTGAGACATGAGGATTGCATACATCCCTGCTCCTGGGGAAGTTTTACGGTCACAAAGACAGAAAATGGGTGCTCAACTGGGTCTGCACAAAGCAACTTCACTCCACTAGTTTTCCCCACATATGCACCTGGGACGCCTGGAACCCCTCTCCCTTTGTTTCCTCGCTTCTCTACACACTTATTGGTCTTTGTTAAGAAGCTATAGAAACCACAAGTTCTAACTACCACTTTGAGTTTCTGCTGCATGACGTGTGCTGCAGCTCTTAATAAACCTCTTCTCGTGTAAATCTGTCCTGGCTGCTTAACCTGCGGGGTGCCAGACAGAGAACGTCACCATCCATAAAAGGTGGCCTGGAAGCCGCAGGTGGAGGCCTCCTGTGGCTCCACACTCCCGGGGTTCCCTCCTGAAACCAAGGGCAGTGCAGCTCAGTGACCAGCAGTGTGCAATTCAGCTCCTAGGGGCTTGCTTGCTGTGTCACCTTGGGCATGGGCCTTAACCTCTCTGTGCCCCCCCGGACACGAGATTTGTTGTGAGGGTTGAAAGCAATGATGCACATACAGTAAGCCCTAAAACAAGGGGAGTGAATGACCAATCTCACCAGGAAAGCACAAGAGGCACTTTTGCCAATGACTTAATGGGACCAACCTTGAACCCTGCCACACCTTTAACTTTCCTCTACACTAGACAAAGAGACAATGCTTATTTATCTTCAGATTTGCATTTCACCAGCTCTGGGTATATTGAGAATGCAAAATGGGGTACTTGAGCCAGAAATTCCCCCAGGAAATGGTTTCCAAAAGCCATTCAGTGCCAAGTTCCACCAGGGGCTGAGTTTCTGCTCTACCCACAGATATGCCAATCTTTGAAAGAGAAGAACTGGAGAGAAGTGATCACTATTTCACATGGAAAGCAGCCTCCAAGAGTAGAATGGTTCCTCTGAATCAGTGCTGTTCAAGTTCAGACTCTGGAGAATCGATTCGGGACCGCACTTGGAGCGGCCGCCAACACAGGTGTTTCCCAGCCCACCTAAATGATTCCATTTCAAAGAATCCACTTCAACAGAGGTCTGTGGTGCAAAACAAGATATTCACGGAGCGACCATTTCTCCCAGAATGTTTCTGTCTCTACAGTTGTTTGCTGAGAATTTAAAAGTTGTTCTTACAAACTGAATTTCACCAGACCTGAACAGAGTTAAGTAGAGAACCCAGCTCCGGGTAGTGTACTCAGCCTTGGGGAAGCTGTCAACAAGGAAGGTGCGAATGATGGAGCTGAAGTGGGAGAAACCGAAGGAAACAGAAGCAGATGTGCAAACCCTCCCCAGCCCTAAAGTTGGTCAGCTCCAGGAATGCTGAGCCCCTGGACATCTTTTGAACCGAGCACTTGACTTCCAGACCAAGGCCCAGGTGGGAAGCAGGGGAGGCCCACTGGCTGGCACGTGGGGGTAGGCAGGGTAGGACCGGCTGCTCCTCTCGGGGTCTATAAATGCAGCATGGGTTCCAGGACCCTTGTGGAAACCAAGGTGACCAAGCACTTGCATGTCACTTAGGCACATCTTTCCAGAGACTTGATGCCATCTTCCTGTCACTAGGAGACCTAATGCAATGCAAATAGTTGCTGTCCTGCAAGTGCTTTTGAACATGTTTCTTCCATGGTGGCCTCTGGGGACTGGACCCTGCGGAAATGGGGGCTGACTGTAGGAAATGTAGCGTGCCTGCCTTTCAAGGGTGGTGGGCGGGTCAATAACTCTGACACAGAGATAACGCCCCTCTTCCTGCCTGCTCCCAAGGCCCCATCCAGGGTTCTAGGGGTACACCCCAGGACTTGTGGATCAGGGGACCCTTACTCACCAGGGTCGGCTTTCCGGATCTCACTGTACACCGTCTCTGTGCCCTTGGTCCCTGGAGCTGGAAAAGGGACCAGGCACAGGTCAGTAGCAGCCCCTGGGCCCTAGGGTAGCCCATGGTGGCAGCAGGGGATGGCTGAGGCTCCCCCAGGGCAGGCTCTGTCCTACCCCACCAGTGCCCGTGTCCAGAAGCAGCAGAGACCTTGCCATTCTGACTTCCTGGAAGTCCGTATTAGACCCGGCATCGGCAGTGACTCTCGGGCCCACCAGGACTAAGAACCACTCGCAGGTGTTCAGCACAACGCCGGGCCTCCTGTGGGGCGGGCCCTGGTTGTGGTGTCTTATAAGAGCTCCCCCGGGGGTTCTGACACACTGCTTCACAGGAAAGGGGGCACCGGGCGGGGTGGGGTGCTTCAGTGCCGAGCGGCACTGCTCTCCTCCGTGCACAGCCGGGTCTGCACCCTGGACCCCCTACTCCCGTGCTCCAGGGACCCTCCCCACACCCAGCCTTCCTACCCTGCACACACTCCTCTGTGCTGGCACCAGCCTTTGTCATTGCCCCATTGCTCCGAGACCCAGGGCAAGCCTCTCTCTGCACGCATCGTCACACACCTTCACCCTCTCTGGGCCCTGTGCAGGCGCCTGGGCCCTCTGTGCCTCCACTGCACCTCCCCTACAGCACAGTGGCATGATTTGCTCCCCACAGTGGGGCCCCCGAGCTCCTCCAGGGCAGTGGCTGACATCTCGGGCCCCTCCCACTCCCGAGCTGTGTGCAGAGCTACCTGGGGCACCTGTCACGGTTGGAAGCAGCAGGGAATGGTGGCAATTCTGGTGTCAGGGCCTACCCCAGGAGAAAGCAGGCACATTCGAGCAGACTGGGCCCTTGCACAGGGCACCAGGGCAGAGTTGCATCAGTGGGGAGGCTGAGATCCCAGTGTCCTTGCTGTTGGAGCACCAACCACTCCAGAGGGGTGGCAAAGATACACACACAACTCTCTACCCTCCAGGTTTGGGGACTTGGAAAGAAGGCCTAGGGCCCCCATAACTCCCCAAGGGACTCTCTGCTCAACACTGGGCTGCCAGGCTACTCACTGCTGTGGGCCCTGCCCCACGGAAGAGGAAAAGCCGAGGGCCTGGGGCCTGCCTGTGGGGACCTCCAGGCTGGGGGCCAGGCAGGTATGCAAACAGCAGCAACACCATGGTGAACACTTCAGGGTGCCATGTGTCAGGTGCATGGGAGTCTCTGCCGGCCCATCCTCCTCCAACCAGGCCCCACAGTGGGAGCTGGGGGCAGGGTAGGGGGAGAATGGAAGGTGAGGGCTGGGTGGTCAGTGTAGGGGCCTGGATGCCTCATGAGCTCCCCCACCCCCAGCACATGAGAGGTGGCCTCTCCGGTCACCTTGGGGACATCCTGTGCCCTCTGGACCCCAGGAGCCACTCTTGACGCCCTTTCAGTTCCTCACTCACAGCAGCTGGGGTAGCGTGGGGTGGGGGGTGGGGATGTTGCTCTGCTGCCCCCTGATCTGCCTAGTTCTGTGATTGGGCGGGGTGGGGGGCAGCTCACCTCTGGCCCCCTCCTCCAGCTGCCCTCCCCCCAGCCCCCAGCAGCTGCCTGCTAATGACTAAACCAGGCCCATAGGCTGTTTGTCTCCGTGTCAGCTGAGCTTCCGGGTGGGGTTTTATTTTGGCTTCTGTTTTTCTCTTGCTAGCAAAGAGGTGGCTTCAACGTCATGGGGTTTTTCCCAGCAATTGCCTCAAAAGCAAACATGCAGCAAACCGGAGTTCCTTCCCGCCCCCTCCCTCCACCCCCAGGGGCCTCTTGGTCAGCTGCCAGCCAGGATGGAGCCGGACGTTGTCCCCCGCCCGTCCTCCATAGTTGGAGGAGGGGAGGCCTGGAGGACAGGGAACTGGGCTGTTTGAAACCTGAAACAAGGTCAAGTTTGCTCATCACTGGCCTCCATCCCACAGAGCCTCTCCCCCCGCAAGTCGACACCCCTTTCCTCACCTGTGGGAAGGCAATGGGCAGGCATCAGAGGCTGGGACCTGACCCCCCCTCCCCCCGACTTTGTTCTCTGGCTGCCAAGGAGGGGGCTGGCTCCAGAAAGCTGAACTTGAACCTTCTAGAAGCTTTCCATTGCCACCCATGTGACCTCTGAGTGAGCTGGGAAAAGGTGACCACATGGCTGTCGCGACCCTGCAGCAGCACCATTTGGTAAGAGGAGCTCAGGCCACGGCCCCTGCTGCACCCCAACCTGGTGGCCTGCACATCACCTGTTCCCTTCAACCCCTCAGCACCTTCCAGCAAGAAGGAGAAACGCAGACGCTCCCAACATGGGCCTGTCCCAAAGGATCAGCAGATGGTCGCTTTCCCAAGGCAAAACCCCGCTTCCTTCTCCAGCTCCAGCTTCCTTAAACCCAGAGCCTTCAGGTGCCGCACACAGCCTCCTGGCTCCCCGGATCCGGCCCAGGCAGCCACTGAGCAAGGCAGGGCCTGGCCTGTGTGGGAAGACGAGAGGCCGGGCTGCAGCCCAGGGCAGTCAGTGTGCGCCGCGCCGCTCAGGGAGCTTGGAGGGCCTCGAAGGCAGAGGACGGCAGAGAGGAATTCCGCTCACATCCAGAACCTTTGGGCAGCCCCACCCCCAGTTGCCCTTCTCTTCCTTCTGAACTTGTAAGCTGGCTCCTGTGGGTGCTGGAGGGAGTGTGCCAAGCTGAGACTGGACCAGGGGAGCCTCCAGCCGTGCCGTGCATCACAGCCCACCCAGACTCTCTGATGAGGGCCACACTCCTGTGCTGTCTCAGACATAACCCACCTGAACCAGCTCTCCCGAGCCGCAACCCCACTCATCACAACCATCCACACAGTCAGCTGCTCAGTCAAGAAGCGTGTGGGGCTTCTGTCCCCCATCCCAGCAGCCCCTCAGCCAGTGCTGTGCTCTGTCCTCAGAGTGCAGCCAGAATCCAGACCCGTGGCCGGAAATTGGCACCCCGCCTTGCCCGGCAGGGGCGCCCTGCTCAGCCACTCTGCTCGCACTCCTGTCTCCCTTTGATCCCCTTTCCATGCCAGGCAGGAAAGAGGGAAGCCGGAGCCCGTCACTCCCCTGCCTAATGGCTTCCAAAGACTCCCGACCCAATTAGAACAGAAGGAAAATCTCCCAGGCCCTGGGTGCCCCCCCCACTCCACCCCCTGCCCCCGTCTCCTCTCTGTCTCACTCACTCTGCGGACACAAAAGCCTCCTTTCAGATCTCAGATGCGCCAAGCTCCCAGCTGCCTCATACCAACTTTTGCATTTTCTGGGTCTCCCCGACAACCCCCTTGATGACCTTCTTTGCGCCCCTCAGGCCTCAGCTTAAGTGGAAGCGAGAGAAGGTGGTGCCTTTTAGACCTTCTGACTGCACCTGCTCTTTCTGAACACCGACTAGAACCTCTCCCTGGTTTTTTTTTTTTTTTTTTTTTTGAGAGAGACAGAAAAGAAAGGTCTTCCTTCCATTGGTTCACCCCCCCAAATGGCCGCCATGGCTGGTGCACTGCAGCCAGCGCACTGTGCCGATCCAAAGCCAGGAGCCAGGTGCTTCCTCCTGGTCTCCCATGTGAGTGCAGGGCCCAAGCACCTGGGCCATCCTCCACTGCACTCCCGGGCCACAGCAGAGAGCTGGACAGGAAGAGGAGCAACCGGCACAGAATCCGGCGCCTCAACCAGGTTTAGAACCTGGGGTGTCGGCGCCTCAGGCGGAGCATTAGCCTAGTGAGCTGCGGCGCAGGCCCTCCCTGCTGGTTTTTTTGGCCTCCTTCTGTTCTGTTCCTGGCTCCCTCCCAGGCGTGGCCTCCACGCAGCAGGGACCAGCTGCACCTTGGCTGCTCACACAGTAGCTGCGCTGTCAAGGCCTCCGTGGCTGTTTGTTATCTCGAGTGAAACACGGGGGACAAGAACGCCAGGTCTGCCATGCCTCTCGTCCCTCCCACATGCAGTGAAGACCGGAAGTGGGATATCCCGTGTGGCTGTGCAGGCTCGCCCTACAGGTCATGGGGAGCACACAGCACCCTGCCGGGGAAGGTCTGTGCATGTACTTGCCGGCATGGTACCCAGGACCGAGCTACACAAGAGAAGACGGAAGGAATCCAAAACTTCCCAGATGGTGGGGCAAGAGGTGACCTCAGGATGCCGTCATCACATGGCTTTGGCTCATGATGGGCAGGTGCGGCCTGGAAAACTGCCCAGGACCGCGTGGCTGAGGACGTGTCCCTGCGTTAGCCTCAGCAGAAGGGGACAGATGGCAAGTCCTTAGGAGCTTCCCAGCAGGGCTGGAGAGCCGTGGATGGCTGTTTCCTGTGAGCGTGCAGGAGCCTCCGTGGGAGCAAGGGTGGGGGAGGGTAGACACACACGTTTTTCCGCAGGAGCCCAAAGCAACTGAGATGGATGCCCCCGCACAGAACTGGAGGGAGGGGTCTGCAGGCCGGGCTACCCGTGAAAGAACCACACACATGAACATGAACCTGTGGCATAGGAGTGGCATCACTGTTTGCACCGGAAGGGTTTCCTTCCAAAAGCCATTGCCCAGGTGTCCCTTTCAGTGGCAAAAGCCCTCAACATTTTAAAGCATGCATCTGGGTGACATCTGGGCAGCCCCCAAGCAAGGTTTGTAGGAACAAGGGGGTGAGGGCAAGCAGGTGTACGTTTGGAAGAAAGGCTAAACACTCAGGAGGGGGGCTGCCTGGAACACGTTGCTCAGCACCCCCTAATTGCCGGGTACTCAGCCACGCTCACCGATAACTGACCATTGCTAACATGGCTCAGCTCCTGCCCTGGGGTGTCTGCCCACCCCCGCCCCAGTGCCTATACCTAAGTCGAGGGCTGCACTCACTCCAGGGAGGGCCTTACCTCGGTGTGGCTCCACCGAGGACACTTCCACTTCTGTGTACTCCACGTCCAAGTTCAGGGGCTCTGCTCAGAGGAACCACAGCATCCGTGTTTAGACACAATCTCCTTCGGGGGCCCCAGGCCACCCAGACGTTTTCCTTCCAATTTCTAAAGAAGCTGCCTTTGGGGAAGTGGCCAGTCCCAGGCCCTAACTCTGACCCAGGGAAAACCAGAGGCTGGGGAAGGCCAGGGGTCACCCCAGTTTCTACAGTGGAACCAGGTCCGTGGACACAGAAGACAGTCCAGGGTCAGCCACAGCAGGTAACTCCATTGAGTCTCACTCAAAATGCTGGACACCTCGCGTGCTTTCTAAGCCAACCCGAGGATGTCGGAAAGACTGCCAGGAAGTGGGGCATGGGGGTTGCATCCTGACGGTGCCCAGAGAGCAAGAGCACACACATGCGCTTGGGGGACTTGGGCAGAATCTTGGAAGTGTCTGTCTCATCTTGGGATAACGTGATTGCTTTGTTCTGAATGCCGAAGGAGCAGGGGTTCTGACCGGCTGCTAAAACAACCCATCCTGCCCGGGGGGGGGGGGGGGGGAGGCTTTACAGAGAGCTGCCGCTCACAGCCCTGGCGGGAGGCGATGGTGAGAAACGGTGCAGCGCCGGCCCTCTGAGCTCCGGGTAGGAGCAAACGCTTCCTTGCAAGTCTCCACCTCCACCACCCAGGACGCGCGCCTACTCAGCAGCCTCCGGAGCCAGAATCTGCTTCTTGGGTGTCACTCGGTTCTTTCCTCCTTGGATCTAGGTTGCTTCCCCATGCACGACCCCAGACCTCATCTTTGGAGAAAGCAACCCACCCCCATCTCACATAGCACTTGGTTACGGGATCACTAACAGGGTAGGGAATAACCCATTGGCCAAGGTTTTCATTTTCTTTCTCCGGGGATCTTTTTTAATGTAAAGTTTCTAATTCAGACAATCATTGTTGGATATTTACCTTTATTTTCGTTTACTGGCTTCATGGCATGGTTTGCAACATCATCCTTGTAACCTGGTAGCAGGAGAACAATGCATTAGGCTGAGTGGCAGCGGAAATCCTAGTCTTCTATACATTGTAAAGAATTCATGGCTTTCCCAGGGGCTTCCTGCCGCGCGTCCGGCCTCGCCCTTTTCTCTGCCTGACCTCCCCCACGGTGGCTGGCGTGTGCTCTTGGGAAGAGCCTGTGCCAGGCGGCTCTGCCGATCCCTGCCTGGCTGAAGGTGACATTAGGAACCAGGAAGGAGCAGATGCATGAACTGGCCCAGGAAGGCCTCACACATCAGTGCGATCATGAGGGAATCACTCGGCCTTGTGCCAGCGCACTCAGCGACTGTGGACGCGATTCTGAGTCCCCGGGACCGCCCCTGCCCTTCCTGACGATAGCTGCCATGGAAGGAAGGGGCGTGGGCTTTGAAAGGCCTGCATCCACATCAGGGTGCCTGCTTGCAATCCCAGCTCTGCTCCCCATCCCAGCTTCCTGCTGCTGCTGACTGCGAGGCGGTGGTGATGGCTCAAGCAACTGGGTCCCTGCCAACCACATGGGAGACCTGGATTGAGATCCTGGTTCCTGGATTTGACCCAACCTAGCCCTGGCTGTTGCAGCATTTAGGGAATGCATCAATGGATAGAAGATCTCTGTGTGTCTGTCTCAGATAAACAGAACTAAAATATTAAAGAAAGAAAAATAGCCCGAATCTGGGCTGGGACTGGTGTTTTTGTGTGATGTAGTGAGGCCACCTCTGAGAGGCTAGTCATGTGGCCTTGGTCCTACATCTGGTGGGGTCAGGAACTCCTGGACTGGCCGCCCACCCTGCTGAGCACAACCCCACCTGTGGTGAGCCTCGTAACCAGGTATTTCTTCACTGGAGAGCTCATCTGATGCCTGTGCTAAGTGCAATCTTTAACTGGTTGCCCTTGGTGGTGAATCGAAGTAGCTCTCCCTTATCCATGGCGGGTGTCTCAAGATACTCAGTGCTGCCTGACAACACAGCTGGCACCAAACCCTTTTCCACCTTAACTGAGTGCTTGTCCCACACTTGCAGTCTGAGGTGTGACAGCAAATCCAGAGTTCCTTTTGCTTCACCATGGCGTCGCAGGTAGAAGGCTCACCCTCACTTAGCAACCTCAGCACGCGACTGCTTTTTCTCTCTCTAAGTTGGAAGCTTTCCGCGTTGCCCTCAGAGGGAGCGCTTTACGGCATCTCTGTGGCACGTCTGATCGCGACGCTTCCACTCTGGGGCTGGTGTTCAGTAAAGGAAAGGCTGTTGAACACGAGTCTTGCAGTGTCTGTGACGGTCAACCCCATGACCCAGAGAGCTAATAGGTGACTAATGGGCACGTAGAGTGGACAGTGAGATATGCTGGATGAAGAATGATGTGTTTTCTGGAACTTTCCACTCAATACTTTAGGACTCTAGTTGACCATGGGTATCTGAAACCACAGAATATGAAACTGCAAATACGGAGGAACCCGTCTTATGCTCGTGGGAAGCCCAGCCGTGAAGATATTTTGCCAGGGGCTGGTGTGGTGGTACAGTAGGTTCAGCTGCCAGCATCCCTTATCAGAGCACGGGTTCAAGTCCCGGCTGCTCTGCTTCAGCTGCAGCTATCCGCCAGTGCACTGGGAAGGCAGCAGAAGACGGCCCAAGTGGGACACCCAGACGGAGTTTCAGACAACTGGCTCAGACTTGGCTGCTGCAGCCATTCGGGGAATGAACCTCAGATGGAAGATCTCTCTCATTGTCTCTCTCTGTGTCACTTTGCCTTTCAAATAAATAAATCTCTTTTAAACTAAGATGTTTTGCCAATGCTTTAATCTGATGTCTGATCTCCTTCTACAAATGGAAATGGATTACACTTGAGCAATAGTTAAAAGCTTTGAAGGAATGAAGACCCCACAGTCATTCTCCATGCTTCATCCTACAGGCGGCTTAGAAGGTGGGAAATTAGAATACATTTCTCTGCCTTTCCTGCCAAGTGTTTGTTGTATTAGCTCCCCATCCAATGACTGACAAGATCAAGTAGACCTCCTTGAAGCTGGGGCTTCCCTCCCAACTTTATCCCCACCCCTACAGCTTCTGCCTCTAAAGCAAAGGCAGTGTGTGGCAAGTTGGAAAACACCCTTAGCTAGGAAGGAAACCACGGTGTTACCATAATGACTGTTGGCTTCAATGTTGGGATCTGACACGGTCTCGCTGTTGGAGTTCAGAAGTGGTGCTGCTGGCCTTAAGATGAAGGTTAGAAAGGAAAACAGATGTCATAGATACGTAAAATACATAGATTTGGATCTAACCCCAAACCGACAAAATACCCAAGTGAAGACCAAGGGTAAATTAGGAAGAGTTTTCCACAGTGAGAGACACTTTACTATCTCACTTGGAAAACTAACATCTTTATTTATTCTTTTTACAAATACCCGGAATCCTTCCCCAGGCCCCGCCCCACCCCAAACCCTCAAACTGTTACTGCTTCCCACAAGAACAGAGCAACCATCTCCATACTTTTGAATTTTAGATTTTTATCAATAAGAGAGTGTAACCATTTCATATAGGCCAACTCTATGGTGCCAAGTAAGCACATTTTTAAATTTCCATCTGCTATCCTTATAATTTCCTAAGGAAAAAAGGCATCTCACAAGTAATAGTGTTGGAAGAGCATGATCTGAGAACAAAGGCATTCCTTCCCATGAAGTCAGGGATCTTCCACTGGGACACATACACACACTCACACACTCTCACACTCTCACACACACTCACACTAACACTACTCCCACACACTCTCACATGCATTCACACTCACACAAACACACTCACACACACTCTCACACGCATTCACATTCACACACACTCACACACTCACACTACTCCCACACACTCACATGCATTCACACTCACACACTCACATGCATTCACACTCACACACATTCACACTACTCCCCCACACACTCACTCACATGCATTCACACTCAAACACAGTCTCACACTCACACGCATTCACACCTACACACACTCACTACTCTCACACACTCTCACACTCACACACATTCATACCCACACACACTACTCTCACACACTCTCACACTCACACGCATTCACACCCACACACACTCACCACTCTCACACACTCTCACACTCACACCCAAGGCCCTTATTTTCCCGAGTTTGTCAGGAACTGCTGAAAGTTTCCTGATGGCCGAGACCTCCCTATCAAGCTGTCCACGCCCACACGAAGCAGCCACCACCACCCCCACAAGGACACTAACCTGGACATCTCCACTGGCGCCTGCTTGGCTTTGAAAAGAAGAGAGAAACCAGAGTGAGAACGAGGAAGCACACCCCTGGCAGGTGTTTCAATCGCATGCTGCTTGTTGGAGATGGAATGCTCACAAGGGCGAAAACACAGCCAAATAGATTCTCTCTTGGCCAGGGGCTGGGGGGTGGATAAGAAAAGGAGAGAAGGAAGAGAGGCGGGAAAGGAAGGAAGGAAGAAGGAGGGAGGCCCCCTGGTCCTAGATCAAGGCGTTTCACATCATTTCCCCCAAATTATGCCATTTTGACTCTTCTAGCCAGGCATGGTGTCTGTCACTTGAATGCAACAGAGATGAAGCCCAGGAACCAGATTAGCCAGGATCAGTGGGCGGCTGTCTCTTTAATTCGAGACAATCCCACAAATGAAGGCTAAGCCAATTGCTGTGTTTTCGCTTCCACACTGGCCTGAGACTGACCCCAGGGTTGGCCTTGGGTAGGAGTTTGTTTTTGGAGCCCTTTTCCCGCTAGAGACAAAAACCCAGGGCTCCTCATCCTCCTGCCCTGCCCGGTCCCCGGCAGTGGCAGCAGCGGCAGAGGCTCCAAAGGACACCTCTTACCACGTGAAACTACATGAAAAGTTCTGCAGAACTTGGTGCTGTGGCCCCTCTTCCTGGAGTCTGGGCGAGCTGACTGATTCCTGAGCGGCCCTGCCTTCCCATCCGTGCCTCCCCAACCCCAAGAGTAGGGCAGACATGAACTGGGAGCCATGTGTATGCCCAGGGCACTCACACCCTACTCCGCCAATTACAGGAGCAGGCGTGGCCGAACCCACAGAAATAACTTCGATGCAATGCCCCAAGTCGCCTTAGCTATGTGGCCCAACCAAGAAAGACATCACTTTCCTGTTTTGCCCAGCAAAATCCACGGACAACGGAAGCTCCACATCCACTTCTCAACGTGACCCCCAAGGCGTCCTCACCCCGCTCCAGGGCAGGGCAGGGCACCGGCCACCCAGGAAGCTGGGCTCGGCACGCCCACGGCCGGCATCCTGGGAAAGACCTCTCACCTTTGGCTTTCCTCAGAAAATAGCATCGGGCCCCAATGATCAAGGCGGCAATTATCACCCCGATGACAACCACTGCAATCAGTCCTTTCTTCCATGGGGCAAGGAAGACTGGAAGAAAAAAATGTAGACATATAGGTTTTTCCTCTACCAGCAGGAGATAATGGGGGACAGCGCTGTGGTGTAGCGGGTAAAGCCACCACCTGCAGTGCTGGCATCCCCTATGGGCACCGGTTCAAGTCCCGGCTGCTCCACTTCCGATCCAGCTCTCTGCTATGGCCTGGGAAAGCAGTAGAAGATGGCCCAAGTCCTTGGGCCCCTGAGCCTACGTGGGAGACTGGGAAAAAGCTCCTGCCTCCTGACTCCTGATAGGCAGGGCTCCAGCCATTGCAGCCATCTGGGGAGTGAACCAGCGGATGGAAGACCTCTCTCTCTCTCTGCTTCTGCCTCTCTGTAACTCTGCCTTTCAAATGAATAAATAAATCTTCAAAAGAAAGAATGGCAGTCTTCGTTGTGCAACAAATACGACTGATTGGTATGGTCCTTGTACAACGAGCACCCTCCAATGGACTTAGCGCTCACAGCTGGTACAAAAGGGGTGGTCTCAGCTGCAAGTGGAGGCAGCTATGGTGTCCATGGAGGGGCGCACTAGCTCTGTGGGTACAGACTCCCTTCTGAGGTTCCTCTTCAGTCCCCCTTGAGGGGCTCCCCTAACCATGTCCCTTCTGCATCACCCGGTCCCCTTTGACCACAGACGGTCCCTGGGGAGATGTCTGACTGTGAGTGGGTCAGTTGGTGTCTCTGGTGAAATACTCCCAATGCCTTATGATAACCATTTCTTTTTTCTCACTTAAGCTGTTCTCAATAAATGACTTCCAATTCCTTATGATAACCAATTCCTCTTTTTTTTCTTTTTAACCTAATTTGAATAGGTTTCTGTCACTTGCAACCAAACAGCCTGCAGGGTATTGTTTTGTTAAGTCTCAGTCCCGGAGCTGAAGTGCCACCCAGGGCAGGGTTTTCTGGCTGAGCCTTCTCACCTCTCACGGTCAGCGTGTTGCTCTGGGAGCCACGCATGGCGAAGCTGGCTCGGTTGGAAGCCGTGCAGTAATACTGGCCCTCCTGCTCCTTGCTAGCCTGCTGCTTGCGCCAAAACGCCTGCGTGTCATTTGCGGTGACTTGGAAGAAGGGTCTGTCCCCGTTCTCCTTGTAGAACTTGTATGTGATGGGACCTGTGCCCTCATTCACGGAGCAGCGGAGCACAATGTCCGTCCCAGACTCCACCACCTCATTCAGCAGGATGGACAGCTTGACCTCATCGACCGGGGCTGCAAAGCGAGGAACGGATTAGCTCCAAGCAAAGGGCACACGAGAAAGGACACAGAGCAGCCCCTGCTCCTGGCCGCCTCCCTCCCAGGCCATGGCTTGGGCTGGGTCTGCGTCTTTGGTTCCTGCCGCTTCTCTCATCCTGCTTTTGGTCACGCCTCCTCCCCTGGGTTGCACGGACGTGCTAACAGACACTTCCTGTCCTCACTCACTACATGCAAGACACTGGACGCTCCCTTCCCCTCTCACCCTCACGTAGTGCTGAGGCCGTGTGACTAACGCATGTGTTCCGTTGGGGTCTACTTCGTGCACACGTGGGTGTGTGGGTGCCTGGAACGCCTCTCCTTCTGCTTACGAAAATTCTCACCACTTCCAGATGTCGCAATCAACCTCCACCCAGGACCTACCCGTTCTGCTTCTTCTTCTCTTTCCTTTATGCTTGCACATCCCCATTTGCCACTTCCTGTTGCCCGCTGAGTCTGACTCCTACCCTTCTGCTTCCGTAAACGCACGCCGCCGTCTCCAGTTCTGAAGCCACCTGAAGGGTGGGCGGAGCCCCCGGCCCTTGTCCCCCAGGCTCCTGCAGACTGAATTCAGCGGTGGACAGTCTATGTCCGATTCTCCGCAGCACGACTGTCACCCAGCCCCTCCTGGGGAACCAGCTTTCTCTGGCTTCTGTGTTGCCTCACACACACACACCCCCACCCCACCCCCACCCCCTTTCTCACTAATTGTTTTTTCTTTAGCTTCTGAACTAAGGGCTTTCTGAAAAGTTCAGTCTTCAGTTTGCCCCATCTCCACTCTCCTCTTTGGCGATTGTGCCTTTGTGAAGAGTTTCCATCCCTGAGCCTTGAGCTCCTACCCACACATCCCTCATCCAGATCCCAGCCCTGCATCCCGGGTCTCCCTTCCACTTAGAAGCCCAGCTGGCCTCACTCCCACTGGCTCCTGGCAGAACCTGGCTCCTTCCTCCATCTCCCTTCCCCAGCCCCACGCTCAACCTCCCAAATTCTGATCCTAAGTTGTCTTCCTAAGTAGACTTTCCTCTGATGTAGAATGGACAGGCCAGCAGGTGGCCATGCTGACTTGTGAGCCACCCTCTTGTCACTCCAGGGAGCGGTGAGACCATGGAGCTGTGCAGGTAGGAGGAAGCCAGTCACTGGCCACCCTGGTCCTCTTCCACTGGACAGCACAAGGGGTGCTGGCAATCTGGGCTGGGGAGCTGGACTGCCCGGGCCCAGCACCCAGCCCCACCACCCACAGGCTGTTTGCAGTGAGCCTTAGCTCCTTCATCATAAAACAAGGATACTACTGCTACTGGCCTTATGCAGTTATTGGAAGTATTAGTTGGAATAATTTGCAACAATATTTCACACGGAGTTGGACATATGGGGTGGAGTAAATGCTAGCCGTGAACACGGACCCAGTTTAAACCAACAGCTCCACCGGAGCCTCTGTATTGGCCTCCTAACATACTCGGAGGTCTGAAGTCTCCACTCCTTCTCAATGGTACAGCCACCAGGTCAACCTCCTGCACCACCCACCCTTGAGGCTGGCGCTGCAGCAGAGTGGATTAAGCCGCCTCCTGTGATGTCAGTATCTCTTATGGGTGCCAGTTTATGTCCTGGCTGCCCCACTTCTGATCCAACTCCCTGCTAATGCACCTGGGAAAGCAGTGGAAGATGGCCCAAGTATAAAGTCTTTTGTGCTACTCCATGTAGACTTTCATGCGTGGGGAGCCATCCCTAGCTCTCTCTGCTCAACCACTGGAAACCCTGGCTCCTACCTCTGCTCTTCTGTGACATTTTCCTGCTCAGTGAGACATATCTCCCACACCCTGGGCTACTGTCACGATCATTGGAAGGATACGGTTCATGGGACAACAAAGCCAGTGTGCCCTCCTACCACTGTTTTCCATGCATGCTTGTATTGCTATCAAATATCTCTCCATCATTGACCAGGAGATGCTGTGTCTCTCAGGAAGCACATGTTCTCTCTCTCTCTCTCTCTCTCTCTCTCTCTTTGTGCCCCATTGCATGAGGTGCTCAATTTTGATGTTGTTAATTGGAAAGTTTGGGGCCCGCGTTGTGGTGCGGTGGGTTAAGCCATCACTTACAATGCTGGTGCTGGTTTGAGTCCTGGCTGCTCTGCTTCCTACCCAGCTCTGGCTAATGCACCTGGGAAGGCAGTAGAAGATGGCCCAAAGACTTGGGTCCCTCCTACCCATGTGGGAGACAAGGATGGAGTTCCTTGCTCTTGGCTTCATCCTGGTCCAGACCTGACCATTGCAGCCATTTGTGGAACAAACCAGTGGATGGAAGACCTCTCTCTCTCTCTCTCTTTCTCTCTCTAACACTGCCTTTCAAATAAATAAATAAATTTAAGAAAAAAAAAAAGAAATGTATGATTCGTCTCAGATTCTACGGAAATCTCTCTGTCCTCCCGGATCTTTCTATCCTGTGGACAGCTCCTGTCCACAGGATCACATGTAAATAGTAAGTAGTTGACAAATGTATACCATGTGGCTAAGAGACTGCAAGTTAATGTATACAGTTATTAAACAAGAGAGATAAAGGGTGGAGAGGACCAAGCCTTGTTAAACTTCTTAGAGCAGGGTGCAGGGTGTCTAAGTGCAGGTGCGGCACTCCTCAAGCCCCCAAGACAACAGGGTATCCCTCCCCTGCAGGAGACCGCAGAAAACCCGTTCACAATTCCTGGGAGACCACGGCCCATAGCTCCAACTGCTGTGGCTTCCACACAGGGCAGACCTGCCCTGCCGGGGTCAGCAGGGAAGAAATGCTCTGGCGACAGTGCTCAGAGATGACTCTATTCATCTGGGAGGGGCAGAGACTAAGAAAGCCCCACACGTCAATGCTTCCTGAAGTCAGCTCTTCCTGCGATAAGTCTGTTCTAAAAAGGGGCTACGCTGACCTCAGCAGTAGCCCCCGAGTGCTTCCCATGCTTACTGGGCCCTGGTCCTGTTTGTGTGCAAACCTGGCTTATGGTCTTTGCACAAGTACCTCTCGCTTCTCTTCTCGTCCCCACGATCTCCGGGCAACCCCACACCTTCCAGACTGTTCACTGAAGCCCCAGTCCCACGAGATTTTTCTCATTCCACAGCAACTTACCTATCACCTTGACCTTCAGAACCTCGCTGTACATTTCGGCATGGGAATGGCAATTATCCACGATACACTGGTATTCCACGTCTTTGGTTGGGTTATCTTTAAATACTGCAGGCTCATTTGAGTCCTTTGTACAACTCTCCAAGACCTTGTTTGCTTTTAAAAGGTGATAATAAATAGGTGAAGTTCCGTTTGATTGGCAGCTCACTTCTATGGCTTGTCCTTTGATGACCTCAGACCTGGCATCGTAGGAGATCCTGGGCTTGGAGAGCATTTCTAGAAAGACAGGGAGGCACTGAGTAAATGGCATTGACGGCAAAGGGTCCTGCTGCAAACTGGGGGCTTTGCTTTCTCAGCCACTATAATTTCAAATGCCTCTCTCCCTTACCTACCTTTAAGAGACTCCTGTAAGACAGACAGCAGTATAGGGGAGGGGGGACTGTAGGGGTGACACTTGTGTGTTTGATAATAAGGCAGAGAGAAAGAGAGAGGCTACAAGCAAAATTAAGAATGCGGGGAGGGGGCTGGTTTAGATGCTACTTGGGATGCCTGTATCCCGTATTGCAGTACCTGGGGCACCCTGGTGACAGCAGGTGATATCGTAAATGGTTGGGTCCCTGTTGCCCAGATGGGAGACCTGGATTGAGGTCTTGACTCCCAGTTTCAGTCTGGCTCTGGAGTAAACCCAGCTGTTGCCAGCATTTGGGGAGTAAACCAGTAGATGGGAGATTTCTCTCTCCCCCGTTCCCTGCCTGTTTATCAAATAACTAAAAAGAAAAACAAAAGACTGGGGGGTTGTTTAGCCAAGTAGTGAAGAGGCCAGTTGCGACACTTGCACCCATGGGAGTGCCCGAGTTGAACTCCCTGCGCTGGTTCTGCCTCCAGACCCTGGAAGGCAGCAGCAAGGCCTTGAGTAAAAGAGTTCCCATCACCTACACAGGAGACCTGAACTGAGTTCCCAGCTCCTGGCTTTGGCCAGGCCCAGCCCCAGTAGTTGCAGGCAGGTGGGAAGGGAGCCAACTGGTGGAAAGTCTCTCTCTGTCTGCCTGCTTCTCAAATTAATAAATTGAAAAAAAAGAATTCAAACTTAAAAAAAATTACATCCTCACAAATACATGTTTATATTTTAAAATATCTCACATGCACATACACCATTTTTGTGTTGAGCAAACACACAGAAATGCACAAGAGAAGTGTCACCAGTATCCGACAGAATGTGCTTTAAAACAAACTCTTCTCAGTATCTTAGCCTCCCCTGCCAGTTCATTGTGTTCCTCAAGAGGTAAGAATTCTACTGGGTCATCATTCAGAAGTTAGCTGATTGAGATGGGCATTTGGCACCATTTGGAACACCCACATACCATATCAGAGTGCTTGTAAATGCCTGGCTCTGATTCCGAGTCCAGCTTCCTGCTAACGTGCACCCTGGGAGGCAGGAGGTGAGGGCCCAAGTACTTGGGTCCCTGTCACGTGTGCAGGAGACCAGGATGGAGTTCCTGGCTCCCAACTTTGGCCTGGCCCAGCCCTAATTATTGTGGGTATTTGGAGAGTGAACCAGTGGATGGACGATTTCTCTCTCTGCCTTTCAGACAAAGTGAAAATAACTAAGCCACAAATTTTAAAAAGGAATTTAGCTTATTGGTAAACCTTATGAAAAGAAATGGCCAATGACGTCCTCCCAAGAACGACAACAATGAAAAAATCAAAATGTAAATATAATTGTCTCTTGCATTCTTTCCTCTTGAGCAGAGTTCACAACAAGTTCAAATCCGGGGTCAGCTGAGACCAAAATCTTGGCAGGATAAACCGCAGCCCCAGATTAAACAGAAGGATTGGGACTGAATAATAGTGACAGCAAGGCCTGACTCTGTGTCACGGTCATTTAGAACCTCGCTCCTCGCGGTGGGCTGCAGCGTCCACACCAGCACCACCAGGCGCTAGTTTGTAGAATCTGGCCTCGTCCTGACCTACTCAATCAGAACCTGTGTTTTAACCTTGTACAAAGGAACTTCAAAAGATTCACAGGAAATGGAATGAAAAGATCCATTATTTCAGTGCAAAAAATTTTTAAATCCGTGCATAGCTTTTTGTACCCCAATTAACTGATCTCTGAACTCTATTTTCCCAAACTTTCTTGAAATGCCCTCAAACACAGACTCCAGTCTGAGAATCCCAGCTCTAGGTCGTCCCAGCACCCACGTTCTGCCCACTGAAGTCCTACCACTTCTGCTCAGCCAAGACACAGACAAAAACTGCAACTCGGGTCTTAGAGTTTGACGTTGACTGAGCAGTGTTTCTTCCCCGACCTCCTGGACGGATGCAGCCAGAGTCCTGCCAATTCACCGGCCACGCCCATGAGCGTGCTGCCCAGCCACAACACGGCCTGAGCCTGAGCTTGGCCAATGGCATTGTCCTTGCATGGCCTCTTCCCTGTGCTTGAAATGCCCCCCTGTTCCTGTTGAGCCTCTAGATTTCAGTCCTCTCTCTCCCTTGAGTTCGTACCCTGCCTGACTGATCTGCCTTCGCACTGGAGAGGGGACGGCTGGCAGTCGGTTCCCTCCTTCCCGGCCCATCCCAGGCGCTCTCCAGGCTGGCGAGGACGTACTCACCACACACGGCTATCTGGACCGCGTTGCTTCTCTTCACCACCTTGCCAATGCCCGCAGTGCAGGTGTACGTCCCGCTGTCCCACTCTGCGGCGATTTTAGTGAAATTTTGATTCTGCGACACGATCGTGTCTTCTTTCTGGATGGTGAAGTTGGCTGGGGGGGCTCCCGGGATGAAGCACGACAGGGCCAGGCTTTCGCCTTGGTCCAGACGGGTAGACGAATACTCCAGCTTTGGCTTGGCAAACAGTTCTGAAACACAATGAGTGGGAAAGGGGCGAGCTGGGTCTGAGCACCTCCCAAAGGCCCCTCCTGGAGAAGCCCCGGGCCCAGCTGCCTCTGGAGGAACCAACTTCCTGGGAACAAAGTTTTCCTTTGTTTGTCATAGACCTGATGACATGATCCCACCACTAAAGAGCTCAAGTTCATTCATATTCTGGGATTCCAACCACAGATTCCTCTCACTTGCTAATCCAATTCACTTCACAGACGGAGATGAGGGAAGTTTTGCAATTTGCAATGCGCAGCCACACGTGTTAGCCCCCCAAGTATTTCCTGCAGGCCCTGCGTCATCACCTAGCAGGTGACTCAGCACTGTGTTGTAGCACAGGCCATAGAAGGGACATTGAATCTGGGCTTGGGGGAATCAGAGAAAGGCCTCATGGAGGAAGTCATCCAGAGAGAATGTCCTAGGGAGAGTGTTCCAACCCACATGGGCTGCTGTAACGGACTGGTCCATTAATGCCTGTGGCATCCTCAAAGGCAAAGCCAGATGGTAGGAAGCTCTCTGTCCCCAGCAAGTTGTTCAGTATACAGAAGGTGCTCAATACACATGGAGCTGATTCTTTTCTCTAATAAGATAATATAAATTCAATCGGTGAAAAACATGAGATATCAAGATATTTGTCATGACCGAGAATACACCGAATTACGGTACACAGCAGGAGCCAACCTACACAAGAGGACTTCAAAAAGTTCACAGAAAACCAGAATGAACAGATCATCTACTTTTGTACAAACATTTCTGAAATACACAGCTACTTTAAAAAAATATATATGTGTTGTTCACGGACATGCCAACCGCCCAGCTGGGTGGATGGCAGCCTGCCCTCCTGTGATACTGGGGACTGTCACGGTGACGGCAGGCCCCACAATGGCACAGTGTGTTTGGTAAATGAGGGAATGAAGACTTTCACTGAGAAACAGACGTGCTGACTCTGCCCTCAGAAACCCTGCCATCCGACATGCTTCCCTTCCTCTGATGAACAGGTCCTGGCTTTCCACCCTGTGCCAGGCGCTGTTCCAGGTCTCTCATGTCGCTCCCAACAAAACAGATCACAGTCCTGCCCTTGGCAGCTTACTTTCAAGTAGCTGGACACGCGACATGCAAGCAAGAGAGGGAGAGGACTTTTTTTTTTTTTTTTTAATCTTGGTCCTAAGTATTTTAGAACTAAAGCCAGGTAAAGGGGAATGGGAAACAGTGGGAATTTTTCAGTGCCTGGGTTTGGAAACCAAACAGGCCTAAGGATGACTCTCGTTCCGCTGCTCGGTAACTCTGCAACCCTTAGGTGAGTTGCTAGCCTCTGGGTCTCAGTTTCCACATTCATAAAATAGGCACCATGAACTAGGTGTGAGCATGAACTAGGCGTGTATATAAACCGCCATACAGTGCTCACCAAGGGGGGCTTTGCTCCTATTAGTTTTTGGCAAACAAATGCATTCTCATTGGGAACCCGTCAGAGCACTTGTGTCTGGGATCTGACAGTGCTTTGCACAGAAGAAAGAGAAGTGTCGTCATGGTAACGGAGATGGAGATGTAGACGTTGGCTAACGCTCATTGAGTGCTTACTCTGTGGGAGGCACTGGGCTGACACTTTTTAGCAAAGTCGTCTCATTAAGTCATTGGAACGGGGCTATCCTGGTTTCCAACCACAGAGCTGGGGCAAGTTCAATAAGTCCCCCAGGGTCGCTGAAGCAGGGAGTGGCAGGGTTAGGATTTGGCACCAGAGCCTGCACCCTCGCACTGAATACCCTCTCCGCGATGGTGACTTCAACCCCACCTCTGTACATCTGCTCAGACAGGAGCAGAAACACTACCCGCTCTGGATTCCAGCAGAGGTGCCCCGGGAGCCCACCACCCGCCGGCGCCCTGCAGGAGCTGCCCTACCTGTGATGTTGACCATGACGCTGCTGACCTTGGAAATCTGCCTGGATTCCACTTTGCACGTGTAGTTGCCATTGTGCTCCACCAGGGCCATGACCGAGTAGACGGCCTCCTTGCCCTGTCTGTTGTAGGCCACAATCGTCTTGTCTTTCTGGATTATGATTTCCGGAAACACTTGGGCCAGGGAGGTCACTTGAATGGTGCACTTGATGTAGAGCTCATCTCCTTCTGTGATCGTCCCGGTGGGGCTGATGTGGAACTTGGGAACAGAGAAGGATTCTGCGAGACAAGAGGTCAACCTGAGCGTGTCCTGCTCTGCTCTGCCCTGCTGCTTCCCTTCCACCACTTCAGCTGACTTTGAAATTTCACCCTTTCTTGTCAAAACCCTCGGCTGCTCGGCCACTGCCTTCCCCTCTGCTCCGTCTCTCATTCTCTTCTTAACTGCAACTTTCTACCTTTCTTGAACTTCTCAAAGGCCAAGCACACTGTCTGGATCTTCTTCTAGAACCTTCTTCAGCTGGCCTCAGAGACAATCCCAGCGGGTAGACGTGGACTCTGAATGCCCCTGCCAATCACAGATCCCCTAGGCTCTTCTCCCACCATTTCATGGAACCTTGTCACTTCACAGGATTCTTCTATTGCTTCCAAAAGTGAGGACAAGTGGACTATGCAGCTCCATAGAAATGCATATTTGAATAGCCATATGCCTAAAAAGTAGCTTCTAGTCTATGATGGTGCTTTAAAAAGTTTATGGGAAGTGTTGTTTTTTTTTTTTTTTTTTTTTTTTTTTTTTTTTTTTTTGGACAGGCAGAGTGGACAGTGAGAGAGAGAGACAGAGAGAAAGGTCTTCCTTTGCCGTTGGTTCACCCTCCAATGGCCGTCGCGGCTGGTGCGCTGCGGCCGGCGCACCGCGCTGATCCGATGGCAGGAGCCAGGAGTCAGGTGCTTTTCCTGGTCTCCCATGGGGTGCAGGGCCCAAGCACCTGGGCCATCCTCCACTGCACTCCCTGGCCACAGCAGAGGGCTGGCCTGGAAGAGGGGCAACCAGGACAGAATCCGGCGCCCCGACCGGGACTAGAACCCGGTGTGCCGGCGTTGCTAGGTGGAGGATTAGCCTAGTGAGCCGCGGCGCCGGCCTGGGAAGTGGTTTGTTTTGGTATGAAAACTTTGAACTCCATGCACACCAGGTGCCTTTAAACAGTTCATGGAAAAATGTATGTTATGAAAAAAAACCTATGTATGGATTTCATTTTTCTTGCACCAAAATAAACTTGTTTTATTTGTATTTTCCATAGACTTTAAAAAAAAGATTTATTTATTTCAAAGGCAGAGTGACAGAGAGAGAGGGAAAGAGATAGAGAGAAAGATCTTCCATCAGCTGGTTCTCTCCCCAAATGGCCACAATGGCTGGGGGCGGTCCAGGCTGAACCCAGGAGACAGGAACTCCATCCAGGTCTCCCATGTTGGGTGGCAGGGGCCCATTCATTGCTTTTCCAGATGTGTTAGCAGAGAACTGGATCAAAAGCGGAGCAGCCAGGACTCCATGTGGGATGCTGGCATCACAAGCAGCCAGCTTAACTCACTGTAGCACAACACTAGTCCCTCCATGAACATTTTGAAGTCTCCTTGTATTCCATTTTCTTTTTTCAATTGCTGGCAGTCGTGACTCACTAAATTCATTTCATGACCTATCTCAATTGAAAAACCCTGAATTAATAAAATATGAGTCAGATACCAGGGTGTAGGATCTTCAGGAAAGTAGGACAAGTTCCTGGTTTATGTTACCATGGACACTTCAAAAACAAAGATGGGGCTGGCTCTGTGGTGTGGCAGGTAAAGTTGCCGCCTGCAGTATCAGCATCCCATATGGGCATCACATATGGTTCCAGTCCCGGCTGCTCCACTTCCAATCCAGCTCTGCTATGGCCTGGGATAGCAGTGGAAGATGACCCAAGTGCTTGGGCCCCTGGACCTGGAAGAAGCTCCTGGCTCCTGGCTTCAGATCAGCACAGCTCTGGCTATTGTGGCCAACTGGGGAGTGAACCAGCAGATGGAAGACCTCTCTCTCTCTCTCTCTCTTTCTGCCTCTCCTTCTCTCTGTGTGTAACTCTTTCAAATAAATAAATCTTAAAACAAGACAAAGCAGAGCATAAAGCAGTGTGTCTGTGAGTGTGTGTATGTGCTTTAAAAAACACTATGTTTTAAAAGTACTGACTTAAAGTGATTGGAGACAGCAGCCCCAGCCACGGGGACCTGCTGCTCTCCAGTTCTGGGCACTTTCTCTCCAAACCAAACCGGAAGCCACAAAGAATGATGGGAAGGGAGCCAGAATCTGACCTCTCACAGTGACCAGGTCACTCCTGGTGGATTCGGAGACCTCCGGGTGGGTCCCAGACATGATCCTGATGCTGACTTGACATCGGAATATTAACACCTGCTCCAGCTCCTCTATGGGGAATTCCAGCGTCACAAAATTCTGGTTCCAAGAAGTCTTCTCTTTTTTCTGCTTGATCTGCTTTGTATCGAGGTCCAGTTTTTCAACTATGAAATGGATCGGGGCCTTTTCCTCTGGGACGGAGCAATTGACCGTCACAAATCCGCCTTCTATCGCCTCCTTCTTGTCCAGCGTCACCCTGGGATTGGGCACTCCTTTGGGGAAAGAGAAAGGCTATTAGTATCCATGTGATCGTGCGGCACAGGCCTCCCGCAGCAGGTCACTGTGGGTGACCCATCCCAGGGTTCCTTTCCATCCCCTGAACACCCACTGCTACCCACCAGGAAATTACTGGGCATGAATCTGCCGGACACTGACCCACGCACTTTGGAGAGTGTAAAATGTGCTCATTGGCCAGCGCCGCGGCTCACTTGCCTAATCCTCCACCTGCGGCGCTGGCACACCGGGTTCTAGTCCCGGTCAGGGTGCCGGATTCTGTCCCGCTTGCTCCTCTTCCAGTCCAGCTCTCTGCTGTGGCCTGGGAGTGCAGTGGAGGATGGCCCAGGTGTTTGGGCCTTGCACCCGCATGGGAGACCAGGAGGAAGCACCTGGCTCCTGGCTTCGGATCGGCGCAGTGCGCCAGCCATAGCGGCCATTTGGGGGGTGAACCAATGGAAGGAGGACCTTTCTCTATGTCTCTCTCTCTCTCTCTCTCTCTAACTCTGCCTGTCAAAAAAAAAAAAAAAAAAAAAAAAAAGCTCAGGATGTGGTTGGTCCTTGCAATGGTTCATAATCCCACTGGGAAGATGATACAAAAATCCAATTCCCAACTGATACTGTTTAAAGAAAAAATTAAAAAGCAGCCAGCAGGTGTTTGTATTACTGGGATCATCATTAGCCCCCACAAACTAGGACTGACTGTAATAGCCCACAGCCGCTTACTGGGTGCTTGCTGTGAGCCAGACTCCCTGTCCAGGACACAAAAGTAGACCAACAGTGTCCCTCCACTCAAGATTCGTGATGCAGAAGAACAGACAGATGCGGGAGAAATGGTTGCAATGCAGAGGGAAACCACAAACTTCCATTTACCAAGAACTCACTAAGGCTGGACAGGCAGCTGAGCGCATGCTACCCAGCACACCTCTGCCCCTCTCAGCAGCTCCCCAAGATGGCGTGACTGCTCTCGTCCCCTTATTGACGAGGATTTTAAAAATATTTTTAATTTATTTCTCTGAGAGGCAGCGATAGAGAGGGGGAGAGGGAGAGAGGGAAAGAGGGAGAGAGGGAGAGAGAACTTTTTCTACGGGGCCAGTGCTGTGGCATAGCGGGTAAAGCCGCCGCCTGCAGTGCCGGCATCCCATGTAGGTGCTGGTTCGAGTCCCAGCTGCTCCATTTCTGATCCAGCTCTCTGCTATGGGCTGGGGAAACAGTAGAAGATGGCTCAAGTCCTTGGGCCCCTGCACCTGCGTGGGAGACCTGGAGGAAGCTCCTAGCTCCTGGCTTCAGCCTGGCCCAGCCCTGGTGTCGCGGCCACTTAGGGAGTGAACCATTGGATGGAAGATCTCTCTGTCTCTCCTCTCTGTGTATAACTTTGACTTTGTGTAGCTCTTTCAAATTAATAAGTACATCTTTAAAAAAATAGAAGTGACTTGCCTGGATGGGAACCTAAATAGAATGACTGCACAATCCAGTGTTTGTTTTCTTAAAGATATATTTTAATTATTTGAAAGGCAGAGTGATGGGGGTGGGGAGGAGAGGGAGGGAGGGAAAGAGAGAAAGAAGTAGAGATCTTCCACTCACTGTTTCACTTCCCCAGATGGTCACAGGGCTGGGCCAAGCCAAAGAAGTCAGAAGCTCCATCGGGGTCTCCCGATGGCAGGAAGGGGCCCAAGCACTTGGGCCATTAGCAGGGAGCTGGATCAGAAGTGGAGCAGCTGGGACACAAACCAGCACCCATATGGGATGCTGACGTCACAGGCGGTGGCTTTACCAACTACACCACAATGCGAGTCCCAGACTCTGATGTCTTCATGTGGGACAGACGCATGACAAGCCCAGTGTTAGCGTTCGTTTGACATTTCATCACCTGTGTCCAGATTCCAGGGACTCACCTCTCACCGACACCTGGTACTCCGGAGAGGTTTTCTCCTTGTTGTTCAGAAGCACCGTGCATCTGTATGTCCCAGAGTTATAGACCCGGGCTTGGGGGATGAAAAAGCTCTCGGAGCTGTCCGTGGAGGAGACGTTGTAAAACAGCACATCATCCTTGAAGAAGAGCAGGCGGCGCCAAGGCTGGATGTGCGAGGTGGTGCTGATGTCCACGAGGCACCGCAGGGTCAGGTTCTGCCCGTTCGGCACCGTCCAGTCCGGCAGCCCCTCCATGTGGACCCTGTTGATGGTGAAAGCTACGCGCAGAGGGAAGGAAGGCAGACACGCTTGTTACCATAGGAACATCATCCCGCCGACCATCACCCGTCGGATGTGGCCAGGGGTCCCAGAGCCTGCAGAGAATCACTATGTGTGTGCAGTGGGGCACTCAGCTGCTCCGACTTTCACCAGGACAAGGTGGCTGAGTGGGACAAACACAAGGAGGGCCCTGGAGGGAGCATGGGACTGTGTCTCAACACCGACATGTGGCCCTGGGCACGTGACCTCTCTGAGCTTTCTGGTAAGGGGGGCAGTGACGCCTCGTCAGCCACTCGCAGGGCAGCAGCCAGAAAGCACCCTGGACAGAGCCGAGCACCACAGGAGCCCAGACAGCAGCTGCCTCCATTCCAAGGCCACACGGTCGTGCCCAGGAGCTCTGCTTCCCCACACAGACCCGCCCAAATTAGCTCAGTTCCGGCTGGCGTTTCTCATCTGATGGGCTCAGCGGCCTCACCGGAGGGTGGAGGAGATTTGAAGCCCCTCTGAGCGGTCACCCCTGTTTCTTGCCCCACCTGCCGCCGAGAAGCACCGCGCACACGTTCTCCTCGATGATCAAGCACCTAGAGCAGCCGCCATGTTCAACCAGCTACCCCAGAAACCAGGCTGCCCACCAGCGCAGCTGATGTCCTCCAGCACTGATAGGTGGGTGTAACTAGAAACCCACGGGCTGCATCACTGGATAGGCCGTCCATGGCAATGAACTAAGCAGAGAGCACACTTGGAGACTAATTTACAGCAGTAGGCTGTAGGAAGACAGATCACTTAAAAACAGATGCTCCCCCAAACAAACTCAATGTATTGATTAGGTTAAATTGCTGTCATGATTTTGGCTGCCGGTTGGTGGGTGATAGGCCATTGCTATGAAATATTCCAAGGTAGAAGGTTCTGGACCATGCTTACGGATCAGGACTTAGGTCCATGCCTCAGAGAATACCAGGACTGGCCTATTTTTTAAAGATTTTGCCCATGGGTCCTCCTGCAGCCCACAAGGTGTCCCTGTTATGCCCCTAGCTGTACCTCAAAACATCTCAGCCCTCTCTCTTCTATTATCCATACTATGATCTTGGCTTAGCCAGTATTATAAAATACTCACTCTCTAAATCTTATGGTCTGCACATGACTAGAAAGAATCAATGATGTGTGGAAAGTTTCAGGGGAAATGTATGTGAAGTCTATGACCCGAAAATCAGGTGTGTTCAGCCTCTTAAAACTCCCAAATCCCTACGTGTCTCCTCCTGTCCTCAAGGAGACCATCCATCTATCCGTCCGTCTTCTATCTGTCCATCCGTCTATCCATCTGTCTGTCATCCATTCACTCATCTTCTATATATCCATCCATCCATCCATCCATCTATCCATATCTATCTATTCACTTATCTATCTATCCAGCATAGGGACTGGATTGAGAGCTGTGTGTTGATCCACACTGTTAGTCTCCTGCCTTATTCATACTTCACCTACCACCATGAAGTGTGAATAAAGCAATCATAGGCTTTGAAATTTACTATTTAAATTTTTGAGTGGATAGTGAAATTAAATGCTTCAAACATCCAAAGACAGACGATATGAAGTCTCTGTAAAAACCCCAGAGAGCCTACGGACAGATAATCCGAAATAATCTGACTGTGGAAAGGTGGTGAGATAAAGATTAGTGTAAAGAAATCAGCGTAGTGGTCCCTGTCCAGGGGAGAGGGGTTGGGGGAGGAGCACACAGGGAGACACACAGGGATTGGTAAGATTTTGGGGGCTGGGATAAAACAAAAGGTGACTATGCGTGGATCAAAGATGAGAGTGTTACGAACCAAGGATTGTAGTAAATCTAATTCTGTAGTCTTGAGATACAAAAAAAGAAAAATACAGAGGGGTGCAGGTGCTGTATTGCAGCTGGTTAAGCTTCAACGTGCGATGCTGACATCCCGTATCAGAGAGCCCACTCAAGTCCCAGCTGCTCCACTTTCGATCCAGCTCCCTGCTAATGCACCTGGGAAATAGCAGATGATGCCTCAAATACTTGAGACGCTGCCACCCACCGGGGAGACCCGGATGGAGTCCCTGGCTCCTGGCTTCTGCCTGGCTAAGCCTCAGCTGTTGTGGCCATTTGGGGAGTGAACCAGTAGATCGGAGTGCTGTCTGTCTCTCTCTTTCTCTCTCTGCTTTTCAAATAAATAAATACATTTTTCAAAAAAGAAAAAGGAAAATAACTAAGACAAAGATAACAACGTAAAGACTGTCTCTTCCTCATCCCTACCCCCACCCACCGAGTTCCCACCTCCCTTTGCTGAAGTTACCAGTGTTCGTTTCTTGGGGGTCTCGCTCCAGCCAGAGTCTCATTAGACACATACAAGTGAGTACAAACAAAAAGTCGGCTCCTCCCTCTGCCCTGCGACACAAGAGGTGGCCCTCGGTACACAGGCTTTGGGCCTTCCAGTGCAGACCTTACTCAAGGTTCCTGAAGGCCGGATGAGGACTGCAGAGGCCGCGGGGGATGGAGGACAGTCACACAGCTTAGATAAGGCTCAGAAACTGAAATCCGTATCGAGGGCCACGGGGACTCTGCAGTATTCTGTGACACCCTTAAGGAAAGTCTCCAGAACTCTGTATCCTTGGTCCACCTGTCATGGTCCCTCAAAGACTCACGGTCACCAAGTTTTGGCACGGAGTGCATGGAGGTTGGATGAGCTGAACTGTGTCCTCCCCAACCATAAATTCCTAGGTTGAAGCCTTAACCCCTGGGGCTTTGGGGTGTGACTGAACCTGGAGATAAGGTCTTTAAGAAGGTGATGAGCTGGCGCTGCAGCTCACTAGGCTAATCCTCCACCTTGCGGCGCCAGCACACGGGGTTCTAGTCCTGGTCGGGGTGCTGGATTCTGTCCCGGTTGCCCCTCTTCCAGGCCAGCTCTCTGCTGTGGCCCAGAAGTGCAGTGGAGGATGGCCCAAGTGCTAGGGCCCTGCACCCCATGGGAGACCAGGAAAAGCACCTGGCTCCTGCCATCGGATCAGCGCAGTGCGCCGGCTGCAGAGCGCCAGTGCGGCGGCCATTGGAGGGTGAACCAACGTCAAAAGGAAGACCTTTCTCTCTGTCTCTCTCTCTCACTGTCCACTCTGCCTGTAAAAAAAAAAAAAAAAAAAAAAAAAAGGAAGGAGGTGATGAAGTCCAAACGAGACTGTTAGGGTGGGTCCTCACACAGACTGATTTGCGTCTTCCGAGAGGCCATTTGGACACAGAGGGACACTGGGACAAGCACACAGACGGAAGACCACATACGCAAAACAGCCTCAGAAGGAACCAAGCCAGCATTGCTTGATCTTGCACTCTTCAGCTCCAGGACTGTGAGAAGATGAGTTTCCATGTGCGAATCACCTGTGCTGATTGGTTACGGCAGCCCGGGCAGACAGATGCAAGGCTCTCAGGAACTGCGGGGCGGGTGCCTGGTGCAGCTGCCGAGACCTCGCCTGGGACACGTGCATCCCACGTCAGAGTGCCTGGGTGCGAGTCCTGGCTCCACTCCCAGCCCCAGCTTCCTGCCCGTGTGCACCCTGGCAGCCAGCGTGTGACGGTTGAGACTAGTTGGGTCTCTGTACCCATGTGGAGACCCGGATTGACCCAGACGCCCAGCCCCAGCTGTGGTGGGCACTTGGGGCATGAACTAGCAGACAGAAGATGACTATCTCTCCCTCTCTCCTCTTCTTCTTATAAATAAATTAAAATTTTTTAAACAAAGAAATTGTGTTTCGGAAGCTGACAGTCTGGGATGTCTTTGGGATGCTGATTCCCACAGCACCAGGAAGAGCTGTGCTGATGGGGAACAACCGACTCACTTCTGCTTTGGGGATCCCAAGGATTTTCTGATGGGTAAGCTTTGGCTCCCGAGAAACACAAGGCCAAAGTTTCACCTCTGCTTCCAGCAACTCTGCAACTCATTGTTGTGTGCTACAGGGCTACCGCTGTGTTGGCCTTTCTTTCCTTTCATCTTGACTTGCTTATTGATGGGCTCTTACACTACACAATGCATTTTTAATAAGTAGTCACAAATCATTTCTTTGGAATAAGAAGAGGTATAGCTAGCTAGCTGGCCAGAGATACTGGCAATACCTCTCTCTCTCTCTCTTTTTTAAACGATTTATTCTATTTATTTGAAAGGCAGAGTTGCAGAGAGAGATTTTCTATCTGCTGATTCACTCCCCAAATGGCAGTAACGGCTGGTGCTGGGCCAGGTCAAAGCCAGGAGCTTTCCCAGGCGCATCAGCAGGGAGCTGGATCAGAAGTGGAACAGCTGAGACTCAAATCGGTGCCCGTATGGGATCCCTTGAGTGCCACAACACTGGCCCCTTTTCCCTCTTTTAACAATGGTAAGCCTTTAAAATTTTTTTCATTTGTCTCTAGGATTTAAAACTTTTTTAAATGTCTAGGATTTTAAAATGAGCACAGGGGCCAGCGCTATGGCACAGCAGCAGGTTAAAGCCCTGGCCTGAGCGCCGGCATCCCATATGGGCGCCGGTTCTAGTCCCAGCTGCTCTTCTTCCAATCTCGCTCTCTGCTGTGGCCTGGGAAAGCAGTAGAAGATGGCCCGAGTCCTTGGGCCCCTGCACCCACGCGGGAGACCCGGAAGAAGCTCCTGGCTCCTGGATTCGGATCGGCGCAGCTCCGGCCATTGCGGCCATCTGGGGAATAAACCAGCGGATGGAAGACCTCTCTCTGTCTCTACCTCTCTGTAACTCTTTCAAATAAATAAAATAAATCTTTAAAAAATAAATAAAAATAAAATGAGCACAACGGTCCACACCTGCCCCTTTCCTTTGAGCCATCGATTGAACAACAACAGCAAAAACACCTGAGCAGCCATTGCTCTGAAACGAACCCCCAGTCTTCCCCTCAGGGACAGGCGGGCGTCCTCCCGTACCTGGGTACCTCCTCTCTCTGAGGAGCCACGCTGTTTGTTCCTGTGATTCTACCAGGAGTTGATGGAGCACAGAAATGATGTGTATAGGGCCAGACCACCTGGGCCGAATCCTCCCTGTACTACCAGCAAGCTGTGTAATTTTTGGCGAGTTACAAAACTCCTCTGCGCCTCAGTTTGCTTATCCACACAATGGGCCCAATAATAGTAAGTGTGAAGGAGAACCCGAGTTTAAATAGTGAAGCACAATTCCCAGCACCTGGGCTTGGGAAACGCTGGCTAGATTTGTCACAGAAACAAAATCCACTCTGGACAGCCTAAAAGCTGGGTCTCCATTCCACGTTTCCAGGGAAAATTTCCAAATAAAAGCAAGTTCTAAAATTTCTGGGTTAATTTACAGGGACGTCTGCAGACTCCCAGGTTCCCTAATCCCCCTTTGGCGCCCCCCCCCCCCCCGGGGTGACTGCACTGCTTGATTGTCTTGGTCCTGGATGAGTGGCATCCCCCTGGCTGGCCAGGCCCCTGGCAGGCACACAGGGCCAGAGACCGAAGACAGAGCCCTGATCCCGCGGTCCTCGTAGGGGATTCTGGGAGCCACCACGTCTCCTCCTGCAAAATGGGAACGCTGGCACCTGCCCTTCCTGGCATTTTTACCGGGAACAATGACCAGGCCAAGGTGGCTGAGAGCTCGGAAGGGGTCGAGGGCTTCCTGCCCAGGCCCCCGCCCTGGCTGATGTCCCTCTTTCTGCCTTAGCTCTATCCATAGCGAACGCTCTCCGGACCCAGCCCTGTGCCCTGCTCCTGGGGTTCAGCAAACAGTGCGGCTGGCATTTCTACCCCACAGCCCAATCCCTGCCTGGGTTCCCAGCAACCAGGCTGAGTTCACTGCCTTTGTCGGAGCCTTCTGCTCCTGAACACTCTGGACCAGGCTAAAGCACCCAGCAGTGGGTTTTTACAGAGGAGATGATGGAGATGATGTCCACTGGTATGGAGCCATCCACTACTTGTCTTTCTAAGCAACTGGTTTTTTGTTGTGTGTGGGTTGTTTTTTTTTTTTTTTTTTTTTTTTTTTTTTTTTTTTTTTTTTTGAGACAGAGGGGTAGCAGGGGTGAGGGGTTGGTGGAGAGAGAGAGAAACACTCCCATCGCTGGTTCACCTCCCAAATGCCTACAACAACCAGGGCTGGGTCAGGCCACAGGCAGAACCCAGGAATTCAATTTGGGTCTCACCCACAGGAGTGGCAGGGGCCCAGATACTTGATCCACCACCACTTGACGCCTCCCAGGGTGCACATTAGCAAGAAGCTAGAAACCAGAGCAAAGCCAGGATTCCAGACCAGCCCCTCCAGTATGGGATGCAGGTGTCCCCGGCTGCTGATGCCTGTCCCTAGGTGACTCCGCTTAGCTGACGCCCCAGGCGCAGCAGTACATCCCTCTGGGCAGCTGGAACCGACAGTGGGGACAGGAGCAGAAGACGGAAGAAGAAAAAGCATAAAATTCATCCAGATTGGAGCTCCGGCTCCTTGTCTTAACCCAAGGTGCCATTCACTGGAGGCAGTGGAAGGAGCAGCCTGGCTCTTACCACCACTGACCACCAGCCCCTGGCTGGCACCAGCCTTCACGTCAGGGCCCTGTGGTCCTTGGCTTCTGCTGTCACACCTGTATGTGGTCGCCGCTACACCACAGCTGCTCTAAATGACCCACAGAATACTGCAGAAGTGCTGGGGAGGTCATCTCTGAGACTAGGTTACAGGAGACGCTGCAGCTTCGATCGTAATCCTTTTCCTCTGAGACGACCAGCTCTGGGCGAGGCCAGCTGCCGGGCCACGAGCAGCCCCACGGAAGGCCCACCAGGTGAGGGAGCTTAGCGGCAAATCACCTGGGCCCCGCCACCTTCCCATCAGCTTCAGCAAGTTTGTTTGCAGTCTCATGAGAGGCCCTGAGCCAGAAGCACACAGCAAGGTCACTGCTGGATTCCTGACTCCAATTGTGTGAGATTAAGAAATACGTTACCTCGGGCCTGGTATGGTAGCACACGGGGTTAAGCTGCCACCTGCAGCACTGGCATCCCATATGAGCACTGGCTCAAGTCCTGGCTGCTCCACTTCCAATTCACATCCCTGCTCATGCATTTGGGAAAGCAGTAGAAGATGGCCCAAGTGCTTGGGCCCCTGCGCCCATGTGAGAGACCCAGAGGAAGCTCCTGGCTCCTGGCTCCAGCCTGGCCCAACCCCAGCTGTTGTGGCCATTGGAGGAGTGAACCAGCAGATGGAAGATCTCTCTCTCTTTCTTTCCCTCTCTCTGAAACTCTGCCTTTCAAATAAACAAATAAATAAATGTGTGTGTGTCTTTAAAAGTCCTTTCCTGTTATATATATTTTCCTCAGTCAAAGGAAGCCACAAAATTATACATATGCAAACATTCTTGTGAAGAAAATAGCAACAACACAAACAAAAATAATTATGTTATTGCAAGTCACTAAGTTTTGCAGTAACTTGTTAAGGAGCAGTAGGTAGCTAATAAGCCGCTCAAACTATCTTGAAAAATTTCTAACTCTTCTCTAAATAATACAGAACACATTTTCCTCCTTGTAAACCAGCTGTCCACACACAGCCAAGTTCAATCACCGTAGATGCATCTCAGGGTTGACTGCTCAGTCTGGGGTCCCGATTCCCTGGGAAGTGCATGTGTGGGAGGAACCGGTGTCTTTCCGGAGAGAGGGCCCACAGCTCTCCTTACTGAGCCCTGGAAAGGTTTGGAAGCACCATGACGAAGGCAGGGGCTGTGGAACAGCCTGGGAGTCCAGATCTTTTCAACCAGGAAGGTTGCCGGTTGATGGAGAAGGGTCCAAAGTTGCCCAGTTGCCATGGTACAGACAAGGCACCCAGGGACCACAGGCCAGATCCCCAAATACTACAGCCATGGGGCCCGCATCCTTGACCTCAAGGCCACCAGTCAGCGGGGGGCTGATGCTCCTTGGAAAGATAAGGCATGGTGACTCAGCCGGCCACCTGGCCCTCGACCTGGAAATGACTCAGAGGTGGGGAGGGGGAGGGGAGGAGGGCAGGAAAACTACTGGGAGTCCCCGAGCAACTCCTGCGCTCAGCACGGAACGTGCTGGCCCAGCTCCTCTCCTGAATCTTGAGCATCTCCAAGTGCAGCCCAAGTTCTCATCCTTGAGCTGTTTGTCCAGCTCCTAAGCCAGGCGCTGGGTTTACGGCTAAACAAGAAATCTGTGCTGCCCGGTCAAGACGGTGCAGCTCCAGATGACTGGCGTCCAATGACGCCGGCGAGCACCAAGAGGAAGGGCTGCCCAGGAGAGGTCAAGGGCAGCCTGGACCAGCCCTCTGCTGTGGCCCGGGAGTGCAGTGGAGGATGGCCCAGGTGCTTGGGCCCTGCACCCCATGGGAGACCAGGAAAAGCACCTGGCTCCTGGCTCCTGCCATCGGATCAGCGCGGTGCGCCGGTCGCATCGCGCTGGCCGCGGCGGCCATTGGAGGGTGAACCAACGGCAAAGGAAGACCTTTCTCTCTGTCTCTCTCTCTCACTGTCCACTCTGCCTGTCAAAAAAAAAAAAAAAAAAAAAAAAAAAGGGCAGCCTGGAGGAAGTGACCCTTGCAGGGAGCCCGCTGGGCCAAGGGCAGGAGAACAGCATGTACCAGTGCCCAGGGTCATGAGCTGGGCAGAACAGCACGTACCAGGGCCTGTGGGCATGAGCCAGGCAGGAGAACCCACCCACCAGGGCCCAGGGAGCCAGGAGGGATGGAACAGGGACATAAGCCTCAGCCATTCTAGCTCCTTGCCCTGAAAGTAGGTAAAATCAGAATTTGCCCTTTATCCTGCCTTCTTTCAAGAGCTCAGTTCAGTCTCATGCCCTGTATTGTTCCCCCCTCCACTCCCCCCATCTCCCCCCACTCCCCCACCCCCAACCCAGGTGGTACCAGAGTGGAGGGCCTTGCCCGCCCTGGGGACAAGCCAGGCCGGAGCAGGCAGGTGCGGTGGGGAAGAGGGAAGGGGCAGACGCGAGGATGTTAGAGCAGGTCTGGGGGGCTTGTTTCTGGGGTGGTGAAGATGTTCTAGAACTGGAGGATGGTGAGGGGTGCACAGCATCGCGAATGTGCTAAATGCAGCAGACATGAGCCATAGACTGTTCATATTCCAGCACACCTTGTGAAGGTCTCGTGGGAGTGAATAAAAAGCAGAAGCTGAGTTTCCTGGAGGAGGTTCCCAGAAGGACGTGGGAGCCACCAGCTAAATTAGAGAAAGATCCAGGAGACAGACAAAGTTGCCCGGGGAGCAGCGGGTTTTGTGGGGTCTGTAAGGTGACTGGGGGAGCCGCACTGCTGGCCCCAGGGTTAGGCCTGAGGCTCAGGCTGGACTTGGGCCAGGTAAGGGTGCCCTGTGCTCCAGACAGGGTAAACGCAGGGAGTCTGGGCTGGGGTTCAGACCCGGAGACAAGCCCCCAAGTCTCGCCTGGGGGAAGTGAGGGAGGAGAAAAACTTGCAAGAGGAGCTAGAAGGCTAAGGAAGGAGGCTTGGGGTCCAGCCAGCCCGGAAGGAAGGATTTGTTGCCTTTGGCCACTGAGGTTCCGGGTACGCCCTTAGGGAGAGTTCCTGCAGCAGGGGTGTGGGGCTGGGCCAGGCTGCTCTCAGGAAGGGGCTGGACAGGGACACAGATAGTGGAGGGGTGGGTCGGGAGGGCTTCTTCACACTAGGAGAGTAAGATTTAGTTGCTGTGTTTATTGAACGTATGGGTGTGAGGGGCTTGAGGGGTCCTGGTTCGGGAGGCTGGGGTGTGGGCGGGGTCTGACCGTCTGAGGATGGATGGGCAGGAGGCGGGAGCGGGAGGCAGGAGGCGGATGAGCCCCCACCAGGGCGGGAAATTCCTGCAGGCAACTGTTTTGGGAGCTGAGGTCATCAACTGAGGCTAATGGGGTGGGGGACTTGAGAGAGGTGGTCCTGTGTGGCCTAAGGAGGGCAGCGGGGTCCCAGCCCCTGGCCAGCCATTCCCAGGGTAGACCCTGCCCAGTGTCGGGGAGTGGGTTGTAGCTGGGGTCTGTCTCGTTGAGTGTAAAGCACTAGGCAGGAACTAGACAAGAGCTGGGGCGCATGGGCTGGAGGGGATAGAGGGAGACAGGGTGGGGCAGGCACTGTGCCTGCAGAGGTGGACAAGATGGTCCTAGTCCTGGTCCCCTCCCTGTCATTTTCTAATAAGCTCAAGCCAGCAGCCGAGTCATCTCTGTTTCCTAATCTCAACCTTGCTCTCACTCCATACCACAGGTTGTCATTTCCATTTTACAGATCGGGAAAAAAGAGTATAAAAAGGCAAAGTGAAACGGCTCTTAAAGTTTTGAGTCACGCCTGTGGCTCCAGGTGGATTGCCAGGTGCCAGCAGCGGAGGGTCAGTGCCCACACCGGGTAACTGGCTGGCCTGGGGACAACCGGGTCATTTTGCAGGCTTAGTCACACGGCCAGGAAGATGAAGGATATGCTGCCATCGTTGTTTGCTATAGGGGTCCAAGCCCAGGGGAGCTGGCTTTCCCTGTGGCCACACACGGCCCTTCCTGTGCTGGCCATGGCTCAGAGCCGCGGCCCCACCAGCTAGCCTTGAGCAGGTACTTCACTTGTGCGGAGCCAATTTGCTGCACCCCTGTCATGCCTCGCCTGAATGCAGACTGCATGCTCAGCTCTCAGCTCTCCGCTGAGCCGCCCGCCTGGCCTGCCGGGTGTATTCTCTCCATTAAACCGTGCAACCTTGCTTTCCCCAGTCCGAGTGACTGGGCACCCTCTCTCTCTCTCTCCGATTCTGTCCCTCCCGTTCTGACGGATGTGCTACCCCAGTAAATCTTGCTACCCTGCTTCCCACCATCCTCTGTCTCCTCTGAATTCTTTATGACACAAAGAATCTACCCCACCCATCTCCACCAACAGTCTCCCTCCATTCACAGCCCCCAGACCTGCCGAGCCCTCTCCCGCACGTGGTCTCGGCAGAAGCAGAACAAATTCCTCTTATCTCAGAGTGAACACTCAAAGGCACCTCCAATACGGAGGAGAAACCAGACTTCAAAGACAGGCGGTTCCGTAGCCACACAAGCGGATGGGAAATGAGACCCAGCTGCTGTTACCCATCACTCAGGAGATAAAGGGCAGCAGCCGTGCACACCATGCCCGTCCTTACTGAGATCCACAAGTGGATTGTATCTTATTTGTTTCTAAAAACCACTGGGGTGGGATAGGAAAAGCAACAATTTACAGTCGCACATGACAACAATCCCGGACTCGCTGGCTTCTTTCTCACCTCACTAACCCAGCAGGGATCCACCAGGGTTCAGAAAACCAGACACAGCCTTGCAAGGCACTGATTAGAACTGAGATGGGCTTTGGGTTCTAAAAATGCCAAAATGCATTAAACTTCTCAATGGTTCTAGACCTCAACCCAAGCAATGGATAAGCGTTCTCAGAGGACAGACACACCCCAACCGTGCAGAGACATCACCACTTACAGTTTTCTTGACCCTCGAGGCTTGAACCTGGAAGAGAGAGAAGACAGAGTTGGATTTCAGAAGCTCCACGTTCCTGAGGCTACAGCGAAGGGGACACAGGGTCCAACTCACAGAGCAGCAGCGCCAGCAGAGCCCCGAGCCGCATGGTGCCCGCCCGGTCCCACACCATCTGCACACTGAGATCGAGATCCGCCTGGCTCGCTCAGTTCTGCCTTCCGGCCATGCCTCTGGGGCAGAAGACGTGCCCTCCCGGCCACGGACGAGAGACCTGCTCCGCGGGAAGCAGAAAGCACTCTGCCGAGGTCTCCCGGCGCCTGCGGAGAGACCAGAGACCGGCTGTGGTGCTGGTCAGGTAATGGCGGCCATTGCTGGAAATTGGGAACAATGAGGAGTGGGCTGGGCTGGGAGTTCCTCAGGAAATGACTGGCCTTCCTGAGGGCCCGCTGAACGCAACCCCTTTGTTTAGTTTCTTTGCAGGGCAGACACACACACACACACACACTCACACACACTCACACCAGTGACATTTGCCCCGCGTTCTTGACCTTCCATCTCCTGGGCTTGGGGGCCCTTCTCACGGCAGAGAGAGGGGCTCCTCCCACCCTCCAGCCTCTCCCCAAGGGGCTACCGGGGGAGGGGGACTCTTTCCACATGGCAGACTTAGGCAGCCCCAGGGGGTGCCTCTGCCTCCTGGGGTCCCTGCCCCAGCCTGCACCCCCAAACACACAGCCCCTTCACCAGACCACCGGGAGCAGGTCTGTTTCTTCCCTCCTCTGCTGGAAACCTTGTAAAAAGTCAGGTTCCAGTCCTCCACCAACCGCCCCTGCTCACCTTGCTAGCCTGGACTCTCACCTCGTCCCTCCTCGCCCCTGGGTTCCGGTGGTCGGGCTCTACAGTTCCCAGAATGCATCACCTGTGTGCGCCTTCACCAGAGCTCGACCCCTGCCCCGAATGCCCTTTGCCCTTGTTTCTGGCTGACTCCTACTCGGCTCAGGCTCCAACTCCTCCAGGACTTTCTCTCGCCTCCCCTACACAAGCTGCCCTTCCTCTGTCTCCTCACCTCCACCATCTGCCCTCTGCCAGGCACGTACCATATGGGCTGTCTTTCCCCAGACGGACTGCTGGCTCCATGGTGGCCGGGTCCGTGCCTGGAACCTAGCAGATGATCGGAAGGCGTTAGCAGGACAGACGACGGTCTAGGTGAACTCAATCGTCTGTATCAGAGGACTGCCCCAAGCTGCCATGTCGCTCTGTAAGTGCCACCTGCTAGGACATCGCATGGCAAAGCCAAGGCAGGCTAGAACTGGGGGTTAGGCAGGAAGTTAGAAATTAGCCCCGGCCGGCGCCACGGCTCAATAGGCTAATCCTCCACCTTGTGGCATCGGCACACTGGGTTCTAGTCCCGGTTGGGGCGCTGGATTCTGTCCCGGTTGCCCCTCTTCCAGGCCAGCTCTCTGCTATGGCCAGGGAGTGCAGTGGAGGATGGCCCAAGTGCTTGGGCCCTGCACCCCATGGGAGACCAGGAGGAAGCACCTGGCTCCTGCTTTCAGATGAGCGCGTGCGCCGGCCACAGCGCACCAGCCGTGGCGGCCATTGGAGGGTGAACCAAGGGCAAAGGAAGACCTTTCTCTCTGTCTCTCTCTCTCACTGTCCACTCTGCCTGTCAAAAAAAAAAAAAAAAAAAAAAAAAAAAAAAAAAAAGAAAAAGAAAAAAAAGAAAGAAAGAAAAAGAAATGAGCCCCTACATGCCAGAGAGGTGCCTGAGGAACACACACAGTTCTTCAAAGAAGAATGTCACAGCCCCAGAAGCAGCCCAGGATTTTACACTACAAAGCCGTGCCCCTGCCCTGAGAACTTTAGAGGCGGTCTCGGCCCTCCCCCCAGGAAGGTTCCCCAGGAGAATCCTCTCTGGGCACCATTTAACTGTGCCACCTGCTTTCCCCAGTCCCTCGGATTCTGTCCTGTCCATTCTGACGGATGCCCTACCTCAGTGAACCTTGCTACCCTGCTTGCCACTATTCCGTCTCACGTCTGAACTCTTTCTTGCACCCATCTCCTTTAACAGGGAGTCAGAAACTGGACTCGCCTCCAGGCAAGAGCCAAGGAGCGATGGCGTCCGGCTAGAAAGCAGTTCCTCTCCACATGGAGCAGAAGCTTCGCAGCTTCGCAGCCATATACGTTCAGCCCATGGGGTTCTAGGGAATGCTTTCTGTTGTATTTACTTGGTGCGGGGGTTTGTGGTCTCCATTCCCCACTGTGCGCTACCTTCTTGGGCAGCCTTCTAGAGACTGTCCCCACCCATTTGTGCACAGGAAAGGCAATACCATGAGTAATAAAATAAATGTTGGCTTCACACGGGGACTTTCAGATATTGTAGAGTGAGCAACTGTTGTGTCTGAGAGTGACATTCAAGCAATAGTGCTGCAAGTCCAGATGCCTCGCCTCTACATTCCAAAATAAACTTCAGACAAGGAATGAGCTTCAGACATTCCCATAGGAATGGTTTTAACACCATCCTAGTACTTTTAGAATACTACGACAAAATAACACTTTATTTCAAAAATACTGATATTTTAAAAGAAGAGTAGAAAAACTATTTCCTATAACTTACACGGTGCACCAGAATAAATTCTAAATGGGCTAACATCTGAATGTACAAATGAAATCATAACAATTTTTTAAGAAAAAAAAATCCTTCTTTATAACCTTGGCATATTCACAGAGGTTGGTTTAACCAAGACTTAAAAACCAGAAACCATAAAACAAAAGACTGATAAATTGTATAGGGAAAAAAAGGAAAAAAAAAATTCTACTTTAAAAAAGTGAGTCAAGAGCAAACCTACAATTTTTTTAATATTTATTTATTTGTTTGTTTGTTTGAAAGGCAGAGTTAGAGAGAGAAGGAGAGACAAACAGAAAGAGTTTCCAACTACTGGTTCACTCACCAAATGGTCACAATGGCTGGACCAAGTAGAAGCCAGGAGCCAGAAGCTTCTTCCACACCTCCCACATGGGTGGCAGGGATCCAATGACTTGGGCTGTTCTCCCATGCACATTAGCAGGGAGCTGGATGGGAAGTGGAGCAGCCAGGACTTGAACTGGTGGCCATATGGGATGCCAATGCTGCAGGCGGTGGCTTAACCCACTGCACAACAGCACCAGCCCCTGAAAACCTACCAAATTGAGAAGACATTTGCAGCACATTTCATAGGCAAATAACTAACATCCTTAATATGTAAACAAGTTTCAGAAAATCAAGAAGAAAAAGGCCAAAAACACAGCAGAAAAATGGGCAAAGGCTATGAAAATATGTTTACCAATTTCAGAGATTTCTTTCAAATGTTACAGTACCAGTTGTTGAAGAGAGCCTCCTTTCTCCAGTGAATTCTCTGCACCTTCATCCAAAATATCAACTTTCCATATATATGTGGGTTTATTTCTGGAATCTCTAGTCTGTCCTGTTGATTTTTTTTTCCATTTATATTTAGGTGTTTGTTTATTTGAAAGAGAGAGAGAGAGAGAGAATCTTCCATCACTGGTTCACTTTTTAAATGCCTGTAACAGCCAAGGCTGGGCCAGGCCAGAGCCAGGAGCCAGCCCACAGGGATGCTGGTGCTGCAGGCAGGTGGTATGGGTATCCCACATCCAAGTGCCAGTGCCTCACCTCCAGTCCAACTCCCTGCTACTATACCTGAGAAATGCCCCATGCTAGCCCTTGGAATCATTTGGAATGACCACTGCCTCCACTCCTCCCCAGCCCAGCCACACACAGGGTGACCTGGGTCTGTGGATCCTCACAGGAGAGCATCCCCTCTCACTATGGGTCTGCTGGTCTCTCTCCCTCTCTCTTTCCATGGGAACCACACTCCTGAGTCCCATGGAAGTCTCTTCAAAGTCTGTCATAACTGCCTACAGCATAAGAACTGGATCACATATGGTCTTCTTTATCATTTATTTTATTCATTGAAAAGCTGATCTTTACTGTAAAGTATGAATGTTGCAAGTGGAATGTTTTCTGGTTTTCCTTTTAAAAACCAGTAAGTAGGGCTGGGTGTTTGGTGTAGCAGCTGAGACGCTGCTCGGGGTACCTGCATCCCATATCAGAGAACCTGGTCTCAAATTCCACTCCCCTCCCAATGTCAGCTTCCTGTTCATGTGCACCCTGGGAAGCAGCGGTGACGGCTCAACTACTTGGGCCCCTGCCACCCACGTGGGAGACCTGGATGGAGTTCCGGGCTCCTGGCTTCAGCCTGGTGCAGCCCTAGCCATTGCAGGCACCTGAGGAGTTAGCCAGTGGATAGACCATCTCTCTCTCTCTCTCTCTCTCTCTCTCTCAAGTAAATAAGATTAATTTAAAAAATAAAAACAGGGTCCAGCATTGTGGTACAGCAGCTTCCACTGCCACCTGTGATGCCGGCCTCCTATACTGGACGCTCAAGTCCTGGCCACTTCCCTTCAGATCCAGCTCCCTGTTAACGGCCTGGGAGGGCGGTGGAAGTTGGCCCAAGTGCTCGCACTGCCACTCAGGGAGACCCCGATGGAGTTCCAGGATCCTGCCTTCGGGCCGGCCCAGCCTCCACCATCACAGGCATTTGGGGACGGAACCAGTGAGTTGGAGATCTCTCTTTCCCTGTCACTGTGCTTTCAAATGAATAAAATAAAAACATTTAATAAAAGTAGTACATTAAGTGACTTTTTAGTTGTGCGTGGCCTTTTCGTATCTTTTCCTGCCCTCCACTCGGCCTCAGTGGATTTCCTGGTTGGGGCAAGGCGGGGCTGCAGGGGTTCCCACAGCTGTTTTGGCTGCTTGGTGAGTCAAGTCTGACTCCCGCATTGCTGGGAAACAGGACCGCAGCTACACCCCCCAGGCTTCAGTGCCCCACAGTGTTGCTGCTGTCTGCGCCTCCTTGGCCAGGTGGCATTGGTGGTGACAAGCGCAGAGACCAGATGGCACGCTGTGCACCTGCCTTCAAATACCGAAGGGGGAACCCAGCCCCGAACCACAGCGGTTCATGAGCCACACGAAAAAACCGGCCTGCTGAAATGAACTTGAGGAAGTAGCTTTTTCTGAGCGGCTGGGGCCAGCTTGGGGGCAGCGGGTAGAAAGGTGTGGACCTCAGAGAGCTGCAGGCAGCAGGCATGTGGGCCTCCGCCTACTCCAGACCCTAACCATCTGAAATAAGACACACGGCCACTTCCCGCAGCCTGTGGCCATGGGTCCGAATAACCTTGATGAACAGATCTAATGTCCCAGGCACAAGGTTAGGGACACACCTCGGCAGGACGCGTGCAGGCCCGAGTGCACGACACCGAAGCCCCGGGAGCTGAGGCTCCTCTGTGGCTCCAGGACTCGCATTTCCCATCCCATCCGTGAATGACAGCGCGGCGTTCCCGTGCGGGTGCACAGCGGGGAGAATCAACGTTTGAAAGCACACCTGGCCGCCAGAGCGCGCTACAAACATAATTGCCGTAGAGAACACCCCCTTCATTCACATGAGAAACTGTCTTTTACAATTGTATTTCTTTAAATAAGAATACATTGGTATTGTATTTCAAACATTTATTTGAAAAAAAATCTCTTTTATTCTTCTGATCTTTTTTTAAATGTTTTTTTTTTTTTAATCAACCCCTTAAAATTTCATGGGCGCTGGCAGTGTGCCTCCTAGACCTGACGACGGCATCGCAGCCACACAGCAGCCTGGAGGGACGAGGGGCCTACTCTCTTCTGCCCGCGGTGTCCTGGACACTGGCCTGGGAAGAGGGGGAAGAGCTCCATCATGTCCCAGGCACTGAGGCGAAGCCACGCATGTGAGCCTTCTGTTCTGGAAGCCACAGAAGCAAAATAGATAAATTGGACTTCATCGAAATTAAAGATGCTTGTGTTAGACTAGTGTCTGAAAATACTAACCGATAGAATAAAAAAAAGGGGGAGAACAATCCAACATGGGAAGCAGGATACACAGCAGACTCATAGAATGGTGGATGTCCTAAACAGCACTCTGGCCTCAGAATCAGCCCTTAAGGCATTCAGATCTGGCTGAAAAGCCCATGAGAGTATTTTAGGCAAGGAAAGCCAAGACACTCTGGAAAAAAAAAATCTACATGGAAGATCTCCGTGAGTGAGATCCCAGTGGAAAGAAAAGGTCATCAAAGAAGGAGGTACCTTTCTCTGAAGGGAGGAGAGAACTTCCACTTTGACCATGACCTTGTCTAAATATGATCAGAGTCAGTGAACTCAAAAGGCTTCCATAGCCTTGGCAACTCATGACAAGAGCCTAGGGTGATTACTGACTCCATAAACAAGAGTGTCAATTTGCTAAGTCAACAACAGGAGTCACTGTGCACTTACTCCTCATGTAGGATCTCTGTCCTTAATGTGCTGTACATTGTGAGTTAATGCTCAAACAGTATTTTTCACTTTTGTGTCTCTGAGTGGGTGCAAACTGTTGAAATCTTTACTTAACATATACTAAAGTGATCTTCTGTATATAAAGAGAATTGAAAATGAATCTTGATGTGAATGGAAGGGGAGAGGGAGCGGGAGATGGGAGGGTTGCGGGTGGGAGGGAAGTTATGGGGGGGGAAGCCATTGTAATCCATAAGCTGTACTTTGGAAATTTATATTCATTAAATAAAAGTTTTAAAAAAGATGCTTTTGTTGCCAAGGAAATTATCAGAAAAGTGAAAGATAATTCACAGAATGGGACAAAATATCCAGAATTCATATCTGATGAGGATCTAGGATCCAGAATATGTAAAGAGCTCTTACAAATCAACAACAAAAACTAGAACAAAGGATTTGGAGACGCTCTTCTCCAAAGAAGATAAACAAACAGCTGATGTGCACAGGAGGAGTTGCTCAGTGTCACTAGTCACTAGGGGAATGCAAGCTGACACCACTCTCAAATACTGACCGCCCAGTGCCCACTGGCACGGTCACATCGCAAGGGACAGAGCCCGAGTAATGCTGAGGATATGGAGAAACTGAACAGGCTTTACGTTGCTGGCAGGGTTGTGCAATGGTGCAGCCACTCTGGGGAAACAGCCAGGCAGTTCCTGAACAAGTTCAAAGGAGTCGCCCTACGACCCAGGAGCAATTCCACTCTTAGGTATACATGCTAGAGCAAACAACAACAAAAACGTCCACATGCGGACTCGGACGTGAACGTTCATAACAGTATTCACAGCAGCCACAAAGCAGGAAGAACTCAAGTGTCTATCGGCCGGGGCGAGCATTTGACCTCGTAGCTAAGATGTCGCTGGGTGGGTGCCTGCTTCCCATATCAGAGAGCCCGGGCTTGAGTTCCAGCTCCGCTCTGAATCCCCACCTCCTGCTAAGGCTCGCCCTGAGAAGCAGGTGACAGCTCCACTGTGAGTCCCTGCACCCGTACGAGACCGGGATTGAGTTCCTGGCTTCCGGACCTGGTCCAGCACAGGTCCATCTCCTGCAGGCATTCCGGAAGTAAAGCAGGGGAAAGATCCATCTATCTCTGCCTCTCAGAAAGGTAAAATAAATAAATAGAATTTTAAGGAAAAGTGTCTATCAACTGATGAATGGATAGCAAAGTGCGATATCTCTGCACAATGGAATATCAACTGGTGATAAAAAGGAATACTGACACGCTACACGACGCGTGAATCTTGAAAACATTATGCAACAAAGCCAAGCATGAAGGCTACAAGCTATCTGATTGCATATGTATGAAACGTCCAGAACAGGCAAATCCACAGACAGAATGTGGATTCAGGATTGCCTGTGGCTGGGGCTTTTGGTGTGACAGCTGAAGAATATGGGAAATGAAAAATGCTTTAAAATTGATTCTGGGCCGGCGCCATGGCTCACTAGGCTAATCCTCTGCCTGCGGCACCAGCACCCTGGGTTCTAGTCCTGGTCAGGGCACTGGATTCTGTCCCAGTTGCCCCTCTTCCAGTCCAGTTCTCTGCTGTGGCCCAGGAGTGCAGTGGAGGATGGCCCAAGTCCCTGGGCTCTGCACCCGCATGGGAGACCAGGAGAAGCACCTGGCTCCAGGCTTCGGATCAGCGCGATGCACCGACCGTAGCGCGCCGGCTGCGGCGGCCATTGGAGGGTGAACCAATGGCAAAAGGAAGACCTTTCTCTCTGTCTCTCTCTCACTGTCCACTCTGCCTGTCAAAAAATTAAAAAAAAAAAATCGATTCTGGTGAAGGTTTTACAACTCTGTGCATCTACTAAAAATGATGGAATTGTACATTTTTTAGATAGGTGACTAGTATAGTAGGAGAAACAGTAGGACACTTCAAAAAGTTTGTGGAATTGGAATTACAAGATAAATTTATTTTGGTGCAAAAAAAATTCTGAAACCCAGAGTTTTTTCATAGCGTATGCATTTTCCACAAACTTTTTGAAGATCCCTCGTTTAGCTCAATAAGACTGGTATCTTAAAACTGTTAGTAGGAGAGTGTTTTAGTCTCCCGTGGATGCTCTAACAAATTCCCACAAGCGTAGTGACTGAAAGCCACAGACACTGGTTCTCCCGTGGATCTGGATCCAAAGTCAGTGTCACCGAAGAATCAAGGTACCGGCAGGGCCACACATCCTCCAAAGGCCCTAGGGGAGAATCCGTTCCTTGCCTCTTCCAGACCTGGCGGCCGCCAGCGTTCCGTGGCTCGTGGCCGCGTCCCCCAGTCTTCAAGGCCTGCATCTTCAGATCTCGGTTCTGTCTTCTCATTGGCTCCTGCTGTGTGTGCCAGTTCTCCCTCTGCTTTCCTGCGAGAGCGCTCACCCAGATGATCCAGGATAATTTCCTCAGCTCTAGTTTTTTTTTTGTTTTTGTTTTTTTTTTGTTTTTTTTGACAGGCAGAGTGGACAGAGAGAGAGACAGAGAGAAAGGTCTTTCTTTGCCATTGGTTCACCCTCCAATGGCCCCCGCGGCCGGCACACCACACCACGCTGATCTGATGGCAGGAGCCAGGTGCTTCTCCTGGTCTCCCATGGGGTGCAGGGCCCAAGCACTTGGGCCGTCCTCCACTGCACTCCCTGGCCACAGCAGTCAGCTCTAGTTCTTTAACTGCGTCACATTCACGGAGACTCATTTCTCACGTCCTGTACACTGTTGGTGTCTCCCCAAAAGTCCTGTGTTGAGACCTAAGCTGCCATGAGGTCGGCTTTGCAGGTGGGGCCTGTGGGAGTGATTAGCCCTTGTGAATGGGAACCCTAAGAATTCGCTGGACCCTTGTGCGATGTGAGCACAAAGGCAGCTGCCTGTAACCCTGAGTCGGCCCTCACCAGTCACTGAGTCTACAGAGTAACTTGACCTTGAACAAATAAACCCGTGTTGTTTATCAGCCAATCCATGGTGTTGTCACAGCAGCCAAGCAGGCTGAGACGCCACACGGGTCATTGTCATGGGCTCCAGAACTTAGGACCTGATATCTTGGGAGGGGGGTGACTATCAGCCCACCCCAGCGACCATCCTGCCTCATGTTACACATGGGGAAACTGAGGGCCAGAAGGCCAAGGTCAGCTAGGCAGTCAGAGCCGGGTCATCGTGGCCGACCTTGCACGGCACCTCCCGTGCGCCCTGCCGCACACGTGACTCACTCACAAGGCCAGGAGAAGCGGCGCGGACACGTGACCGACGCAGTCACTCAGCACCCTGTGCTCACGAGCCTCTGTGCTTGGTTTAATATGTTGATGTTGCCATCTTGAATTTTTTTTTTTTCCAGTTTTCAAGGTTTTACTTAACCACAAATAAAATGTGCACCCGAGCTGTCTGTTCGTTCTCTTCTCTGCGCAGCCAGGCACCGGGGTCGGTGACTAGCGGGCAGCTGGGCTGCTCCTCCCACGATGGCTTTGCGGTTTCTGTGAGCAGTCTCCACACAGGAGGACTGTTGCAGGTCAGCTGCACCTGGAGCTGTTGCCATCGTGGACTGGGAACTTCCGGAAGCCACTGGGCAGCGTGCGCTTGGTTTTCCTGTTGCTCCTGTAAATCAGTGTTGGGCATCAGGATCTGGCCTTGAATGTTCTCTCTGCGCCCTGTTGTCAATACCTCTGGGTTTCCGCCAGCTACGCTTAATCCCCTGGGAGGGCAGCACGGTCTGATGGGCTCAGGGCGGTGCCCCTGTGGTCTGTACAACGCCAGGACACAGCAGGCCACTTGTGGACTGGACGAATGAACAGAAGCACAGCCCCGATCCAAACTGCCATCCTGGACGACGGCGTTGTGTGGGCCACGGGGTCGGATCTGCTCTGGAAGGCTGGCTTCAGCTCTGAGCAGGGCTCCTGGGGACAGAGAGAACTCCCGAGTGAGTCACTAGCCGCAGAAGGCCAGACTCAGCCGCGGAGCGCGCGCAGGCCTGATGCCAGGGGAGACAGCCAGCCCCTGCGAGCCCACCGCAGTGAAGGCGGAAGTGAGCGTGCACTGGTTTGGGGGCTGCAGTCAGAAAGGGCCTGGCCAGGCCGCTCCTCGCAGCTGGGCCACAGCGGTTCTCGCCTTGGTGAGAGGCAGGGCAGGCCAAGGCTTCCCAGGGGAGGCAAACAAAAACACCTGCCTCTCAACGACACTTGAATGTCATAGACGCAAGTAGGTTATTAATTTTAAGAGAAACATGTCCCACGTGTGCATGAGCCATACAAACGAGCACTTACTTGGTGTCCCTCTGAAACTCAGTGGGACTGGGCACCCCCTGTTTCCTGGGACAGCCTCGCTCAGCCCCTCTGGAAGGCAGCCTGGGGCTGGCAGGAGGGCCTGGTGCAGAAATGCCAGGTCTCTCAGGGGCTCAAGCACGCCGCTGCCAATTTTTCCTCTTTCAAGTCAGAGGAGGAGGAGGACAGCGAGCAGGACTGCAGCGCCCAGGAAGCTGAAACACCCCCCTGCAGGCCAGGCCCAGGAAGCAGCAGGCCAGTGTCCCCTGGGCAGGCCGGTGGGGATGAAAGAGCAGGAGCGGCGAGATGGCATCTCTCACCCCTGCACGCCAGCGCTGGACACCAGGGAAAGACAAACAAATGCCTGAGCTCCAGGGGCCTGCATGGGAGGCTGAGCTGTCAACAGACAGACCATTGTGCACGGAGCCACCGGTGCCGGGTGGGCTCCTCCCTGCAGATAGGGAAGGGGCGGGGCGCACTCTCTGGGTGTGGCTGTTCAGCGTCACAGTTCCCAGCGGTGGAGAGTGACAGGGCCTGTGGGACAACACTTTTCTGACTTCTTTGTCCATGCAATTTTTTTGTTTGCTTTTAGTTTAGTTTTGGTTTTTTAAGAGGGAGAGAGGAAAGGACACACACACACACACACACACACACACAGGCTCTCCCTAAATGCCCACAATGGCTGTGGCTAGTGGTCCAAGTTAGGAGCCAGGCAACCCAATCCAGGTCTCCCACATGAGTGGCAAGGACCCGCATAAGCCATCACCACTGCCTCCCAGGGGTCTGCATTGGTGGGAAGGTGACGTCAGGAGCCAAAGCCCGGAATTGAACCCAGGCACCCCAGTGTGGGAAGCAGGCATGTTAACACCAGGCTAAACGCCCCCTCCCTCACCCACGGGTCTCATCAGAATGTCACCAGGGTCCTCACTCCAGTCATTAAGAGAAATATTCCATCGGGGCAGGAAGAGAGCCTGTGGTCCCCCAGCAGGCATTTGCTCCCAGCTGCCCTCCATCAGAATTCGTCTGATCCAACAACACACCCCTCACTGTTCTGGCTCCACGAGGACACTGGGAGATGGGTTGGGTGTCTGATAAAATCCGGATGTCCTCGTGAGCTACATGGCCACCCCACCGCGGCTACTCCTGGCGCTCCCAGAGCAGTGACCCCGACAATCCTAGCCACAGTCACAGCAAACCGCAACACTGCGATGCTCCGTGTTCTCTCCTTTCCATCCAAGTCAGAGGAGCCCTGCTGAAACAAGAAGGGACCCCGATCGGCCGCCATGACTTCATGGAGAAATTTACCTTGCCAGAAACAACGCTGGGAAGGAAATAAATGGTCGTGGTTTATCTAGAGATCGGCAAAACGAATTTCAGATACAAACAGTGACTTTGGTTTCAAGCACAGGCTGTTTCCAGCTTATCAGCTTTGATCCCGAAGTTTGTTTTCGAGCTGGCTGTTGAGCAAATGCTAAATGTCGTTACAAGCAAGCTGACAACTGTGGACTCAGTTCCCTGGTCGGCCCCTAAACCGACTGAGATTGAACTGTGGGCAGCCTGAGCCCCACGTCTCTTCAACACCAGCGTTAAACACCTTTAATTCCCAGGGGAACAGGGACGGGGGCTGGGGGGAGAGGCTGGACAGCTTCCGTTCCTGGAGAGTGGGCCTGGTGGCTATTTGTGCACAGAGATTGCTCTGAAGTCCAAGGGCATTTTAATTTCTAAAGTACATTTCATTTTAAATTAACATGTACTAACTGCACATTCAGAGTATTTCTGTGTTTTAGCTTTAAGAATTTTATGTGTTTATTTGAGAAGCAGAGCTCTCATCCTCTGGTTCACTCCCCAGATGCCCGCAACAGCCCGGCTGGGCCAGGCTGAAGCGCGGAGCTGGGACCTTGATCCAGGTCTGCTCTCTTGAGTGGCAGGAGCCCGGTTACTTCGCATCCCTACTTCCCATCTGCGCTGGCTGGAGTCAGGAGCTGAAGCCAGACACTCTGCTGTGGGTTATAGACACCTTTTAAAAAAAGATTTATTTATTTATTTAAAAGTCCGAGTTACACAGAGAAAGAGAGGCAGAGAGAGAGTCTTCCATCCACTGGTCACACTCTCCAGAAGGTCACAATAGTCGGAGCTGGACCAATCTGAAGCCAGGAGCCAGAAGCTTCTTCCGGGTCTTCCAAGTGGGTTCAGGGGCCCACAATAAATAAATAAAAATAAAACATCTAAAAATCTTTAATGAATTAATTAAAAAAGGAAAGAGTAGGGAATTCCAAAACCATAGATCCTAAGCATCTTTACCCACAACACCCCAGGCAGGCTATTTGCTGGGCACGTAAACTTCTGTTGTGTCCATGTGGCCTCTGAAATCATACCCTAGTGTATCACGGTTTGCATTGGGGGCAGAACTGCAACAAAGGCTTCTGGGAAAAAAATTGGTGATGGAGGGGGCTCAGTTTCGGGAGGGGTGGGGAGTGGGGAGGGTAGGCCAGGCCCAACAGGGCTGCCTGTGCAGGGCTCGAGGTCAAGACAAGGCTTGGTCAAGAAGTGGGCAGGACTGAGATGGGAGCCAAGAACAGGGTAGACGGATGGGGAGTAGAACACAGCAGAACTTGCACGGGGCGGGCAGAGGGCACACCCCACTGCCAGGCAGAAAGATCACCAGAAACTGGCAGACACCTCTGAAAACATGCCCGGACAAGCTAACCCGGCTTCTTTCTTGTGGGTACAGGGTCTCCGGGCTTCAGCACAGCCTCTGTCTGACCAGGTCTCCGCTGGGGTCCTCACGCAGGAGTGTGTGGCCTTGTCAGCTGAATGATGGGATTTGTAGTTTGTGGAACGATTACATTCAAAGACTATTTTTTTATTTGAAAGGTAGAGCTACAGAGAAAAGAAGAGAGACAGAGAGACAACTTCTATCTGCTGGTTTGCTCCCCAAATAGCCGCAACGGCCAGGCCTGTGTCACAGGGCCCAAGCACTTGACCATCCTCCATTGCCTTTCCCAGACCACCAGCAGGGAGCTGGGTCGGAAGCGGAGCAGCTAAGACCCAAATGAGCGCCCATGTGGGATGCCGGCATGGCAGGTGGAGGGCCGCCCCCTCCAGCACAGAGGCGGTCTCACATCCAGAGACTGTGGACCGGGGTCTCCAGTGCAGTGCATGTGGCTCTGTTTTCCTCCTCCTCCTGGTCAACATCTTCAGGTGAGGATCCTGGAGCGCAAGCTGACTGGACCACCGCGGGGGTGGATAACAGAGACCAAAAGGCAGAATCGGTGGCCAAGAGGATGGCACTAGGAAGAGCAACGGCCACATGGTGACACGCAGCCGGGAGTTCAGCCCCAGCCTTGTGAAGGGGACCTTGTTAAGGAACAGGATGTGTGGACTAGACTGAGGAGTGTGAAAGTGATGGGGCCGCCATCGCAGCTGGTGGCCATCCTGGGAGTAAGCGTTAGGGGCAGAAGAGCGATCCCTGGGGATTTGGGGGCACGTGCTCAGATGGGAGGCAAGGCCTTGAAGCACACAGAACAGTGAACACGCTCGGGGGGAGGGGCACAGGAGGAGCATCTGGAAGACGTGCGGAAGCTGAGACTAGGAGGGAAGATTTGAGAGCCTATCTCACCGTTCTCCTTAAATAATTATGTTGTTTTGATATGAAAGAGGACTTGGACTTTTTCCTGCCTTCGGGTGGAAGTCACAGGGAGGTATATTTCCGCTAGCACTTTGCCACACAGTGGATGAGCAAAGTTTCACCGAGGTCTCCAAACCAACTGAGAGACAGAGAGATGGTCCCAGATGGTGAGGCATCTCCCCAGGGTCCTGCGTTGGGCAAACATGGCCTCCACCAAGAGGCAAGTTTTGTGCCAGTTCCTGGGGACCCCACAGGCATGGAGACCACCCCTTCTCTCTGCAGGGGAAAAGGCTGTCAAACCATTCTTGGTCCCACAGAGAGGGCTACTGAGAAGGCGAGTGTCAAACCAATGCCGTGGACTTGAACCCAAGCCCTGTTCCTCAGATTGCTGGGGTGGAGGACAGAGAAAACAGAAGATGCAGTTAAGGTGGTCGCCGTTGCCATGGTGGTCAGGTGGCGGCTGCTACGGGCTGGGGTCACAAGCCCAGCGGGTACCCAGAAGGGCCATCCAAGCATTCGTGGTGCTCACGGATGATGCTCCAGACGACACAGAAAGAAATCTGGGCAGAACCATTTGACCACCCAAAGAACGGTGGGTATCAGAAAGACAATAACCAAAGCCAAACATAGCCTAAGGATTCAGTCTCCATCCCGGGGTGGCAGAACTGCTGGGGGTGGAGGAATGACCAAGGCCAAGGGCGAAGGAAAAGAGCCCTTCTGGGAGTGAGCGAGGCTGACTTTGGGAGGGCAGGCACCGCGTGCTTTGAGGGGACAGGCACAAGGCAGAAGCCTTCCAGCAAGGTTTCCTCTGTGAACTAAGAGTTAATTCTCGCCTCGCATCCCCTGACAACCTCGGTAAAGGGCTGCTTTATTCTGGAGATCTGGAGCCGGGTCATTTCCTCCCACCTGCGTCCTGGCTCAGCTGAGCGGGCAACAAGGCTGGTGGCTCCCTCAAGCTCTTCAAGCAGGGCCCTTAGGGACCCCGGCACTGCCTGAAGCACCCAGCGCAGGCCACAAACCTGCCCCATAATTTGCACAAGGCCTCCCAAGACGAGGCGACCATACCACGGGAAGGAGAACTCAAAGGGACCCACTGGACAGGTTGGGAAAAAGTAGACCTGTGCCCCCCGTGGAGCACCCCCATGTCCCCCCACCCCATGCCCTCTCGCTCTACAGACCAAGATGCCCGAGTCCACGCCAGAGCCCCAGGCCACACAAATCCAGGTGTTCAAAGCAAGGCAGGCAGAGGTGTCGGATCTTGGGTGTTCACGGCAGAAAGATCCACAGATGAATGCGTAAGATAGCTTTGCTTTTTAAAGGACACATTTCACACAGCACAACTGTCAGTTTGGCCCTTGGGGGCAGCAGATCAATCTTGCACTCTGCCCTACGGACCAACCAACTTCCGGCCCTGGAGGGAGGGAGTGGCCCCGGAGCAGGTGTGGTGATGTCTTCGCTCACATGAGCCCAGGTCTTCGTGTTGTCCCAGCTGTCGGCACTGCAGATTCTTCCTTGTAAGGCCAATGTTGAGTTTCAGGCTAATAAAATTCTTTTTTTTTTTTTTTTTTTTTGACAGGCAGAGTGGACAGTGAGAGAGAGAGACAGAGAGAAAGGTCTTCCTTTGCTGTTGGTTCACCCTCCAATGGCCGCCGCGGCTGGCGCACCGCGCTGATCCGATGGCAGGAGCCAGGAGCCAGGTGCTTATCCTGGTCTCCCATGGGGTGCAGGGCCCAAGCACCTGGGCCATCCTCCACTGCACTCCCGGGCCACAGCAGAGAGCTGGCCTGGAAGAGGGGCAACCGGGACAGAATCCGGCGCCCCGACCGGGACTAGAACCTGGTGTGCTGGCGCCGCTAGGCAGAGGATTAGCCTAGTGAGCCGCGGCGCCGGCCCAAGGCTAATAAAATTCTATGGGGCCATGGGCAACTTTAAACATTGCCCTTTGATTTACCTAGTATCCAAGTAACAAGCCTCAAGAAACACTATGAGAGACTCTGAAATAGACCTAAAGATCCATGGACGTCTCCAATGAAAACCAGGCATGATCCCTTGCAACCTTCCAGCTGACCGGATTCCACATCGCCTTTGAGATATTTTTATAACTCTCCAGGTTATAGGATTCTGGGAGTCAGGCAAATGATCCAGATCTCGTGGAATGCAGATTGTGGCCAGTGGAGATGATGCAGCTTGTGACTGTCCCAGCGATACTGACCGATTTTGCTATTAAGCAAATTCATTTCAGTGTCCCTGATGGCAGATGGTCAGTTGTCTGTCCATCGATCAGCCCACTTCTCTATGTAAACGTTCTATGGGCTCTTTAGTCTTCTTTGAGCCAGCTTCAGCAAACCATTGGTTCCACATTAATTGACAGGTTAAATAGTTTCACACGTGTTCATTTGATAGTTGTGAGTGTTATGATTGTGCTGCGGTGGCACAGTCAGTTAACCTGATCGGAGTCCCAGCCACTGTGTGCTTTTGAGCCAGCTTCCTGCTATTGTGCGCACTCTGGGAGGCAGCAGATAATGACCCAAGTACGTGGGTTCCTGCCACACACAAGGGAGAAAGGGAGACCCAGATGGGGTTCCTGCCTCTCGGCTTTGGCCGGACCCAGCCCTGGTTGTTGTGAGAATTTTGAGAGTGAACCAGCAGATGGAAAAGCGTTCTCTGTGTCTCCCTCTCTCTGTCACTCTGCCTTTCAAATAAATAAACCTTTAAAAAGTTCCTCTGTAATACAACATTCTGCCATGGAGCTTTCATCTCAACAATCACTAGTATTTACTGGGTGCTTGGAGCACGTTGCAAGTCTGTGGGTCAGATGTGACTATTATCTTCCTTCTACAGGAGAGAGACAAGTCTCTCCAGTTGTGAGTCCACCGGCGCAGGCTCCCACAGCAGCAGAAGAGGTACAGCCCTGATTCCAGCCCTGAACACGCCAGCCCCTGCACAGGGCCTCCTGAAGGCATTTCAAGACTTCTTAAGAGGCTGAAGTGCCGGCATCCCATATGGGTGCCAGTTCAAGTCCCAGCTGCTCCACTTCCTGTCCAGCTCTCTGCTATGGCCTGGGAAAGCAGTAGAAGATGGCCCAAGTGCTTGGGCCCCTGCACCCACATGGGAGACCTGGAAGAAGCTCCTGGCTTCGGGTCTGCACAGCTCCAGCCGCTGGGGCCAATTGGGGAGTGAACCAGTTGATGGAAGACCTCCGCCCCCCCACCGCCTCTCCTCTCTTTTTGTGTAACTCTGACTTTCAAATAAATAAATAACTCTTTTTTGTTAAAAAAAAAAAAGACTTAAAAAGCCTGACAATGGAAAAATATTTGGCCTAGAACAAAGAAGAAAGGGGTCAAATTCTGAAAAGTTGCAATACTCTGAATATGAAATATGAGAGTGGCAAGGTTATTCTGGGATGCAATCCTTCACATTGTTCTATACAACTGTCTCCAAGCTTCCTGTTTCTCTACAGCTTCGTTACCTGATTAACAAAATGAAAATAGACACATAAAAATTTAAAAGGCAGCCAAGTCGGGAGGTGAGAATATGCACAGGAAACAGTATTTCTAGACAGAAAGCAGGCTTGTGTGATTTAGGGCCCAGCCAGGAGCCTGTGTAAACACTGCTGCCATGGAGAATGTGCGCACACATCTGGGCCTGCAGATACAGCCCCTCCAATGTCAAGGGCCTGCTTGAATTAGAGCTGTCGCAAAACCAACAGTGACCCGGGGAAACAAAGGCTTAGATTCACACAGAAACCCGTCCATAACTGTTTCCCACCCCATTTCCTTAAAAAATGGCTTCAACCCAGACGTCCTTCAACTACATAAATGGACTTACATCCATCCGTGGAATATTACTCAGCAATAAAAAAGGAACACACCGTAGATGCCCGAGTTGGACAAATTTCTAGGGATTTATGCTGAGTGGGAAAAGGCCAGGGTCTCCAAGTACAACCCCATTTACATCATGTTTTTTAAATGACAAGAACTTGAAGTGCAGGGTAGATTACCACCTGAGTACCTCTTCTCTCAAAATCTGAAATGCTCCAAAGTCCAAAACCTGTTGAGCACCCACGAGATGCCACACCACGAGACTCTGCTTCATGCACACAATTATTCAAAACATTGTCCAAATGACCTTCAGACGAGGTGTGCGAAGCCGAACTGAAATAGAAATCCATTTCGTGTTTAGACTTGGGTCCTAGCTCCAAGGTAAACAGGCACGTATTCCAGCGCCCAAAATAATCTGAAACACTCTGGCCCTGGGCATTTCAGATAAGGGATCCGCAAGGGGGCAGGGGCCGGGGGACGGGGAGGAAGTGGCTGCGCCCGTGCAGGGGCAAGAGGAAGGATCCTGGTAGGGTCGCGGGTTCAGTGTCTTGACCATGTTGTTGGACACACAGACCTACACGAGCGATAAAGCCATATGGAAACACACCCACATGAGCACACCTGAAACTGGTATCTTCCTGTAATTACACAAAATGCTATCATTGGGGGAACTGGGCAAGGGGACTTCTCTGTAATTTATAACAAATGTGTGACTCTGGTAGTATCTTAATGGAAAAATCTATTAAAAAACAAAAATACACCAGCAGGGCTGACGCTGTGGCACAGCAGGTTAAGCCACGGCCTGCAGCACCTGCATCCCATATGGTGCTGGTTCGAGTCCTGGCTGCTCCACTTCCGATCCCGCTTCCTGCTGATGGCCTGGGAAAGCATCGAAAGATGGCCCAGGTGTTTGGGCCCCTGCACCTGCGTGCACGACCTGGAGGAAGCTCCTGGCTCCTGGCTTCGGCCTGGTCCAGCCTCAGTCATCGCAGCCATTTGGAGAGGGAAACTGGATAGAAGATCCCTCTCTCTCTCTCCCTCTCTCTCTCTCTGTCTCTGTAATTCTGCATTCAAATAAATAAATAAGTAGGATAAAATTTTTTAAAATACACCAGCTTCTGGTTATTGTGGCAATTAGTGCTCAATGCAGGGTGCCCGAGGCAGACTTTGGAAGCTGAGGGACTTAGGGGACCCCTATGGCCTTCGAGTCGCCAACGGTCCTGAGGTCTCCTGGGAGCTGAGGCCCAGGCCGCCGAGCAGGGTGCAAGAGGAGGGGCTGGGGCGGGCTGTTGGGGAGCAGGGGGCCTGCCGGGCAGGGTGCTGCCAGGGAAGCATGGGTTTTCCACACAGCTACCAGGAAATCTGCACGGACGCCCGAAAGGAAGGCACGTCCCTGTGGGTCAGTGCTCACGCCCAGGAGAGACGCACGTGTTCCTGGAGGCAAAGGGCATTTGTGATCACTACTGCAGCTCCTAGATGAGGGTTCCCCTGTTGGGTCACTTCAAGGCCAGCATCACCAGAAAATTCTTCCACGGCGTCTTGACCAGTGAAGTAGGTGGCCAGAGGACGCCCTAAGCTTGTCCTCTCCCAGGGGCTGCGGCCTGCAGCGGGTCCCTGGGGTTAACTTACAGAAACCGGGACCTCATACCCTCGGCAGCCAAGGTGGGGTCTCAGGACGTCCAGGCGTGGGCTCCCCACTCGTGCCCTGGCTCAGGCGCTGGGCTCTGAGCAGCAGCCCCGGCAGAGTCAGCTCCTAACCTCCACCAGGTGGCCACAGGGCGGGGCCTCGTGATGATGACGCAAGTGAGGCCGCACCTGTGCCCTGGCCCCTGCCTCCGCTCTCCCTCTCCTGTGCGAGTGCCCCCTCCTCAGCCTCCAGGGGGGCTCTGCTCTGCCCACACAAGGGGACCTGGAGCTCGGGGTTCTGCTGCCAGGCGCATGCCACCTGCGCTGCCTGCAGGCCATTTTAAACCCAGGGAAGCCGCAGGAAGGGGAGAAGCGGGAGCATTGTTCTCAACACCCACCCCCCTCATTGTTCTGCGCGCAGAGGCCCCAGGACCCTGGGGGAATCCGCTGCCATTGTTTTTCCCAAGCCTGGGCCCTTCAGGTGTGAGTCCTGGGGCGGAGGTGGCGGTGGCTGGCGGTTCTGCAGCAGGAAAGAGGAAAGAGGAAGGAACTCCTGAGCTGCACTGCGCTGCCAGCAACAATGCAGCCCCCGTCGTCGGCGCGCCCGGTCTCCCCCGCCACCAGTCCCCAGGAAGGCCGTGCGCGGGGGACAGCGAGCAGCAGCCTGGCTCCCGGCCAGCACCCTCAGCGCCAGAGCCTCGGGGAGACGCCCGGCCCCGCCCCACCTGGAGCCTGCAGCACACGAGCCCCGCGGAGGACAGGAGCGAGAAAGGGCTCTCGTCGCTGTGTGACCCCGACGCCTTGCTGAACCTCTCTGAGCCTCGCTGTCCTCCTGGGCGGGGCAGAACCTGCCTTCCCGCAGGGATGGATGTTAACCCGTGGGAACACGCAGGAAGTGCGGCGTGGAGTTGGCGCTCGGCAGGCGTCAGTCACCGAGGCAGGAGCCCTCTCTCCCTTCCCCGGGGTCCTGGAGCCAGCTGCGGCAGCCCGCAGTGAGACCAGCGCAGGTAGCCCAGGCCCACACGTGGTCAGTGCCGTATGCGGTGTCCCCCTCGGGTGGCCTGACATCCCCGCCTGCTCCCAGCCTCGCCACCGCCGGCTGACCCACGCCACACACCTGCCACCCGGAGGGGCTCAGGCGTCAAGGGACGGACTCCTCCGTGATTTCGCTCCGGAAAATTAAACCAAACCCTTTATGCAAATACTTAGGTCTGAAACATTGTCATTGTCATTGTCACAGCCGGTCTCTTCGCTCGCACACGCATATCTGCAGGGGCGCAGGCGCGGAGGGGAGGGGCTGCCACTGGGCAGGTGGGGGAGGCTTTTGGGGTGATGGGTAACACTCTAAGACTGGATTGGGGTGAGGGTGGCCCGACTCAGAGAGCTACAAAATCTTCGATTCCCAGGCTTAGTAAATGAAAATCGGGGGCACTTGGTGAAACTTGAATTTCAAATAAGCAACAGCTACTTTTTTGGGGAGTCTAGGTGCATCTCGAACCCATTGCACAGGACACACTTAGCCTACAAAAGCACTGATGTTTATCTGAAACTCACATCTAACTGGCCGTGCTGGAGTGTATGTGGCAATCCTAAGTCATTGAATGATGGCGCACTTCTAATGGGTAAACCTTACGGTATGTAAAGATGTTAGATTTATCACGGTGCCTAGAAGACGCTTTTTTTAAAGGTTGATTTTATATATTTGAAAGGTGGGGTTACAGAGAGAGAGGAAGAGAGAGGAAGAAAGAGATCCTTTCATCCATTGGTTCATTCCCCAAATGGCCGCAATGGCCAGGGCTGGGCCACGCCAAAGCCAGGAGCCTGGACCTCCATCTGGGTCTCCCACATGGGTGCAGGGGCCCAAGCACTTGAGCCATCCCTCACTACTTTCCCGGGCGCATCAGCAGGGAGCGGGACTGACAGTGGGGAAGCCAGGACTTGAACTGACGTCCCTGAGGTGTCAGTGTTGCAGGAGGCAGCTTAACCCGCTGTGCCACAGTGCTGGCCCCAAATACTGTTGTTTAATATATATATATGTGTGTGTGTGTGTATACATATATATACACACACATACATATATACACACACACGTGCACACACACATATATAAATAATTTTCCCTTCCACACACTCACTCTGCATTCCTGCTTCATTCTCACCTTGGGCAAAATACAATTACAAAACCTATCCCAGCAGCCCGGGAAAATAAACAGCTCCCAAGGGACAAGAAGTCCTGTAAATAACAGTCACCTCAGCTTGCCTTCCTAGGATGGGGCCTGGCAGAGGACAAAACCTCAGGGTCAGAGACACCACGGTGAACACCAGGCTGTTGGAGCAGCCCTCTTCGCCGCCGATATCCTAGGGCTGACATCGCCACCCGCCTGCCCCCATCTGCTGCCGGGAAGTTAGCCAGATTCCCTGCGCAGTCTGGCCAGCCTTTGTGCTGGTGCCCACCAAGTGCCCTGAGCAGGTGGGGGGAGGGGACCTACAAAATGAGTGACAGCTCCCTGCCCCGCGTCACAAGCCCAGGGCACACCTTTCTCCCACCAACCCCACTATCATCAAAGCACAGAGTCTCCTTCCTCCAATGGGAGAAGAACTTTATTACCTCTAATTAACCTTCACAGAGATGTGGGGTTTGCCTTTAGGACTGCATTTTGCAATCAGTAAGAGAGAGTCATCATTTTAGAGTCAGTGTGTTCATCTTGCTAGCTGTCGCTGTGTGACCTGGAGAGCTGGCGCTACGCAACTCAGCTATCAGATTCTGTCCAGGGGTCAAAATTAGGATGATTTGTTCTCTAAATTTACCCCCATCTGAGGTGGAGTCTTTGAGACAATTAAATGGGCTATTGGGTGTTTACATCTCTCAACTTTTCTCTTTATGAACAGCTGCAAATGGGCCCTTTTTTTTTTTCTAAAATTTGTTATTAATCTGAAAGGCAGAGAGAGAAAGAGAGAGAGAGAGCGAGAGAGAGAGAGTCACTTACTCGCTTTTTCGTTCTCCAAGTCCTTACAACAGCTGGGGCTGAGTGGGCCAGGCCAAAACCAGGAGCCCGGCACTCAATCCAGGATTCCCATCCGCGTGGCAGGGGCCCAGGCACCTGAGCCGTCCCCTGCTGCCTCCCAGCGTGCACATCCGCAGGCAGCTGGATCAGAGGCAGCGCCAGGATTCCAACCCAGACACTCCGGCGTGGGAGGTGGGGGTCCCCAGCAGCAACTTAACTGCTGCACCGGGCGCCCGCCCCTGCCTGACCGCTGGTTGAAAGAAGGGGGCTCGCCCACACTCCACGCTGTCCTTCACCACAGTGGTGCCAGTTCAGCACTGCAGGACTGCACAAAAGCTGCCCCCGAAGAGCGGCTGCTTCAGGGACCCTGTGTGAATCCGTAAACCTAAGAGTCCCATTACTCGGTTCATCAACTACAGGAACGTGGCCGTGCGGGCTTTCCAGGTAGGGAAAGGGGGCCCTCTTGGGTCTTCTCAATGTCAGCCCAAGGCCACCAGTGCCCAGCTGGGGACTGGATGCAGACGGGCCGGTCAGTGCAAGAGACTCCAAGTCGCTCCCTGCACCTGCAGCAGCACACGCTGAACAGATGCAAGTGAGGCTCCTGGCAGGGATTGACCTGCGTCCTAGGAGGTTGGTGCAGCCACACTGACTCCCAGAATGGCGTCGATGGCCAGGGGCAGAACTGGGATTCCACCCCAGGACCCCTGCTCTTACCACCCAGCTTCGGATGGAGTTAGATCCATCTAGCAAGACTGTCCTCGGCTACTGGGAACACCAATTAATCAAATATGTCAGCCGGCGCCGTGGCTCACTAGGCTAATCCTCCACCTAGCGGCGCCGGCACACCGGGTTCTAGTCCCGGTTGGGGCGCCGGATTCTGTCCCGGTTGCCCCTCTTCCAGGCCAGCCCTCTGCTGTGGCCCGGGAGTGCAGTGGAGGATGGCCCAGGTGCTTGGGCCCTGCACCCCATGGGAGACCAGGATAAGCACCTGGCTCCTGGCTCCTGGCTCCTGGCGCCAGCCGCGGCGGCCATTGGAGGGTGAACCAACGGCAAAAGGAAGACCTTTCTCTCTGTCTCTCTCTCTCACTGTCCACTCTGCCTGTCAAAAAAAAAAAAAAAAATCAAATATGTCAGCAGATACAAAATAGAAAATTCGGTAACAGCTTAGCAAATGCCTTGGGAATAAACTCTCCCCAGCAGTGAGGTGAGGTTTGTGAAATAGAAACGGCGGAGGGGTTGCTGATGGGAGCTGCAAAGCCCAGCCTCCTCCCAGGGCAGGGGAAGCTTCGGCGGCAGACAGCCCCTTCTCCCTGCAGTAGTCAGGAGGTCACAGGTGAATTTTTGCAGAAGGAAAAGATAAGAATCTCATTTCATTGACCCCCCACCCCATCGGCATAAAAGAGTGGAGTATTTATTAAGGGAACATTAAACGCTTTCCTTTTGGATTTCAAAGATGAAAACAAGACATCAGAGGCTTGCTCGTTCCTCCCCCGGCCATCTGAAACCACAGAAACTTGACCATGGCGCCATCTAATGGAGGATGAGGGGGTTACACAACAAATCATTTCTTCAAAAATTAGCTCTCAGAGCTTCTAAATTCCTCTTCTGCAGTTTTCGATATTGCATTGCCTATTCCACTTTTTTTTTTTTTTTTTTGGACAGGCAGAGTTAGACAGTGAGAGAGACAGAGATAAAGGTCTTCCTTCCATTGGTTCACCCCACAAATGGCTGCCACAGCTGACGCTGCACCGATCCGAAGCCAGGAGCCAGGTGCTTCTTCCTGGTCTCCCATGTGGGTGCAGGGGCCCAACCACCTGGGCCACCCTCCACTGACCCCCCCTGCCCCGGGCCACAGCAGAGAGCTGGACTGGAAGAGGAGCAGCCGGGACTAGAACCTGGCGCCCATATGGGATGCCGGCACCACAGGCGGAGGATTAACCAAGTGAGCCACGGTGTCGGCCCGCTATTCCCCCATCTAACTCTTTTTTTTTTTCCTAATGTTGACACACCACTGATTTCAGTTAAGTACATTAAATGTATTATATGGAAATAGCATGTCAAAAAAGTATATAAAATATGGGGTGGAAGCTGTGGCACAGTGGGATGCTTGGGTGCCTGGTTTGAGTCCTACCTTTGTTTCTGATCAGATTCCATCTCAGGCACACCGGGCAGGTGCAGGCTCAAGTGCTGGAGTCCTTGCCACTCACTTGGGAGATCCCGATGGAGATCCTGGTTTCTGGCTTTGTCCTGGCCCAGCCCCAGCTGTTGGGGGCATTTGGGGTGTGAGCCAGCAGCTGGAAGGTCTCTTTGTCTCTCTGTGGCTCCAGCTCCCTGCTTAAGCACCTGGGAAAGCAGCGGAGGATGGCCAGAGTGCTTGGGCCCCTGCGTCCACGTGGGAGACCCAGAAGAAGCTCCTGGCTCTTGGCTTTGGATTAGCTCAGCTCTGGCCATTGTGGCCATTTGGAGAGTGAACCAGCAGGTGGAAGACCTCTCTCTCTCTCTCTCTCTCTCTCTCTCTCTCTCTCTCTTTCAAGTAAATAAACTAAATCTAACAAGCAAACAAGCAAAAAACAAAGAAGGAAGGAGGGGGAGGAGGAGGCTCCCAGGCCACATGATCTCAGGGACCCAGTCCTCGGCCCAGGCAGGGATGGGGACAAGCTGGTGGGAACAGGGCCCAAAGTAGGATGCCTGCAACACTTCCACTTCCCCCTAGCACAAATGCTGGCCCTGAGGGTCACCCCCCACCCCAGGAAATGAAACTCGTGGAGCTCTTTACACCCCTCCTGCTCTGTAGTGAGAGAAGTGACCAGTAACATCACAGTTAAGCATCCCTAATCCCAAACTTTCAAACCCAAAGATGTTCCAAACTCCAGAACCTTTGAGCCCCGACATGACACCACCAATGGAAAACCCTACACCCGACCTCACGTCGGGAAGGCACACAAGAGAGCGTCCCAGCCCCAGTCAGCGGTGACCCCCGGAGTTCCCCAAGGAGGCACGCCCACCAAGGGGAAGAGGACGGCGCATGCGCAGGCCGGAGGGGCACCTGCAGCTGCTTTCCAGGCCCCTGCAGGCGTTACTCACTGTGGTTGCTCATGGTGTCCAGATGTTGCTGAGCATGTCGGAAAGGGCCTGCCGATATTCCTGCGGGCATCAGCGATGAGAAAAAGAAGAAGGGTTTGTGTTCAGTTACAGCACAGAAAGTCCGCTCTTGGAGCAGTGGGTCACCCTGCAGAGGAGCGAGCGCCGACCCAGCTGATGGGGAGCAACAGAAGGAAAAATGCACACAGCTGGAGGCAGAGAGCCCAGAGGCAGACTCAAAGCCTGGCTCGGCCCAGCACAGGCCACCTGCTAACGGTGTGGGCGTCCTGGGACAAGCCGAAGCCCAACACGATGGACCCAAAACGGAGGGAATCGGTGCATATTCAACAGGCTGGTTGCAGACATTGGGAAGACGCGGCGCTGGAATTTTAAGGGTTTGTGGTGAGGGGTGGGCGTTGGGGCGCTGGGGGTGAAGCCGCTGCCTGAGACGCTGTCGTCGATCAGTACCAGTTTGAATACTGGCTCCTCCACTTCCGATCCATCTTCTTGCTAATGCTCCTGGGAAAACAGCTTTTTGGAAGATGGCCCAAGTGCTTGTGTCCCTGTCACCCCCATGAAAGACCTAGATGGAGTTCTGGGCTCCTGGCTGCTGCCTGGTCCAGCCTCAGCCATCGTGGCCATTTGGAAAGTGAACCAGTGGATGGCCGATAACTCTTGTCTCTCTCTCTCTCTCTGTTATTCTGCCTTTGAAACAAATAAATCTCAATTTTAAAAAGAAATGTGTCAGTTTGTAAAAACAAAGATTTCTAAGACAAAAAAAACTGTTAATGAGGCAGATGACTCTGGAGGACATTTTTTTAAAAGATTTATTTATTTATTTGAGGGGGCTGGCGCCATGGCGCAGTAGGTTAATCCTCCGCCTACGGCACCTGCATCCCATATGGGCGCCGGTTCTAGTCCCGGCAGCTCCTCTTCCAATCCAGCTCTCTGCTATGGCCTGGGAAAGCAGTAGAAGATGGCCCATGTCCTTGGGCCCCTGCATCTGTGTGGGAGACCTGGAAGAAGCTCCTGGCTCCTGGCTTCAGATAGGCACTGCTCTGGCTGTTGCGGCCATTTGAGGAGTGAACCAATGGAAAGGAGATCTTTCTCTCTGTCTATCCCTCTCACTGTCTGTAACTCTACCTCTCAAATAAATAAATTAAATCTTTAAAGGAAAGATTTAATTTATTTATTTGAAAGGCAGATTTACGAAGTGAGGAAGAGATACAGAAAGAGAGAAATCTTCCATCTGCTGGTTCACTCCCCAAATGGCTGCAACAGCTGGGTCTGGGTCAGGACAAAGCCAAGAGTGTAACTCCATCTGGGTCTCCCATGTGGGTGCAGGGGTCCAAGCACTTGGGCCATCTTCTGCTGTTTTCCTAGGCTCATTAGCAGGGAGCTGGATGGGACATGGAGCTGCCAGGACTTGACCTGGCTCTCATATGGGACGCCAGTGTCACAGGCAGCAGCTTAACCCACTATACCACAATGCCGGCCACTGAATGGGAGGTGGAGCAGCCAAGACTCAAACCAGTGCTCATGTAGGATGCCGGCACTGCAGGCGACAGCTTTACCCACTACACCACAGTGCCAGCCCCAGTGATTTTTTTTTTTTAAGATTTATTTTATGGGGCTGGCGCTCTGGCATAGCAGATAAAGCCACCGCCTGCAGTGCCAGCATCCCATATGGGTGCCAGTTCGAGACCCAGTTGTTCCACTTCTGATCCAACTCTCTGCCATGGCCTGGGAAAGCAGTAGAAGATGGCCCAAGTCCTTGGGCCTCTGCACCCACATGGGAGACCCGGAGGAAGCTCCTGGCTTCAGATCAGCGCAGCTTCCCTCAGCGAGGCTCTGGCCTTTGCGGCCAATTGGGGAATGAACCAGTGGATGGAAGACCTCTCCCTCTCTCTCTGTCTCTCTCTCTCTGCCTCTCCTTCTCTCATTGTATAACTCTTTCAAGTAAAATAAATAAATCTTTAAACAAAGATTTATTTTACTTATTTGAAAGGAAGAGTTACAGAGAGAAAGAAAGATAGAGAAGTCTTCCATCTGCTGGTTTACTCTCCAAATGGCATAGTGGGTGGGACCAAGCCAGGCTAAACCAGTAGCCAGGAGCTTCCCCTGGGCCTCCCACCTGGTGCAGGGACCCAAGCAGTTGGGCCATCCTCCACTGCTTCCCTAGGTGCATTAGCAGGGAGCTGGACTGGAAGTGGACCAGCAGGAACCAGAACTCATACCCACCACTGTGCCACGACACAGTCACTTGAATAAATTAAAAAATAAATTTTTGTAGGAGTGCCAGCATTGTGGTGCAGAGGGTTAAAGTGCCACCTGTGACAATGAAGTAGGTAGACATACAGATTAAATTTGATTACGTTTGTGAGCTGGAAGACCACACCTTCGCCACGCCCCTGTGAGACCTCAAGCCCCTGCCTGGCCACACTTGAGTGCTCACCGGCCAATCAGGTTAATTAGCCACTCCCTTTTGAAAGTGGATTAAAAGCCTGAGACAGGGTGTGTCCAGCCCTTTCTCTGTTTTCCTAGCCCTGGCCTCTTGCCAGGAGGGGGCTGGCTGTAGCCCTGCACCTCCAGGGCACATGGCCTTTGGGCCACCCGCCCTAGGCTTCCTGGCCTGGATGCTCCTCCAAGTGGCTGGTTCCTGGTGCTCGGTATGAACCCAGATCTACCTCTCTCCTATAGATAAAGCCCTCACTCTCCTATGCATCTTTCGCACTAAATAAAAGCTTAAAATGTACCTCATTCATTTATGCTGGTATTTAGAATTTTTCTCTAAATATTAGGTAAGAACCCACTTGGGCTTATTAATATTGGGAACTTATTAATAAGCATATGGTGATATTGTATGGTACCCCAAATTCCGATACCATATATGGAGACCCAGATGGGACTTCTGGGGAACTTTAAGGGGCCACATTTCGATATATTTTTAAGGGGTCAGATTCCGATATGAACACAGCACCAGTTGATTCCCTGTGCCCTGCTTTCAATCCAGCTCCCTGCGAATGTTCCTGGGAAAGCTGCAGAAGATGCCCCGGATTCTTGGTCCCCTGCTGCCCACATGGGAGACCCGGATGGAGCTCCAGGCCACCAGCTTCAGCTTGGCCCAGCCTTGGCTGTTGCAGCCATTTGGGGAGTAAACAAGCAAACTGAAGTTCTCTCTCTCTGCCTTTCAAATAAATAAATAAACCTTTAAAAAAAAATGTGGGAACTGTAGAGGAGGGAGGACTGAAGACATTTCTCATGGATACTTCTCTTGGTTAGTGTGGTGTTTCCATTTCTGTAATTCACTGGGCTGTTGTCTGCAAGCTCTGGGCTGCCGGGGGCGGGGCTGGGCTCAGCCAGGTCCTGGGAGCAGAGGCCTCTCTTCCCCTCCCCCATGCAATTACTGCGCCCTTCTCCCAAGTGCAGTGGGCTCCAGCCCCAGCTTCTGCAGACTCCCGCCCTCTTGCCATTGCTTTGTCAGCTGGACAGCCGGGCAGGCTCTTCCTCTTCTGCTGAGGTCTAAGGGGAACTGCCAAGGTCAGGACTAATCCCCTTCTCTATAACGAGGAGAATAATGTAGATAAGGGTAACTCAAAATGAAACAGAGGCCATTGCAATACCCCACGACGCTCACACGGCCGCTGCCCACACCCCAAGAAAATATCCGATTACAACTGTTTCTACCCAGCTTTCTGTTTCATGGACTGTGCTTTGTTCCTCTTACCGCATCACGAAATGGTTTCCTACAGTGGCATTTAAAAGTTCGTTAAAAATGTTGAACGTAGAAAACAGTAGTTATAAATGATGGCTCACTGATTCTTTCAAAGCAGTGTCTCGTGTGTACACAAGCAGTAATACGGCGGATATTATTGCCCGCTTTGGGGCAGCCCCAGGTTGTCCTAGTGTGCTTCAGTTAGGACAAGTTTTGAGCTTGCGTCATGGGAGTGCCAGTGTTCGGGAACACTAAGAAGCAGTCTTAGCGGGGTGAGCCTTGGCCCACAGTTACGCCGCCCACGTCCCACATTGCAGTGCTGGGCTTTGAGACCTGGCTCTGCTTCTGAGTCCAGCTTCCTGCCAGTGTGACCTGGGGAGGCGGCTATGGTGACTCAAGTGGTTAAGTTCTGCCAACCCCTAGGAGACCCAGAGTGAGTTTCCAGCTCCAGGCTTTGGCCTGGGCTAGGCACTGGGGAGTGAACCCATGGATGGGAGATATCTCTCTCTGCTTCTCAAATAAATAGCATATTTTTATTTATTTATTTATTTTTAAAGGTTTATTTATTTATTTGAAAGGCAGAGTTAGAGGAGGAAAGACAGGGAATCTTCTTTCCTTTGGTTCACTCCCCAAATGTCTGCAACAGCTGAGGCTGAGCCAGGCCAAAGCCAGGAGCTTCCTCTGGGTCTCCCACATGGGTGCAGGGGCCCAAGCACTTGGGCCCTCCTCTGCTGCTTTCCCAGGCATGTTAGCAGGGAACGGGATCAGAAGTGGAGCAGCTGGGATTTGAACCAGTACCCACTATGGGATGCTGGCGCCACAGGCAGTGGCTTTATCTGCTACACCATAGCACTGGCCCCAAAGAATGCATTTTTAAAAAGAAGTAACTCTAATAATGTATCTCAGGTATAAAAAATACATATGCTGTACTTCAATAGCACACATGATCACATTCTTTCCAAAGTGAAAATAAATCCCCCCCTTTTTAAACTGTAAATCAATATTGTAGCTTCCTGTTCTGAAGTAGTGCTTCTGTGTAACCAAGCATCTGTACCAAGGCATTCTTATTTAAAAAAAAAAAAAAAAGAAAAAATATATATACGTACTTGAATAATACTCAGCTTCTTCAAAAAATTCCTGGGGAATGCACATTACTTTTTCATTTCATTTTCCATGAATTTTTAAAAAGTACTGTCACACACACACACACGTATATACACACTGATACGCTTTATTTCATTTCACTAATGATTTTCTTCCAAATAAAATGGAAGCAGTCATAATGTGTTTTTGGACACCTTGATCTTATCCAAATGGTTACTGGACGAGCGGCACTCACTTGTCCGTTGCCACAGTAGCTCTTGTCCCTGACTTCATGACCTCTTCAGACCCCTTCCTGCCCACTGAGATCCACTGCCCAGCCATCAGATTGGTGATTCCCTACGTGATTTTATAAGGAAGAGTTTATTTGCTTGAATTCTGTCATTCCCGCATTTTCTGCTTTCTGTCCCTGTAGCTGAGATCTTCCAGCATCTTCCTCTTGGCTTCAAACTGACACTGGTCTAGATCCCAATAGCCAGCTGGAAAAACACAACCTTCACCGGAGTTTGGTTGTACCGGACATTGCCAATATGTATTTCCCTTTGTCGCTAAAGAGCTGCCTCTGATTTGTACTGTATCTGAGAGAGAAGCCGTCTCTGTGGGCTCATCTGAGAATGCAGGTGCACCGAATGGCATTGCTGCTGTCTGTTCCTCCCCAACGAGCCAGCAGCGGTCGCTGAAAGGTGCCAGGAGGCCGACGGGAGAACGTTTCAGACACAGAAAAGAAGCCTGGAGTTTTGCACACGTAGCTGATAGTCCACTCATGCAAAACATTTTAAAATACTCAAAAGCTGCTGTAATCACAAAAAGGCAGTCTAAAGGGAAATACCATGGAAACAGCAGCGGAAAATTTGCAATCAACAAATCGTGGTTATTCATCAGGTCATATCCGAGCGTAGATCACTGTGATCAAGTGATCTTTCACAATTTCCCTTTCTCCTTGACACCAGCCTGGTGATGTAGATAAGGAAGTCCCTGCAGCTCTTCTCAAAACATTTTTGCTTTTCTGGGTGTCTTTGACCGAATTCCTTGTCATATAACGTTCCTTTCCAGCACTGGGCAGTAGAGCTCTCTGGAGGCAGGTGCGGGGGACGGAAGATCGTCATCCAAGCTGTCATCCCTTGTTATTGAACATGGAGAGTTGTCCCCCACTTTTAATATTATAACTAAATTTCAGTGAACATCCTTGTGGCCAGACTTTTGCAGATATCTGTGATGGATCAAGAGGGTTTTTTTTTTTTTTAAAGTTCACTTTATTTTTTTTTTATCTGACAGGTAGAGTTATAGACAGTGAGATAGAGAAAGACAAAGATAAAGGTCTTCCTTCCATTGGTTCACTCCCCAAATGGCTGTCATAGCCAGAGCTGCGCCGATCCGAAGCCAGGAGCCAGGTGCTTCTCCTGGTCTCCCATGTGGGTGCAGGGCTCAAGCACTTGGGCCATCCTCCACTGCCTTCCCGGGCCACAGCAGAGAGCTGGACTGGAAGAGGAGCAACTGGGACTAGAACCAGGCGCCCATATGGGATGCCGGCGCCACAGGTGGAGGATTAGCCAAGTGAGCCACAGTGCCAGCCCCAAGGATCAAGAGGATTTTAGAAACAGAACTGCTGGTGACTCAACAGTGTGCACACACCTCTGCGGGGCAGTGGGCCTGCTGAGGTTGCTATTATATCTTAATGTTAGCCGTCGCAAAGCACACCGGACACCGGAGTAAGGGAAAGGGTTTATTGGGGAACACCCTACAGACCGGAGAGAAGGGGCGGCGAAGGAAAAAGAGAGAAAGAGACTATAAGAGAGAAACAGAGAGGAGAGGAGCTAGCAAGGAGAGAAGAGAGAGCAGAGGAGAGGAGAGAGGCGAGCAGAGCCAAGAGAGAAGAACCAAGAGCCCAGAGGAGGAGGCTAGAGAGAGGAACTGAGAGAGAGCAGGAGAGAAGGGGTAAGAGAGAGCACGTGTTCAGGAACAGGCCCTTTTACAATTTTGCCTGAGGGCGGGTGGGGAAGCAGGAGCAGCGAATCCCATTAGGATGGGGGTGGAGCCTGGCTCAGGTAGCTGGGCCATGCCGCCTCCTGGCTACAACTGCGCCAGTTTCCTAACAGTTGCAAAATTTCCTAAGTACTCAGGGGTTGGCGGTGACAGCTGAGAATGGGTTTCCCCCATATCTGGAAGGAGGGGATGAACCCAGGTGAGCCCAGGTCCATGAGGAGTGATTAGGTGATGCCTTCAGTCCTCACTTAACGCAGCCCTGCCCACTCAGCTTCCTGTTTCTTCTCTTGGTTGATCCATTGCCTCCTGTATGGGTTGACCAGCTGTCCTGCCCACCTGTTCCCATGGTCCCTTCTTGTATCTTCCAGGTAGCCTCTGTTCCATCACAGAGTGGCTCTGCCCGTTCAGTTTCAAAGACTGACCAGATTCACTCAGGATCTTAGCCCTGTTTCGCCCACCCGTTCTGGCACGGGAGGGCTTGCTGTAATCACAACTCCTGTGGCTCCCTGACTCAGGAATCACTGAGACAACACAGACTTCTGGAAATCTTTCTCAACCTTGACCGTGCAAAACAATTGCTTGCTTGGCATCCTTGTGGAGAAATCCCAGAGGCCTAGGAGGCGACATCTTGCCTCACAGTGGAGACACTAACATCCCACGTGATAGTATCCAGGGGCGACACCCAGCTCCGGCTGCCGACTCCAGCCTCCTGCTAATGCAAACCGTGGAAGGCAATTGTGATGGCTCCAGCTGCTGGATTCCTGCACCCACTCAAGACCTGAATACAATTCCTGGGTCTTGGCTTCTTCCTGGTGTCTGGGGAGGGCCAGCAAATGGGAGCTCTCTCTCTCTCTCTCTCTCTCTCTCTCTTTCTCTTGCACTGTTTCTCTGCCTCTTGAAGAAGTACATTTTTAAAAATTGAAAAATTAAAAGAAATCCGAGTTCCACATTTCAACCCTGGCAAGTCTGGAGCGGGCAAGGAACCGGCACTTAACAAAAGCAGGCATTTCTGACGCCACATTGGTGCGTGTGCACTTGAGACAGTCGACATTTGCCTCCAAAGACTTAACCACACTTCCGTGAAACTCCCGAGTCCAGAGAGAGAGAGATGATCAGGTGGGTTTCTGCAGGAACACAGGACAGTCCGTTATTTTCTTTTTCCCATGGTCCACATCGCCAGCCAGCCGGAGTTAGAGGCCACCTACCGCACTGCTTTCTTACGAAACTCACAGAAGAGCGCAGCTTGGTTGAACCCCTGGTCCATCAGGCAAAGCTGGTCCCTACCCTCTGATTCCCCTCACTCTGCAGAGGGGGAAGTTCGCTCGGTGACTCACCACTTTCGATTGTGCCATCCAGCCTCCTCTGCCCTCCTCTCTCGATTTCACCAGGGAGAATGCGGAGCCGGGTGAACAGTCTGCTCTTCTGGGGCATTTTTTCGTCTGTGACATGTAAGCCACTGATCGTTTTAAAGCCGGATCTCCAAACGAAAAACGTAGGAGACGATCTTTCTCATGCTCCTTTTCTCTCTTTCAGTTCAAAAATATGCACTGGACTGTGGGATAATGAAATCAAACAGTAAGTTGCATTTACTTCTCTCTTACTTGCACTTCTTCCCTGAAATGGTGGGACGGTCGGCTTCGGACGTGTGGCTAGCTCTGTGTTTTTAGATGAACACCCAAAGAGCAAAGCCCTTTCATCCACCTCCTGCTTACCGTAAAATGGTTTTAGGGAAGCAGTTGGAGCATAGATTGTCTTTAGAATAAAATTTGTCTAACTTCTTCTGTTGTATTAAAATGGTTATTTATTTGAGATGAGGAGAGGGAGAGGGAGAGGGGAGAGAGAAGAGAGAGAGAAGGAAACAGAGCTCCCATCTGCCTGTCATCCTCCAAGTGTCAACAGGGGCTGGGCCAGGCCAGAGCCAGGAGACTAGAATTCCATCCAGGCCTCCCCTGTGGGTGGCAGGAACCCCACTGCTTGAGCCATCACAGGCCACCTCCCAAGGTATGCGTCCGCAGGAAGCTGGAATTGGGAGCCAGAACTGGTGCTCAATCCCAGGCACTCTGATACAGATACCCCTATCTTGATTGGTGACTTTACCAATACGTCAAATGCCTACCCCTGTTGTTTTTAAGTAGAAAAACCAATGCATGATCACTTTAAAATAATTCAAGCAATGCTAGAAGTACACACTGGGTGGGGCCGGTGCTGTGGCATCTGTGGTGCCGGCATCCCATGTGGGTGCCGGTCCGTGTCCTGGCTGCTCCTCTTCCGATCCAGCTCTCTGCTGTGGCCTGGGAAAGCTGTGTAAGATGGCCCAAGTCCTTGGGCCCCTGTACTCATGTGGGAGACCCGGAGCTCCTGGCTCCTGGCTTTGGATCAGCTCAGCTCCAGCCATTGTAGCCATTTGGGGAGTGAGCCAGTGGATGGAAGACCTCTCTCTCTGCCTCTCCCTCTCTCTGTCTGTAATTCTGCTTCTCAAATAATAAATAAAATCTTTAAAAAAAAAAAAAGAAATATGCACTGGGAGATAGTCTACCTTTGGTCCCAATGCTGGCCCTACCCTTTGCCAGCTGGCAGCCTGGGCATGCGATGCGACTCCTCTGTAAGTAGGGTAATAAAAGCCCCTCCCTGGAAGGGCTGTTTGAGGACTGAAGGAGACACTCCTCATTCCTCAGCATCTATGAAGCCATCAATAAGTGCCAGCAGGGGTGGGTAAGATGTCACTTGAGACACCCATAACCCATATTGGAGTGAAGAATTTGATCAAGTCTATGCGTGGGTCTCTGTGAAGAGCCTCTGTAGACACTAAGCTTCCTCCCACACTGGTCAGTATGGCAAGAAACACTTCCCATAGAAAAGCTCACCAGGTGTAGTGACCCCATAAGAATGTGGCTACATGGCCACTGCATTGTTATCGACGGATTTTAACAAAGATTTTTTTCTTGTGTCATTTTGTTTTCCAGAATTCCCTTCTCCAACTTTGAAAGCAGAAACCACAGTGGTCACAAAGGGTCAAAATGTATCTCTGTTTTGTTCCCACAAGAACAAATCACTGGAAATCACCTATTCGCTGTTTTTGAATAAGACCCTTGTGGGTGACAAGACTGGAAAAGTGGACCGCATGGTTTTTCACAGAATCATCTCAGAAGCCAAGGACTTGGGCCCCTACAAATGCAAGACAAGTGTTTTCAACTGTACCAAGAATGGGACATACAGTCAGGAGCTCAAGTTCACAGTTATGAGTGAGTAGAGACTTACCTGTTGCTTTGGGCCTGGTGATTTATGGGATTCCTTTTGTTCTGCAAAAGGGCTCTCCATGTTCCTTCTCACTCAAGAACCCAGAAAGTATCCCTGAGATCTTTAATCATTCATTTTACTTCTTCTTTCAAAGACTTTTGTATATTTCAGATAGTAGTCATATATCTTTGGGCAAACATCATAATCTCAACAATAAAATTGTTGAGATCTTCTCTAATTCTATGATTCCCATCAGGTAGGCGAAAATTCCTTTTTTTCTGAAGACCAGAGTAAGAAACCTGGAATCCATGCTGGGCCCTGTGAAGAGGTCTTTTAAGCCCCTGGCCTTTCCCATCTTCCTCCCCTTGCATCCGATGCCCCGTTTGCCCGTTCTCTCCCTGCCCAATCACATCTCTCACTTCTGTATTTTTCTTTCCCATCTTCTCAGCCCAAGCCTCTTACAGCCTAGCATTAATGAACACATCTGTGAAGGTGATTTTTTTTTTTTTTTTTGACAGATAGAGTTAGACAGTGAGGGAGAGAGACAGAGAGAAAGGTCTTCCTTCCGTTGGTTCACCCCCCAAATGGCTGCTATGGCTGGAGCTACGCAGATCTGAAGCCAGGAGCCAGATGCTTCCTCCTGGTCTCCCATGTGGGTGCAGGGGCCCAAGCACTTAGGCCATCCTCCACTGCCTTCCTGGGCCACAGCAGACAGCTGGACTGGAAGAGGAGCAACCGGGACTAGAACCCAGTGCCCATATGGGATGCCGGCACCACAGGTGGAGGATTAACCAAGTGAGCCACTGTGCCGGCCTGTGAAGGTGATCTTAATAATGAACTCCTGAGAGAATAAGGGTGGGCTTCCAGCTGCTACAGGCACCTGGATCTTCTCAGCACATGACCCTGACATCCTGATCAATGCCGAGTGACTCTGGGTCTGCCCTATCCAGTGCGGTGGCCCTAGCCACGTGTGACTTACATTTAAAATCGCAGTAATTAAAATCAGATGAAACTTAAAAATTCAGTGTCACAGTCTCAGTAGTCACATGTCTAATACTCAGTAGCCCTAGGCAGCTGGTGACTGCCACAGTGGAAAACACAGACAAAGGACATTTCCATCATTACAAACAGTTCCACGAGACGCTGCTGCCCTCGGTCAATGAGTCTTCGCTTTGTAGGTTATAACCATGTCATAATCTAATGTAGTGATGGATGCTTTCCCCAGAGAAACTCCGATAAGGCTCTAGATGCAAATGCGTGCAGATTTCAGAGGATGTCACGGGCTCTCGGTTAGAACCAACAGTCTTCAGACTCACCTGAGTAGAAGCCACAATTGTAAAAGGATTAATAAGAAGGGAGAATCCTTCTGCAAACATGCACTGGAATGCGGTGGCTAATGGGACAGCAATAGCTTAGAGGATAATATTCTGTTAGACTCCTGGCTGGGCCGGCAGCAAGTCCATGAATGCACCTGTTTTCTGTGCATCCTTTCCTGCAATTTGCTGGAACAATTACCCTGTCCTTCGGGTTGTTTCTGGTTTTAAAATGTTATCTTCAGTAAAGTCAGATCAATAGGTCCCTACTGAGTGCCTCCTCTGTGCAAGCAATTGTGCTTGTGAGATTTCAATGAAGTCTAAGAAATGGTCTTATACAAATGCATTCATCAGTGATCCTTTCAGCAAATGTTTAATGAGAACCCAGATGAGCCACGCCCTGGATACACACCGGTTCCTGCCTTTGAGGAGCTTACAGTCTAGTGGCAAGGACCCAAAACCATTAATCACCAACTGTGCTGGTTGTTGCCAAAGAAAAGAAACTGGCACAGTGATGGAGAGAAGTAAGGGATGGAGGAGGGACCTGCTTATGTGGGGCTGTTAGGGAAGGCCTTTCGGAGGGATGCTATTGAAATAAACCCTAAAGGGTGAGGAATTAGCATGTGGGGAGCCCATAGCATGCTCAGGGCTCCAATTTAGAAAAAGACCAGGCTGGGTGGAGACCTACAAAGAGGCCGGTATGGCTGAGGCTCAGACCAGGGGTGTGTGCCCCAAGAAGAGACGAGACAGGGGTCCAGGCAGGGAGGTCCTGGAGCAGTGGGAGGAGCTTGGACTCTCTTCCATGCGTATTGGCTGGGTGAGGGGGTATGAGGACTGAATTTATCATCCTTGGTGTTGATCATCCAAGGCAGTGCAGGGTAAGAGTAGCAGCTGGAGGTTGGCTGGGAGACTCCTGCAGTCACCCGGAAGAGGATGGCGGCTGGGGTCAGACGTGGAAGGATCCAGAGGAAGGGCCAGCAGGACTCGCTGACGGGTGAGAATCAGCGACAGATGGTGAGGATGGGGAGAGTCAAGAATGACTTCCAGATGTCTCACTCGGTCAGCTGAGCGTCACCTATTACAAAGGGGAACACGGAAGACGGGATGTTTGTCTTCCTCTGTCTCTCGAATGACAGACTAACTCGCAGATGAACTAGAATTCAGTTTCAAAGAGGTGTCTCTGAGACATCCAAGGGGATTGTGTCACAAGAGGTGGCAACAGTGGAGTGAGCATAAGGCCAAGAGCTAGAGGGGGAGAGGTGCGAGGCGGGGATGCCCTGGGAAGATCTGATGGAAAAGGTGGCCGCTGGACGAGCTCACAGGACTCCTCGGGATTTCTAAAGGAGGACTGACGTGTGGGAGAGCTGCGGCTGCTCCCCTGATTGCCATCCCTCTGAGAGCCTCCCCCGCCCTCGGGGAGTTCTCCATCTTCCCATCACCTGAGATACCAGCCCTTGGCCCGGTTCCAACCACCTCATCTCAGAGAGAAGTCCTTGCTCTCCTGCTTCCCCTTGAATGTCTGACCTCCTTCCCAAATATCACAGGAAGTAGATGTCCAGTCTGCAGGAAGAACATCCTCTTAGTGCTAGCGTTAGACAAGGTCGCCCTCTGCGGCCCCCATCACCAGGTGCCGTTCCCCAAGGATGCTGTCACGGGGATTCCTGACCCAGGGAAGGTTAGAGCAAGAAGATTCTGAATTGCTTTCTTTTAATTTATTTACACTTTGATTAGCATCTTTCATCTTTCATTCTTTCTGTGCCAAATTGCTATTGATAAAATAGGTAGACTCTGGGCTGGCGCCGCAGCTCACTTGGCTGATCCTCCACCTGTGGTGCCGGCACACCGGGTTCTAGTCCCGGTCGGGGCGCCGTATTCTGTCCCAGTTTCTCTGCTGTGGCCTGGGAAGGCAGTGGAGGATGGCTCAGGTGCTTGGGCCCTGCACCTGCGTGGGAGGCCTGGGGGAGGCGCCTGGCTCCTGGCTTCGGATGGGTGCAGCGCGCCGGCCATGGCGGCCATTTGAGGGGGGTAAACCAATGAAAAGGGAGGACCTTTCTCTCTCTCTCTCTCTCTCTCTCTCACTGTCTAACTCTGCCTATCAAAAAAAAAAATGTAGACTCCAGAGTCGTTCCTGATTTTGCCATTTACTAGCTGTGTGACCTTGGACAAGCTTCTTTTTTTTTCTTTTTTCTTTTTTTTAATATTTTTTAAAAAAATTTTTTTGACAGGTAGAGTGGACAGTGAGAGAGAGAGACAGGGAGAAAGGTCTTCCTTTGCCGTTGGTTCACCCTCCAATGGCCGCCGTGGCAGGTGCACCGCGCTGATCCGATGGCAGGAGCCAGGTGCTTCTCCTGGTCTCCCATGAGGTTCAGGGCCCAAGCACCTGGGCCATCCTCCACTGCACTCCCTGGCCACAGCAGAGAGCTGGCCTGGAAGAGGGGCAACCGGGACAGAATCCGGCGCCCCGACCAGGACTAGAACCCGGTGTGCCGGCGCCGTAAGGCGGAGGATTAGCCTAGTGAGCCGCGGCGCCGGCCTTGGACAAGCTTCTTAACCTCTCTGAAGCACAACCGGTTCCCCTTTGGAATGGGCGTGATACTACCCAGCTTGCAAACCCATGGGAAGGTCAGAGGGGCTCACACGAGTAGCAGTGCCTGGCATATGACAGATACTCAACAATTCTTCCTCTCAATAGCACATTTTGTTAATGAATCCTATTTTAACATGATATGGCCGGATTCCCTCACAAAAGAGAGGATGACTTCACAGAGTGTATCAGACCCACACATTTCCTGTGGAGCATTTCTCCTCAATCCTTATCAGGGTTACTTCTGCTTTTGGGGGGAACAGGAAGTTAACTCTGCAGATGAATTTACAAATAAAAATACAGTTAGATAAAATGGTATCTTTAGAAAGATAAAAATAAAATAAAAATAAAATGATATCTTTGGATTGAGAATAAAAGCAACTCTCCAACTTCATACTTGGTACTGGACCATCAACAAAAGTATACTTGCGGCCGGCGCTGTGGCTCACTAGGCTAATCCTCCGCCTTGCGGCGCCGGCACCCCGGGTTCTAGTCCCGGTCGGGGTGCCGGATTCTGTCCCAGTTGCCCCTCTTCCAGGCCAGCTCTCTGCTGTGGCCAGGGAGTGCAGTGGAGGATGGCCCAAGTGCTTGGGCCCTGCACCCTATGGGAGACCAGGATAGGTACCTGGCTCCTGCCATCGGATCAGCGCGGTGCGCTGGCTGCAGCGTGCCGGCCGCGGCGGCCATTGGAGGGTGAACCAACGGCAAAGGAAGACCTTTCTCTCTGTCTCTCTCTCTCACTGTCCATTCTGCCTGTCAAAAAAAAAAAAAAAAAAAGTATACTCGCTATCAAAAATAAAGATTGTGGGGCCGGCTCTGTGGCATAGTGGACTAAGCCTCTGCCCGAGGCACTGGCATCCCATATGGACACCGGTTTGTGTCCCAGCTGCTGTTCTTTTGCCCCAGCTCTCTGCTGTGGCCTGGGAAAGCAGTGGAGGGTAGCCCAAGTGCTTGGGCCCCTGAACCCACATGGGAGACCTGGAGGAAGCTCCTGGCTCCTGGCTTCGGATTGGCACAGCTCGGGCCGTTGTGGCCTTTTGAGGAGTGAACCAGCAGATGGAAGACCTTTCTCTCTGTCTCTCCTTCTCTCTGTCTGTAACTCTGCCTCACAAATAATAAATAAATAAAATCATTTAAAAAGATTAATTTAAAAATAAGTAAATAAATAAATATTGTGAATGCCATGAAAAACAAACTTGCACTCCAAATCTTCAAAGGCAGAGACAGGCTCCACCCTCTGACTTCCTCGGCACTGGCTGCTGTCTTGTTCCCTGGGGTCAGCCACAAACCAGGCCAGCATGGCTAAGGGATTTGCCAGGAAACACCCAGGCCCTTCTGGCGCTTAGACCCCGGGAAATGTGCACTCCCCCTGCTCCGTCTGTGAAATGCCACGCTGTGCTTCTGGCCCTTGTGGGAACCTGGCGGGAGGTGGACTTGGTCATGATTTCCGAACTCCCCTGACCAACAAGCAGAGTCCCTGAGCAGCAGGTGTCTGTGGCAGGCCAGGGATGCGGGCTCTCAGGAGACAGCCATGGCCACCCTCCCTGGAACTCTGCACACGGTAATGTAAAGAAGGCTGTGTGGTGACCTGAGAACCCTGTTCTTCCGTTAGGTAGCAAGTCAGAAATTTAGCCTGTGTGTGTGTGTGTGTGTGTGTGTGTGAGAGAGAGAGAGAGAGAGAGAGAGAGAGAGAGAGAGAGAGGGAGAGAGAGAGAGAGACAGGCCTGAAGCCCAGCACCCTCTGCGGAAGCTCCAGAAGCCCAGCGTCTTGCACTTCTAAGTCCTGCCCAGACCCTGATAACCTCCCAGGTGGTCTTAGCCCTGCCCCCAAGGAAAGCTCCCAGGAGAACTCCCTCCTCAGCACCAAATGGGCTCCCTGACCTGGTAACACAGGGCAATAAAACCTTCACAGGCAGCCCTAAGGGCAGCCCCTCTGCTCTGCTCCCACCAACAAATCTGGGGAGGATTTTGCTAATGTTCACCCAACAAACCCTTCTAGGACTCTCCATCCTTTGTCCTGGAGGAGAGGGGGCGGTGGGTAAACAGACTCCCTTAAAAACCCAGGGAGTCCAAACAGACTGCGGGCTCAGCCCTCTGCCTCTCTGCTGAGCCGCTTCCTGGCCTGCCCAGGTGTGTTCTCTCCATTCAACCAGGTAACCTCACTCTCCCCCAGTCCAAGCGACTGGGCGCTCTCTGTCCCTTCCGTTCTGACACGGATGCCCTACCCCCAATAAAGCCTTATCACTCTGTTCTCGGTCTCACGCCTGAATTCTTTCTTGAAGACAATAACCCCATGGCTTTCCTCCAGTGAAGCTTCCAGAAGACTCTTGTCCCTTATGCCTGCGGCTGCTGCTGCCCGGGTTACTCCTGCTGCTGTCACTGGCCGTGGTCCTAATGCTGCTGTTTTGGATTCGACGAAAACACAAAGCAAGTAAGTTCTTCAGGCACCCGCTTGCCACTGTTTTTCCATGGGTTTTGGAGACAGGGCAAGGAGGAAGGGGGCGGGGGATCAGAAACGGGCTGGGGAGAAAAGGAAGAGAGGTGATGAGGAGGGCGAGGCAGGGCTGGGTAAATGAAGGCACTGTGCCTGCCGTTCCCACCCAGCGCGGTGCTCCCGTCCCCAGACAAAACCTGTGCCCGCTGACGTTGCAGCCTGGCCAGTCCCACGGGTCCTGCACTGAGAATGAGCCATCTGACTTGGCATTTTGTTGTCCCCATCTCAAAAGTCCTAGTAAGAGGCCGGCGCCGTGGCTCAATAGGCTAATCCTCCACCTTGCGGCGCCGGCACACCGGGTTCTAGTCCCGGTTGGGGTGCCGGATTCTGTCCCGGTTGCCCCTCTTCCAGGCCAGCTCTCTGCTGTGGCCAGGGAGTGCAGTGGAGGATGGCCCAGGTGCTTGGGCCCTGCACCCCATGGGAGACCAGGAAAAGCACCTGGATCCTGGCTCCTGCCATCGGATCAGCGCGGTGCGCCGGCTGCAGCGGCGGCCATTGGAGGGTGAACCAACGGCAAAGGAAGACCTTTCTCTCTCTGTCTCTCTCTCTCACTGTCCACTCTGCCTGTCAAAAAAATTAAAAAAAAAAAAAAAAAAAAAAAGTCCTAGTAAGGAGCCAGCACTGTGGTGCAGCGGTTAAACTGCTGCCTGCGACGCTGGCATCTCATATGAGGGTCTAAGTCCCAGCCGCTCATCTTCTGACCCAGCTCCCTGCTAATGCACCTGGGAAAACAGCAGAAGGATGGCCCAAGCGCTTGGGCCCCTGCGCCCACATGGGAGACCTGGATGGAGTTCCAGAGCCCTGGTTTCAGCCTAGCCCAGCCCTGACTGTTGCAGCCTCTGAGGAGCGAACCAGCAAACGGAAGATTGATCTCTCTCTCCCTCTGTAACTCTGCCTTTCAAATAGATTAATAAACCTTAAAAAAAAAAAAAAAAAAAAAAAAAGCTCATTCATGGCCTCCATAAAAGCAATTACACCTGTCACGCATCAAGTCTTATGACCGCCTTTGGCTAAATTCCCAGGGCGGCCTTCTCACTTGGCTCACAGGGTGAAGCACTACCAAGGCGCGTACATCAGGAGCTGGCACTGTGGCGTAGCAGGTAAAGCATCTGCAGTGCTGGCATCCCATATGGGCGCAGGTTCAAGTCCTGGCTGGTCCATTTCCAATCCCACTCTCTGCTGTGGCCTGGGAAAGCAGTAGAAGATGGCCCAAGTCCTTGGGCCCCTGCACCTGCCTGGGAGACTGCAAAAAGCTTCTAGCTCCTGGGTTCGGATCGGCACAGCTCCAGCCATTGCAGCCATCTGGGGAGTGAGCCAGGGATGGAAGACCTCTCTCTCTGTCTTTCTCTCTCTGCCTCTGCCTCTCTGTAACTCTGCCTTTCAAATCAATCAATCAATTTTTTTTTCTTAAAAAAAAAAAGATTGCACAGCAGACAGTTGAGAGGCAAGCGGAGGGGCATCAGACAGGCTTCTGTGACTCTCTGAGCCTCAGCTTTCTGACCTGAGGAATGGGGCCATGGAGGCACTGGCAGAACTGGCTCTCTGTCTCAAATGATTCATCTTAGTCCCCAGGCTCCCTCCATCTTTCAAGTCGTAACTGAGAGAGGTCAGGGATTCTTTTTTTTTTTTTTTTTTTTTTTTTGACAGGCAGAGTGGACAGTGAGAGAGAGAGACAGAGAGAAAGGTCTTCCTTTTGCCGTTAGTTCACCCTCCAATGGCCGCCGCGGCCAGTGCGCTGCGGCCGGTGCACCGCGCTGATCCAATGGCAGGAGCCAGGTACTTATCCTGGTCTCCCATGGAGTGCAGGGCCCAAGCACTTGGGCCATCCTCCACTGCACTCCTGGGCCAAAGCAGAAAGCTGGCCTGGAAGAGGGGCAACCGGGACAGAATCCGGCGCCCCAACCGGGACTAGAACCCCGTGTGCTGGTACCGCAAGGCGGAGGATTAGCCTAGTGAACCGCAGCGCTGGCCGTCAGGGATTCTGTTAACAGAAATTTTGAAAATAAATGGGAACATTTTATACATCACTTTTAGATTTATTTGAAAGTCAGAGTTACAAACAGAAAGGGAGAGACAGATACCTCCTATCCGCTGGTTCACTCCCCAGATGATTGCAACGGCCAGAGCTGGGCTGACCTGAAGCCAGGAGGCAGGAGCTTCATTGGATTCCTCCATGTGGGTGCAGAGGCCATCCTTTGCTGCTCTCCCAGGTGCATTAGCAGGGAGCTGGGTTGGAAGTGGAGCAGCTAGGACTCGAACTGGCACCCATATAGGATGGCACTACAGACAGTGACTTTACCCACTGCGCCACAGCACTGGCCTCCGTCTTATACATCTTTTTTTTTTTAAGATTTATTTATTTATTTGAAAGTCATAGTTAACATAGAGAGAGAAGGAGAAGCAGAGAGAGAGATCTTCCATCTGCTAGTTCACTCCCCAATTGGCTGCAACAGTCAGAGCTGCGCCAATCTGAAGCCAGCAGCCAGGAGCTTTCTCCGGTCTCCCATGTGGGTGCAGGGGCCCAAGCACTTGGGCCACCTTCTACTGCTTTCCCAGGCCACAGCGGAGAGCTGGATCAGAAGTGGAGCAGCCAGGACTAGAACCGGCGCCCATATGGGATGCTGGCACTGCAGGCGGAGGATTAACCTACTGTGCCACAGCACTGGCCCCCGTCTTATACATCTTAAAACCATGTCTTGATCGCTGGCCAGAGCTAGACTAGAACTTGGCTGGGTTGCTTACTATCTCTTAAAGATATTACAAAGCTTTGCTTTGGACAGACTGTTCTCTTCAGCAAAGGAAAGATAAGCTGGCCATTTCTGGAAGCCTCTGACAGGCAGAGGGCACTCCTGGTGGAGCCAGGGCTGTGGGCAGGTGCTGCAGACCGATCCCTGGGCAGCTCACGGCTGTCCTCCGCTGGGCGCCGGCACAGGCCGTGGGAGCGGGTCCGCCCTTCTTCAGCACTTTGCTTGGGTTCTGCTCCTTGGCAGAGGAGATGAGAACAATGAGGCTGGGTCGGGTTTAATTTGTTGATTGTATCCCAACTCCTGCAGGAAAAGCTGAGAGAGAGAATGCGCTCGTGGACCAGGAAACTACCCCCGAGGAAACCGACATATACGTAAATGTCTGTAAGCCTCCAGCAGGTGAGAGAACGTTGATGGGTGTTTTGATTGGCTTCTGGTCTTGTCTATATTTTGTTTTGTGGTACAAGCATCTGGGTAAGGGAAGTAGGTTACGATGACTTCCCGGCCCCTGACATCTGCCCCTGAATGCTTCCACAGGTGCTCCACGTGTGTGCTCACACCGAGACAAGTGGCAGCTTGTCTCAGACGTGCCGCTGGACACCAGGGTCTTTTTTTAGATGCAGACAAATGGAAAGACAGAGAGAGGAGGAAGAGAGAGAGAGAGACAGAGAGAGAGCGCGCTCCCATCTGCTGATTTACTCCACAAATGCCCTCAACAGCTAGGGCTGGATTGGGGCTGAAGCCGGGAGCCAGGAACTCAGTTCAGGTCTCCCACGTGGGTGGCAAGAACTCAATTCCTTGAGCCACCCCTGAGAGTCAGCATTAGCAGGAAGCTGGAATCGGGAGTGGAGCTGGAACGCAAACCTAGGCACTCTGGTGTGGAATAAGGGACTCTTCGCTGTTGGGCCAAATGCCAGGCCCCTTGGAGATTGTTTATATCAGTTCAGAATGATCTGTATTGTGTCCCAGTCTTTCATGATAGCTTTTTATTTAAAAAGTATTTATTTTTATTTATTTGAAAGGCAGAGTGACCACACACACACACAGGGATTGACAGATCTTCCGTTTGCTGGTTCACTCCCCAAATGGCTGCAATGTCCAGGCCAGGGCCAGTCCAAAGCCAGGAGCCCGTAACTCCATCTAGGTCTCCTACATGGGTGGCAGGGGACCAAGGACTTGTGCTATCTTATCTTACACTGGTTTTCTAAGTACATGAGCAGGAAGCTGGATCAGAAATGGAACAGCTGGGACTTGAACCAGCGCTCTGATATGGGATGCTGGCATGGCAGGTGGTAGCTTAACCTACTGTGCCACAACGCTGGCTCCTATTTATTTTAATTGACAAATAAAAATTGTATACATATGTAAAATTTGTCCTGGGTCACGTGCTGTTTTGAAATGTGTATACATTGTGAAATGGCTAACATGTATTAACTCACATGCCTATCATTTGTTTTGTGGTAAGAGCATTTAAAATCTGTTCCCTCAGCAGTGTTCCAGAACCCACATTGTCATTAGCTATAGGCACCATGCGGTACAACACATGGTCATCTCTCACAGCTGGCGTCATGGCTGCCACACGGAGACTGGGATCCAAGCCTGGGCCAGCTGTGGGAGTCATGGCAGCCAGCGCTGGCGGAGCGCCCAGCACGTTCGCAACTTCTCCCACTCCCATTGCACAAAGGAGGCGTGGGCGCCCCGCTTGGAATCCAGCACTGTCTGCAGGGGCCTCTGCGCCACCACCCCAGTGTGGTCAGAGGCTCAGAGAGTTGGCCCGGTAACACTTTGTCTTTTGTCCAGGGACTGGACCCTCCCCGGAGATACATTACGCCACCCCCAACTTCCACGCGTTGGAAACAGAAAGGCAAGGTGAGCCACGGTGTGCTGCTGGGGAGAGGCAGCAGGTGTGGTGCCACCACCCCAAGGAGCCTTGGGAGCCCATGCGTGGGTGCCAGGGAGCAATGGGCCCATCCCGGGAACCCGGTGGGGGGCCAGCACCACAGCTGCCGGCAAATCTTAGAGGAGACGGGAGCGGCGGGGGTCCTGGGAATGGGATTTCGGTTTTTGAGAGTCTCTCTGGACCATATTCTATACTTACTGAATTATTTTCCCTTTTATGTTTCAGAGACCTATGATTATTGTACAGCTGAGTATATCTATTTAAATATAATGACGCAAAGAGCAGGCACTTAGCCAAGCTCTCGGGATGCCCCACATCAGTTCCAGGCTCTAGCTCCTGACTCCAGTTTCCTGCCAGTGTGGATCCTGAGAGGCAGTGGTGATGGCTCGAGTAATTGGGCCCCTGCCACCCTCACGGGAGCCCTGACCCAGCCTTGGCTAATGCAGGCACTTGTGTAGTGAACCAGTGAATGAAAGATCTGTCTCCCAAATTAAAAAAAAAAAATTAATAAGTTAATTTAAAGAAACAGACTACATCGCATGGTCAGATGCTTCTTATGCAGGTGACTTACATGAAGAAAAAGCAAACGCGTTTGACACTTAAAAATGTGCAATCCCGGAGCCGGCGCTGTGACGTAGCGGGTAACGCCGGCTCCCCACGTGGGCGCTAACACACCTGGGAAGGCAATGGAAGGTGGTCCAAGCGCTTCGGCCCCTGCACCTCACCCATATGAGAGACCCGGAAGAAGCTCCTGGCTCCTAGCTTCTGCTCGGGCCGGCCCCGGCAGATGTGACCGTTTGGGGAGTGAACCAGTGGATGGAAGACCTCTCTCTCTCTCTCTCTCTGTCTCTCCTTCTCTCTCTGTAACTCTGCCTTTCAAACAAATAAATAAATAAAGCAAGCAAGCAAGCAAGCAATGTTTAGGCCACTGTGTTGTTCAACAGCGCCTCCTAGAGGCAGTACCGTGATCAGGTTTCCTGCTGCTTTGAATGCCACCAGGGGAGCATCCACTCCAGCTGTCAGAGCAGACACCACTGAGGTGTCTCCGCCGGTGCCTCCGCCCCAATGCACTTGAATGCAGCCTCCCCTAACAAAGTCGCACTAACTCGCTTCCTGCTCTGAGCAGTCTCTCTCCTCAATATGGGGCACAGATCCTGGTATCAAGCAGATATTTCCCATAACCCAGCAGTGTCCAATAGAAATAGAATGAGCCCACAACGGCACTTTAACATTGTTCTAGTCGTCACAATTTTAAAACGTGAAAATAAACAGGTGACGTTACTCGGACTCATCCATTTTATTTAACCCAGTATGAGCATATCCAAGATTTCTGTGTGTCACTAGCCCTGTTTCACCCGGAAGGGAGCATTGCTTCTGAGTGTGTTGGAGCACTCAGCCGTGGACCCCCTGGGGCTCCAGCTTCAAGGAGCCATCAGCAGGCAGGACCAGCGCCAGGTGTCTTTGACCTGACCCCACGCCTGGATACCCGATCCAATCTCCCGTCTCCCACCCACGAGTCTCAGCCCCACTTCCCAGGTGCTCCCCCACTCCTGGCAGAGGCACAGCCCTCTGTAGACAGGCCATGTCTTGGATGGCAGGGATTGTCCTAATCCGCCTGGCAAGGGGAGAAGGGTTGGAGCTGAAAGACAACCAGCCAAGTATTGGGTAGCAAATCGAGTGCTGGCTGCAGGGCAGCGGCGGGAAGAGAAGCGACTGCCTCTTGGTACAGAGCCTCTGTCTGGGAAGAGGAAAAGAATTCGGCAGACGGGCGGTGGTAATGGCTGCACAACCACATGCATATTTAATGAGTTACAGTGGTAAATTTTACAGTACCTATGTTTGACCATGATACCAACAACAAAGTACAGTGAAGCACCCGCCACCCTGTGAGGCTCTCTGACCGGGGGGAACAAGGCCACTTCTGCGGGCCTGGAGGACCCAGGGAGCCAGCGGGTTTAAGGCTCCAAGGCCAAGGCCGACCCCTTCCCGGCCAGCACCCCTGAACTTGAGCCTCTCAGTTTTCACTCCGGTTCTTGCCTCCCACAGAGGAAAGAATTCTGAGTGGAGACGAGCAACAGGTCAGGGAATAAATATATTCCCACATCAGGGTGGGCCATGCACAAGGAGAAACTGCACAGTGGGCCAGGGGGCTGCCCATGAGACACAGAGTGGTACCTCCAAGTGCGGTCCGTCGCAAGAAGAGGCCTCTCCCCCAGGCTCAGCCTCTTTCATGATGAACCACCAGGGTGGGGTCTACGTGCACCCTGGTCCTAGAAGAGACAGGTGCACCCTGGGAAGGCGGGCAGCGCAAGCCGACTGTTAAAGAGATAGGGTTTCCTTGCAGGGCTGTAAGAATTCCAGCTCGCCTGAGCCTTAACCCTGTGTGTTGCACCTCCCTTCCATCACAGCCTGGACCTGACCTTGAGCAGAGCCTGCAAAGCTTTGGCTGTGGGAGCAGAGGGTGCCTTAAAGGCCAACAGAGCCCTGGAGCCCTGGAGGTTTCCCAGCTGGCCCTGAATCCGGAGCCTCTCATTTGTGCCTTGCAAAGCTTCTCATGCAGTTAACAGAAGCCAGCCAACTCCACAACCCACATAATTACCGTGAACCCAAACCTTTCAAGTGCTAAAACTATTGTGTAAGCCAGTGCTTCACTGTGCCCCCACGCCACGCGGCCCCTGGCAGGGCCCATCTTGGTTGCTGTCTGCTGATGGCCCTCCCCAGCCCTCCCCACCGAGCAATTCTGTTCCCCAGGCTGCTTCCCAAGGCCTCCTGACCCCACCTTCGCCTGGGCTAGCTCTGAAAACAGAGCTCCATGCCAGGCCTTCTGCGCAAATAATTGATTTGGGAGGTGACCCCAGAGAACAGGTATGACAGGCTGCAGGAACAGCCAAGACAAGGAGACTTTTTTTGTTTTTAAAGATTTATTTATTTGAAAGGCAGAGTTACAGAGAGAGAGAGAGAGAGAGAGACAGATCTTCTATTTGCTGGTTCAATCCCAACAGCCAGGGCTGGGTCATGCAGAAGCCAGGAGCCAGGAGCTTCATCCTGGCCTCCCATGTGGGTGGCAGGGGCCGGAGCACTGGGGCCATCTTCCCCTGCTTTTACCAGGCACATTAGCAGGGAGCTGGATTAGAAGTGGAGCAGCTGGGACTTGAATCAGCACTTGTAAGAGATGCCGGCATTACAGGCAGCACTTTGAACCAATGCTGGCCAGTTGTTTTTTTTTGTTTTGTTTTGTTTTTTGTTTTTTTTTTTTTTTACGATTTATTTATTTGAAAGGCAGGGGGACAGAGAGGGATAGAGAAGTCTTCTATCCACTAGTTCACTCTCCAAATGGCTACAATGGCCAGGGCTGGGCCAAGCCAAAGCCGGGAACCAGGAGCTTCCTCTGGGTCTTCCAGGTGGGTGCAGGGGCCCAAGCACTTGGGCCATATTCTGCTGTTTTTCCAGGCACGTTAGCAGGGAGCTGGATTGGAGGCAGAGCAGCTGGGACTCAAACTGGCATTCTGATATGAGATTCCCGCTGCACCACAACGCTGGCCCCAAGGATGCATTGTTAGGTTGGGCACTGTCTTGATCCCACTGGAACCTTCTGGTGCACAAAAGAGCCTTTCTCAAAATTGCTCCTTGAGGACCGACAGTGAGAGGTAATTTTCCACGGACATCCAACCCTGGGTGGCTGATGCCTCGCTCACTTCTTGGCTGTGCATGTGGGCATCCCAAGCAGGCTTCCTCGAGGGTCGTCCCCATGGCACTGGCAAAGCCCCAGGGGAGAAAATGAACGATGTGTGTCATGCACCTGAAACAAGAGGATGTCAGGACGAAGTACGTGGAGCCTGGGAGGTAGCTGTGGTCAGAGGTGAGGCCCAGGGGATGCGACACACAGGAGGCCGAGGTGCCGAGCCATGACCTTGGCTCAGCATGACTTTGGTCATGACCTCTGTTGTGATGACAACAACGTCAGACATGTATCAAGCTCAGAGCATGCCCAGCTGCTGCCGAGTGTTTTGCACAGCTGCCCTCACGTTGGCCCCACAACTCTTTGGGGCAAATGCTCTTACTTTCCCCTTTCACACACACACACACACACACCTGAGATACAAGGCCACTCGGGTAGTACCTGGCTGGAGACAGAAAGCAACTTGGGTCTCAGGGACTCCAGAGCTCACACTTCGAGCCAGCATGTCTTCGACCTTCTAAGATGTACAGCTGGGTTCACAGTGGGGTGCTGGAACACTCAAGGTCGGCAGGGACCTGGGGGTCACACACCTGCCCACTGAAGATGAGAAGGTCAAGGGTAAACCCCGTGGAAAAGGAATGGGAGAGAGGACCAACAAGCAGCCTGCTCAACGTAGCTGGAAATGGATTCCTGGGACGAAAGGGCCCCTGGGCAGATGGTCGCAGACTTGGAGGTGGCTTGGGTGGGTGACCAGGCAGGGAGAAGGACTCATGATAGTGGGAGCACGTTCCCGCCAAGAGCAGACCCTGGGGGGAGGGAGAATATTGACTTCTGGAGGGTTCTGACGAAAGGAATAAAATCTCACAGCCTTGAAAGAATAGCATTTGCTGTTTTAAAGAACTTTCTTTACTCACAACTCTTCCGACACCAAATGTGTGGTTTTCCCCCCATACCAACAACCTGTTCTCCAATGCACTGCCCGCTCACTGACTCACCTGAGCCCACGCTACCTGCCTGGAGTTAGCGTCACACCCCACAGGCTGAGGGCTCAGTCCCATAGGAGTGCCCCCACTCCAGGTGCCACTGCCGCCCGGCTGTATGTAGGGAGCTCCTGCTACCTACCCCCTCCTCAGGCTCTATAATTTGCAAAACAGCTCACAGAACTCAGGAAAAGTGTTGGCTTGCAATTCTTGGTTTATTAAAGAGGAGATTATAGAGGGTACAGGTGAGGAGGTGCACAGGAGAGGCCTGGAGGGTCCCGAGCACAAGCACTTCCGCCCCCATGGCATTGGGGTTGGGCCTTCCTCTTGGCCCCGGGTGTGCTCACCAACCTGGAGGCTCTCCGAACCCTGTAGTTTAGGGATTTTATGGAGCTTCCGCCATGCAGGCATGATGACTATTAACTCTGTCTCCAGCCCTTTCTCTTCCTCTAGGATGTGCAGTGAGGCTGAAGGTTCTAAGCTTGTAACCAGGGCTTGGGGGCTGGTGCTGTGGCACAGCGGGTTAAAGCCCCGGTCTGCAGCACTGGCATCCCATATGGTCGCAAACCGGCTGCTCCACTGCTGCTCCAGCTTCCTGCTAATGCACCTGGGAAAGCAGTGGAGGATGGCCAAAGTGCTTGGGCCTCTGCACCCACGTGGGAGACCCGGAGGAAGCTCCTGGCTCTAGCCTAGCCCAGCCCTGGTTGTTGTGGTCATTTGGGAAGTGAACCAGTGGGATTGAAGACCTCTCTCTCTCTCTACCTCTGCCTTTCAAATAAATTTTTAAAATCTTAAAAAATATGTATGTATAACCAGGGCTTGGTATTCCTGGTGAGTAGCCCCTTCCTAAGCCTTTCCTGGGCCCAATAGAAGTCACCTCGAACAAAAGGCACCCCTGTCACCAGGAGAGGAGTGAATTCCACAGGATTTAGAAGCCCAATGTGAGATACGCTCATCAGCCCATCACTTAGGAAACCACATGGGTTCAGGTGCTCTGTGCCAGGAGCCAGGGACAGAGGCCACACAGGTGTTTCTGATAATGTCGCCCATTTCCAGAGTTCCAGTTGTCTTTGTGTTGAAACATTTCCACCCATTAAAGTCTTCCTTCTGTCCAAAGGACTTTTTTTTTTTTTTTTAATTTGACAGGTAGAGTTATAGACAGTGAGAGAGACAGAGAGAAAGGTCTTCCTTCCATTGGTTCACTCCCCAATGGTCGCTACGGCCAGCGCTGTGCCGATCTGAAGCCAGGAGTCAGGTGCTTCCTCCTGGTCTCCCATGCAGGTGCAGGGGCCTAAGCACCTGGGCCATCCTCCACTGCCTTCCCAGGCCACAGCAGAGAGCTGGACTGGAAGAGGAGCAACCAAGACTAGAACCCAGAGCCCATATGGGATGCCGGCGCCGCAGGTGGAGGATTAACCAAGTGAGCTATGGCGCCGGCCCCTGCCAAAGGACTTTTTACCAGAACCTCCTCCCAGGTAGCACAATCAGCCAAATGGGCGTTACCACTGGTATGTTACTCACTTGTCCCCAGACTGCCTTCAAGCCAGCTGTCCCCATAAGTCTCTGTAGAGCAAGAGCAGGCGTTGGCAGAACCAAGCACGGCACTTGGTTGGTTCCTCTCCGGTTGGAAGGGTTCCTTGGTCTCTCCTTGTCTTGGACACTTTGGAAGACAACAGGCTGGTTCTGCTTGAATGTGACCTCCCTTGGAGTGTAGCTGATGTGACCTCTGATCAGACTGAGGAGACATTTCCAGCAGGAACACCAGAGGACGCCTCCCCCTCGTCTGTGCCTCCTGTCCAGCAGTGGGTAATGTCTGCTTCTCCAATACCATTAATCATTTGTTATTTTAATTTTTTCATTATTTTTGTTTTATTTGAAAGGCAGAGAGGGGAGGCAGAGAGAATCTTCCATCTGCTGGTTTACTTCCCGAATGCCCACAAGAGCCAGGACTGGGCCAGGCTAAAGCCAGGAGCCCAGAACATAATCTGGGTCCCTCCCACGGGTGGACTTGAGCCATCAACTGCTGCCTCCCAGGGTGTGCATTATCAGGAAGCTTAACGGAGAGTGGAGGGGCCTGTACACCAGATAAGCTACACAGGGCCAAAGCTGGAATCCCCACCTCCTCTGCCACATGCAATCCTATCAGCCTACCTGTCAGTCAAATAACCTCTTTCCCAGGCTGTATCTCCCATCACCTGGGACCTGCGGGAGGTGCCATGTAACCTCTCCCCTCCCAACCTCAGAAGGTGGCAACTGGCAGGGGCTCTCTGCTTCCCTCCCCCATCCTTATCCCCTGCTAGCCCACTCTAATCCTGAACTATCCCCACGTGTGTGTGTGTGTGTGTGTTCTCACCTTTTAAATAAACTTTTATCACTTTGTGCACCGTACACGTGCCTGTACTTAGAATGCTACTCTATGTAGAAGGCAAGGACCTGGAATAGGAGTTGAGATTCCACCTCGCCCACAACACCTGGACTCAAACCAGGAACCCTGATATGGGACGCAGGCATCTCATGCAGCAACTTAACCCCTACGACCAACACCTGCCCCAATATTTTGCCATTAATATTTTCATTGATTGATAGGCCCTTTAAAATCAAATAAATCTACTGTTGGTCACTTTGGACAACATTCTCCCCACTCAAGCTCTACCCACACTGCTCAGGGCTGCCACCACCCCCACACCCTACCCACCTGGACTCTCAAACTCCATTCCTGGCTACTCACTCCTCACCCCTGCTAGACTCTGACATCTAACCTCCCACCCCACCCCTTCCCTCACGCACTTGCACAAAACTCCACCCCTGGCAGGCTCCACCAGCACCCACTGGACTGACTGTCCTCTGTGCAGACTCCCAACACATGCTGTGAGCCACCAAGCCCTGGGTGACTTTCCTCCTCGCGGGAAAAGGACCCTGACAACCTGCTCCCAGGGACTCTGGCTTCCACTCCCCTCACTCTGGGACAGACACTCAGTCCCCATTGCTGTGGGCAATGACTGTATTAATTTCCATTCCAGGTTCTTGTCTCCCACAGAGGTAAGAGCACTAAGCAGAGACTAGGACTGTGTGCAGACAGGACAGAGTTTACCTACAGTGAGGAAAGAAGCATACATTCCCATAGGAGTGTGGCTGCCCCACACAGATACCCAAAATGAGCAGGCCAAAGAGCTGCCTGTGAAGGAGAGAACACTAAACACAGTACCTCTGAACGAGTATGGAAAAGCTACAGCTGGGAGCTCTCTCCTACCTTCTACCTATTTTAAGATTATTTATTTACTTGAGAGGTAGAGTTACAGAGAGACAGAGGTCTTCCAACCACTGGTTCACTCCCCAAATGGCTGCAACCAACAGAGCTGCGCCAATCCAAAGCCGGGAGCCAGGGGCCTCTTCCCGGTCTCCCATTTGGGTGCAGGGGCTCAAGCACTTGGGACATCTTCTACTGCTTTCCCAGGCCACAGCAGAGAGCTGGATCGGAAGTGGAGGAGCTGGGACTCAAACCCGCGCCCATATGGGATGCCGGCACTGCAGCTACACCACAGTGCTAGCCCCTTAATGTGATTTTAATTTGCCTTTCCCTGATGACTAAGGTTAAGCACTTTTCCTATATTTTTAACTTACTTGAATTTCTCCTTTTAATAAGTGCCTTTTTCAGGGTCTAGACTACTGAGGTATTTTGACTGATTGTTTCTTATTTTTTTTTAAAGTTATTTATTTGTTTGAAAGGCAAAGTTAGAGGTCTTCCATCATGCTGGTCCATTTCCCAAATGGCCACAACAGCTGAAACTGGGCTGATCGAAAGCCAGGAGCCAGGAGCTTACTTACTCCAGGTCTCCCATGCAGGTTGCAGGGGCCCCAAGAACTTGGGCCGTCTTCTACTGCTTTCCCAGGCCATAGCTGGGAGTTAACCGGCACCCATATGGGATGCCGGCACTGCAGGTGGTGGCTTTACCCACTATGCCACAGCACCGGCCCATTTCACATTTTTTTATTAGTTGCTTCATATCCTATAGTTAGTATTATTATTGTGTTTTTAAATATTTTTTTTGACAGGCAGAGTGGACAGTAAGAGAGAGAGAGAAAGGTCTTCCTTTTGCCGTTGGTTCACCCTCCAATGCCCGCCGCGGCTGGCGCACTGCGGCTGGCACACAGCGCTGATTCGAAGGCAGAAGCCAGGTGCTTCTCCTGGTCTCCCATGGGGTGCAGGGCCCAAGCACTTGGGCCATCCTCCACTGCACTCCCGGGCCATAGCAGAGAGCTGGCCTGGAGGAGGGGCAACCGGGACAGAATCCGGTGCCCCAACCGGGACTAGACCCGGTGTGCCAGTGCCGCAGGCGAGGATTAGCCTATTGAGCCACGGTGCCGGCTTTTTAAATATTTCTGTATTTATTTATTTGAAAGGCAGTGTGACAGAGAGAAAGGAAGGGAGGGAAGGAAAGTGTGTGTGTGTGTGTGTGTGTGAGAGAGAGAGAGAGAGAGAAAGAGAGAGAGAGAGATTTTCCATTCATTAGATCATCCCCAAATATCAGCAAGAACAGAAGTCGGGCCAGACCAAAGCCAGGAGCCAGGAACTCCATCCAGGTCTCCCATGTGGGTGGCAGGGACCCAAGTACTTGGGCCACCACCTGCTGCCTCCAGGAACACTAGTAGGAAGCTGGATCACAAGCAGAACAGCAGTATTTGAACTGGTGTTCTGATACGGGAGGCCCGGCAGTCTCCACAGGCCAATGGTGAGGGCTTTTAAAAAAAAGTCATTGTGAAGTCACACCCAACAACACAGCACAGGCATGCAGCTCTTGGGTAAAATGAATAGTGTTTACCACTGGGCAGTTCTAGAAAGGCATGAAGGGACTTTTGTGGTGAGGGAAGTTTTCTTTTTTCTTTGACAGGCAGAGTTAGACAGTGAGAGAGAGAGACAGAGAGAAAGGTCTTCCTTCCGTTGGTTCACCTTCCAAATGGCCACCACGGACGGCGCTGTGCTGATCTGAAGCCAGGAGCTGGGTGTTTCCTCCTGGTCTCCCATGGAGGTGCAGAGGCCCAACACTAGGCCATCCTCCACTGCCCTCCCGGGCCACAGCAGAGAGCTGGACTGGAAGAAGAGCATCCAGGACTAGAACCCGGCGCCCATATGGGATGCTGGCGCTGCAGGCAGATTAACCAAGTGAGCCATGGCCTCCTTTTTTTTTTTTTTTTTTTGACAGGCAAAGAGTTAGAGAGACAGAGAGAAAGGGAGGGAAGTTTTCTATATTGTCATGGAATCAATCGAAAGTATAAAAACTGAATCAAAGAAAGAACCAAAAATGTCCACTTCATATGTGCAAGGGGGCTAAAAAGAAAAAAAAAAAAACCACAAACCAATCACAGCAGTAGAAAAGAATATTTATTACATGAATATCTACACATTCTGAGCTGATGATATATACTTGATTAGAAAGTCTTTTAATTTGGATACATGCATCATTTCCCTCATTGTGGTATCCCTGCTTCTCAAGTGGACTAAGCCATTCTCCAGGGTGCTTTCAGTGAGCAGAACTGTGAAGAGGATGCCCATTTCGTCGTACCTGAGAAAAAGCAGTCACACACACGTGGGGTCAGATCTAAGCCCTGAACTCCCACAGGGCAGCTTCAGGCACCTTCAGTCTGCACCATTGCCAAGAGCTACAAACTCAACGCAGGACTTGAGAGATGGACCAAAAAAAAAAAAAAGCTTCAAGTTTCTGAATCATAGTCAAAGCAAATTTTTCAGTTTCTAACTTATTAGTTCAGTCAAAAAATCATAAAATAAAATTTGGGAACCAAACACTGTGCCTCAACACATCATCTGGGTACTTTATGGATGAACTGCATAATTATCTCAGCCTTTTGTTACTTGGATGTCATCCATGAATGATTATTTTAGACCAAAGTCTCTTACAACAAATAAATTACAATTCAGGTCTGATTTATAATAAATTATACCCAAATACTTCATTTGTAACTCAGTATGCTAATTTATAGTTTCTGGTTCAGCAATTACTGAATCATTCACAGTGGTCCTCCTTCTGCTCACCAAGTCAAATTCTCATTGCTGTTTATTTTCTTTGTAGAACTCCACTACAATCTATTTTATTCATCTATTTACTTGTTTGCTGTCTACATTGTTCCACTAGAATACAAGCTTCTAAGACCAGGACTTCTGTCCTGTTCACTGCTGTAACATAACAGGTGTCAATAAGTACCAGATAAGAATATCCTGGGGCAGTGAAGCCTTTTCCATATAAAGAACAATTGTAACTTGAAATTTTCCACATGACTCAAAGGATAAGATCTTAGAACCTGGGAGGACTGCAAAGGTCAAGTACACTCCTGCATTTATGATGAAACATTCATTGCTCTATTGCAACTTATAGAAAACTATTTTTCTGTGACATCAACTAGAAGGTTATTTTAATATTATCAGAAAATCAAAGAGCAAAACACAACAACTTTTCACCTAAAAGATACATATTCAACACAAAAAGCTTAAAAAAAAAAAGCCAAGGCTAATACTATAGACAAGTAGCTCAGTTAGGAAATTATTTCAATAATCTGAGCAAGCTATTGGTGACCTTAACTTGGGTAATGAGAGCAAAGACGGTCTTGAGGTATAATTTAGGAGGCTGGCTGATAACACCTGGTACAGACAGGATATGGAGAGTAAGGGAAAGGAAGGCATTAAGCATGAGGCAGGTAGGTTGATGCCCTTTAACCAAAATGTTCAGGACCCGAAGAGTTTTGGTTTTGGTTCTATTTGTATATGCATAATGAAATATCTTGAGGATGGGACACAAGTCTAAACATAAAAATTAATCTATGTTTCCTAGCTACCTTATACACATAGCCCAAAGGTAATTTTATTCCATATTTTTAGTGCATCTGTGCTTTGACTACAACCATCTCAAGAAGTAGGTGTGGAATTTTCCACTCGTGGTGCATGTTGGTGGCTCAGAAAGTTTCCGATTCTGAGCACTGTGGTTCTGGATTTTCACATGAGGAATGTTCAACCTGTAGCCGGTTTCGGTCTTGAGCAATCGGGGGGTGGTGGTGGTGAACAGAGGTGCCAGTCACTGAGAAGACTAGCCCTCTGCCCCCCAGAGCCCTCTGGTCTCGGGATGAAGCACATGCCAGCCAGCAAGGCGTCTCACACCATGTTCCTTCAGGCCTGAGGCAACCAAGTTATTCTCCACACCACCCTGATGAAACGGGGCATGCACACTTCATGACTCCGGTCATGACCTGCACAAACACACCTATTCAAGTACTGAGCACCGCTCCTGCTGACACAATTATCTGAGGGCACATGGTTCTGGGGAAGCTAAAGGGAGGAATAATTTTAAATTATATATATATATATATATATTTAAATATGAACGGCAGAGTTCCAGACAGAAGGGAGAGAGAGGGGGAGAGAGAGAGAGAGAATATCTTCCACCCACTGGTTCACTCCCCAAATGGCTGCAATGGCTAGAGTTGGGCCAAGTAGAAGCCAGGAGCTAGGAGCTTCTTCCTGGTCTCCCACGTGGGTGCAGTTGGGCCATCCTCCACTGCTTTCCCAGGTGCCATGAGCATGGAGGTGGATTAGAAGTGGAGAAGCCAGGACTTGAAATGGCACAAATATGGGATATTGGCAATGTTAGGTAGGAAGTCAGATATGAGCTTATGTGTGTGTGACATAAAGGCCTAAAGAAAAGACATCTATGTCCAGCATATGCATCTGCATCTCAAAGTCATCCCGATAACATTTCAGGGGCAGCCCAGAATTTGCATCCTGCCCTGCCCCCTTCTACCTGATAACCTGCCAGGTGGGGGTCCCCACCCCTTCTGCCTGACAAATCTTCCACAATCTCCCAGGTGCAGCCCAGTATCTGCATTTCAAATACCCTGCTCCAGATCCCAATTCTCCAGGGGGTCTTGCTCACCTTTCCTCTAAACTCAGGACTGCGCCAGCTAGGCTTCCTCCTGTCTGATACCTTCAGGGGAAAACTCAGACAGGAGCTTCTTAATATCTACATCCATAAAATCCTTTGTTTCTGGAGGAGATGTGTGAAGACAAAGACCCATCTCCTTAAACGTCCCCCCCCACCGGCCTCCACCGGACTGCGCACTCAGCCCTCTGCCTCTCTGCTGAGTCGCCAGCCTGCCTGCCCAGGTGTAATCTCTCCACTCAGCCATGTAACCTTGCTCCTAACCCCCGATCTGAGCAACCGAGCACTCTCTCAGGTCCTGTCTGGAGAGGTGCCCATCCATTCTTACGGATGCCCTTTTCCCTAATAAACTCTGCTGCTTTACTTTCTACTACTCTGTCTCACGCCTGAATTCTTTCTTGCACAAAGACAAGAACCCTGCCATTCACTGGTAACAGCGCCACAGTCTGTGACTTGACCTGCTATGCCACAGTGCTGGCCCCTTATAAATTTTACTTTCTATATGTCTAGAAGGGACTCACTTCTGTTGTCATAGAGAAACATATAATCAAAAACTCTGAATAAACATGTTTTAATGACAAGGAAGATAATCAATCCCTCTTACTTTGAATAAAGTTGCTCCAGTGAAGACTGTACGGTTTCCAAATAACCAGGCCAGACAGAAATTCCACTTTCTAGTAATTCCTTAAATAGCCCTTGACAAACCTAGAGAAAAACACAAAAACTTCAAATGTGAAAGAAATAAGCCATAGTAATTATCCCATTTTTGAGAAATCACAAATCACCTTCCTCAGTCTCTAAAATGGAGACTTATTTATGATATTAATGTTGATATGATGTACTTTACATTTTAAGTTTGGATCACACACTTCCCCTGAAAATGAATATATTATGCCCTGTAAACCTGAGTACTAAGAACAAATCTTCTGAAAGATATTTACAACAAAGAACTGCTATCATCTCACTCAAATTAGAAGCAAAATAAAATCTGAAACAGATTCTATCAGAAAAAACACAGGAGGTCCCAGGGGCTCTGTAAGACCAAACTCTTTTGAGAGTGCAGCCTGAGCCCTGAGGCCGCTGCTTTGTCAGGGCGAGAAGGAAGACCCAGGAAAGGCAAAGTAGGGGAAAACCAGGTGAGTGGCATTCCAGAATTCAACTACGGAAAATGATCGATCTACCTACTTACCTGTCTGGCAGAGTTAGAGAGAGAGAGGTCGAGAGTTCATCTGCTGGTTCACTCCCCAAATGGCTGCAACGACCCTGACTTGGCCAGGCAGAAGCCAGGAGCCAGGAGTTTCATCTAGGTCCCCTAAGTGGGTGCAGGGGCCCAAGCACTTGACCATCTTCTGTTTTCCCCAGTGCATCAGCAGGGAACTGGATTGGAAGTAGAGCAGCCAGGACTTGAACTGATGTCCACATGATGCCAGAGTTACAAGGCAGTGGCTTTAACCACTAAGCCACAACGCTGCTCTCCCTCCCTCCAATCCTGTTCCTGGCTTCTGCTATTGCAGGCATTTTGGGAGTGAACCCATGGATGGGCAATTTCTTTCTATGCCTTTCAAACATATAAAAATTGAAAAGAAAATGATCTGATAAAAAAAGAAAATAGTAAAGTTTAGTGTGTCTTCTATATTTCCAGTCAGGCTTTTGCCTCCTTAAAACTAATCACTCATTCTCTCTCTCTCTCTTTTTTTTTTTTTCCAGATTTATTTTATTTATTTGAAAGACAAAGTCAAGAGAAAGGTAGAGACAGAGAGAGGTCTTCCATCCACCGGCTCACTCCTCAATTGGCCGCAATGGCTGGAGCTGAGTCAGTCCGAAGCCAGAAGCCAGGAGCTTTTTCCTGGTCTCTCATGCTGGTGCAGGGGCCCAAGGCCTTGAGCCATCCTCTACTGCTTTCCCAGGCCATAGCGGAGAGCTAAATTGGAAATGGAGCAGCTGGGTCTCGAACTAGCGCCCGTATGGGATGCCGGTGCTTCAGGCCAGGGCGTTAACCCAGCGCCACAACTCTGGCCCCACTCATTCTCTTCTTGAAACTTTTTTTTAGGGCTAGTGTTGTGGCGGATCTGGAGGAAGCTCCTAGCTACTGGCTTCAATATGGCAGAGCCCAGACTGTTGAGGCCATTTGGGGAGTGAACCAGTGGACGGGAGATTTCTTTCTTTCTTTCTTCCTTTTTTTTTTTTTTTTTTTTTTTTTTTTTTTTTTGACAGGCAGAGTTAGTGAGAGAGAGAGACAGAGAGAAAGGTCCTCCTTCCGTTGGCCCACCCCGCAAGTGGCCACTACGGCCGGCGCGCTGCGCCAATCCAAAGCCAGGAGCCAGGCGCCCCCTACAGGAGATATCTGTCTCTTCCTCTCTGTCTGTAACTCTGCCTTGCAAATAAACAAAATAAATCTTTAAAGAAGAAAAAAAAGCCAGGAGATGGGAACACTGCCTGGGTCTTCCACGTGGGGTGCAGGAGATGGAGTCAGGAGCAGAGGCAGGACTCAAACCCAGGCACTCTACATGGGGTGCAGGAACTCTAAGTGGCATCTTACCTGTTGCACCAAACACCCCACCCCTTTACTGTTTTTTTGACAAGCAATGGTGACACAAAATAAAGTAAAATCAAAAATACCTTAACAATCTAGAACATTCTACAGCAGGATATCTCTGTCAGCACTGCAGTCATGGGATGTTTGGCAGCACCTCTGGCCTCTGTGAGATGTCCACTGAACTACTTACCTGGCCTCTGTGCCCCCACCCCCTACTCCTACCTTTTAACAACTGAAAATTTCTCAACATTACCAAATATCTTCGGCAGGAGAGAAAGTGACAGTCAGGCACTGTTTTGCAAATGTTAGGGACCTGTTAGCTAAAAGGGTAAGGGGAGACTGCCACCACCCTGGTGGGGGGCGGGGGAGATGCAGGAAACAAGCCACCACATCTGGCCCCATGCCAGACCTCTTCACAGGGGCCAGGCCCAAAAGTCTTTCAGTTATGTCCTCACTCAGACAAAAATCTCTGGTAAGAAACTAAAACACTTCTATTATTCATTTAGCCACTCAGCTGGCCAACAAACATGTGATGCTGAGTGATGCCAGAATCAGTCGTAGGTGCTGGGGTAAAAATCTGTCCCTCGTGGTGGCTGCTTTTCTCAAGACATTTAGGGGCAGTCTTCTGGCACAGTGGGTAAGCCACAGTGAGTGCCTGGCTCGAATCCTGCCCATTCTGCACTTCCCAATCAGCTCCCTGCTGATGTACCCGGGAAGCCACAGATGATACGTCCAAGTGTTGGTTCCTGCCACCCACATGGGAGACCCAAATGAAGTTCCTGGCTCCTGGTTTCAGCCTGGTTCAGCCAGGCTACTGCAGGCATTTGGGGACTGAACCAGTGGACGGAAGATATCTCTGTCTCTCCCTCTCTCTCTGTCATTCTTTCAAATAAATAAATTTTTAAAGAATACTTACTAATTAATTTTAAAAGAATACTTACTAATTAGACCAGACAGATTAGAAAATTTAAAATAAAATTATCAACCTAGAACCTATGTTTATTCTGACAAGAATCAAAAATGTTAAAAGGGAAAGGGAAAAGTAATTCACTAGACAGCTGTATAAATATTTAACCACTAACACTAAGTCCTTATATTTTAAAAATCAAACTACTGGGACAGACTTTTAACCTAGCAGTTAAGGTACCTGTATCCCACATCAGAGTAGCTGACTTCAACTCCTGGCTCCAGCTCCTGATGTCTCCAGTAACTAGGTTCTTGCCACCCACGTGGGAGACCTAGATTGAGTTCCTGGCTCCCAGCTTTGTCCCAGCCCAGCCCCAGCTATTGCAGGTATCTGAGGAGTGAACCAGCAGATGGGAGCTCTCTGTTTCTGTCTTGTAAATTAAATATATAAACAACAAAAAAGCATGACTTCAATGGCAAAACTTACTGAAAAATATTCAGCCTCCTTAATATTCTATATTCAAATTATCTATAATTAACCACAGTATTTACACACAGTTCATTATTTAATTCAAACATTTTTAAAACAAAAAAATGAACCAGGGTAAAAACTTAAAAGCTACTGCGCTTACTTGGAGTAATGGTCATTACTTAATCTCGACATTTAAACTCCTCTGACCCACCTGTCTGAGCTCCACTGTTGGGCCTCTCCCCACATCCAAAGCCACCTTTATAGGGGTCAGACAAGGGTGAAGTTTAAGTACCTGCAGCAATTGAAGAGGGAGGGGGACGGGAAAAGGCAGGAAAAAGCACATCTTGTTTAAATGTAACACAAATGCTTACACACACAGCATCTCTTAAGTTGTTAAAATTTTCTGTGTGAAGATGGGAGTTGTCTGAGCTCATAAAAATCCACCACGTAATAAGGATGTAGTCGGCTGTTCATATCCAGTTGCCCATAGATATCTCCACTTAGATTCACTGGAAAAGTGAAAGGAACTCGATACTCTCCCGCTTTCTGCTCCTCATTTCCCTCAGCCAAAACGCCTCCTTCTGGCATTACCTCCCCTGGACCGCTGGACCCTCTCTCTCGCCAGAACCTCCCACTCTTCCCATCTGTTCATCTAACAAACATATTAATGGCTGTGTGATGCCAAAACAGATCGCAGTGTTGAGGACCTGTCCCTTGCGGTGCGGAGAACAGATAATAAACACAAGCAGCAAGCGGGTAACATATGTGAAGGTGACAAGTGTTAAAAAAGGGAAAGGAGGGGTGGCAAGGGGCAGTTGGTGGAGAAGCCGTTTGTGACTGTAACTAAGGTGGCCAGCAAAGGTCCTCTCTGAGGTGCCACCTGGGCAACGACTTGAAAGGAGGCTGGGGATGAGACACGTGGGTGACGGAGGCAGAGCATTCCCGGCACGGGGAGAACCATGACAAGGCTCTGGAGGGGGGCACACCCAGCGTGTTCTACCAACAGGAGGGTCAGCACTGCTGGTGCGGACGGTCAGGTACAGGGCAGCAGCTGGCAAAAAGGAAAGGGCTTTGGCCCTCCCTGAGTGGGGCGCGGGGCTTGCTGGAGTGTTTGCAGCAGAGGAACAGCATGGCATGCCTCCTTTAACATGGCTGCTCTCCTGGGGGAGAGGGATGATGGGGGCCTGGACGGGGTGAAGCAGCAGAGGGGTGAGACGCAGTTCCACTAAGGACATATTTTGCAGTTAAAGTCAAACAGAATTTGCTGATGGTTTGGATGTGAAAGAAAAGAAAAAGAAAGCATTGCCCCTTGTTCATCTGCTGCACATCCCCTGAACTCCAGTCTCACAGCAATTCTATCCCCGGGCCTCTCTCTGGCCATCTTGGGCTGAACGAACCCTGCACTGTGAATCACAGACGTGGGCAGAGAGGTGCTCTGGATTCCAGTTCCAGCTGAGCACTCGTCCCAGTGCCACACAACAGCACCTGTTTAAACTGCTGTGGGGCAGCTCGCTTTCACCCAGGGGAATGACTATTTCATCCGTCACTTCAACCCCCACACCTCCTAATTCCCTGAGGAAACACAGGGAGCGAGGGAAACGCCCTTCAAAGGCTAAGCAGTGCCAGCAGCCCATTCCACCATTCCAGCTCCCTTTCCCGGAGACTCCCTCTACTTGTGCTCCTGCCCCACCTTAATCGTTTCCCGTTTCCTCCAGCATCTTGCTATTGGTCACTTCTTTCCTCTCCTGTAACTTCAACCCCCACACTGTCCCTCCCTCGACTGTGCTCAGAAACCTGCTCCAAGTATTTGTCTTGAGTCTTTCCTTTGACTCAGGCCCCTACCTAGCTCCAGCCAGTTGGAGCCAGACCAGACCCAAGACCCTGGCTCAGAGAAGTCAATGCCACAGGGCCTGCTGGTCCTGTCTCACTCCTCCTTCTAGCTCCTGGTACACACAAAGTCAGCACAGCAAACGCTGGCCCACTGGGATGCTGTCTGCACATGACCACACAGAAGCGTGTCTGGGATTATCCGACAGGTAGGGGGCATGCTTTGTTCTATTTGGTGAGAATCTGATTGTTATTCCTGGGGCCAGGCTCATAAAAAGTGGACAATACTTAACCTACATGCCCTAAAAGAAATTTATTATCCAGTGTCTGTAGAAATCGAGCACACTAACAAAAGGGGGAAAACCTAGTTCTCGTTTCCCAAGTCTGTCTCTGAAATATCAAAAGCACCTTTCTATGAAGATGTTTCCTTCTTGTAAAGGAGTTCTCGGTTAGCTGGAAAGAATCGTGGAGGTAGGCCAGCACACCGCGGTCCAGGTCCCCACTTACAGATAGAACACAAGGAACCACATTTTTCCGTCCATCTCGGCCCTTCACAGAAAATGAGAACAAAAATAAAGCATAACTTAGCACAGCTCTTTCTTAAAGTTTTTTTCTTAAAGTATTTCAGACTTACACAATCAGAATTTAAACTTAATTTATGTTATAAAGCTTCTACTTTGCGCCAGGCTATGAGGCTTACAAAAACACTGAATAAGGGCTGGCGCCGCGGCTCACTAGGCTAATCCTCTGCCTGTGGCACCGGCACCCCAGATTCTAGTCCTGGTTGGGGCGCCGGTTCTGTCCCGGTTGCCCCTCTTCCAGGCCAGCTCTCTGCTGTGGCCCAGGAGTGCAGTGGAGGATGGCCCAAGTGCTTGGGCCCTGCACCCACATAGAAGACAAGGAGGAAACACTAGGCTCCTGGCTTCGGATTGGCACAGCAAGCAGGCCATAGCGGCCATTTGGGGGGTGAACCAACGGAAGGAAGACCTTTCTCTCTGTCTCCCTCTAACTCTGCCTCTCAAAAAAAAAAAAAAAAAAAAAAGACACTGAATAGTTAGTGTGCTTAGGGAAAGAGGTCAGAGTGTAATTTTGTGAAATCGTTTTTAAAAGCTTGCTTTTAGCTTATTTACAATTATAATTATGAATATAAAATATATTACAACACACCATATAAACAAACTTTACTTTTTAACTGATGAAGAAAGAGTCATCTCAAATTTTAAAAAAATTTCAAGTATAAAAATTTTTAGGGAAAGAAAAACAAGAAAAACAATTTTTAGGGGCCAGCAACATGGCATAATGGAGTTAAAGCTGCCACCTGTGATGCCAACATCCTACATGGGGACTGGTTTGAGTCGCAGCTGCTCCACTTCTGATCCAGCTCTCTGGTAATGGTCTGGGAAAAGCAGTAAAAGAGGGCCCAAGTGTTTGGGCCCCTGCTACTGATGTGGGAGACCTGGAAGAAGCTCCTGGCTACTGGCCCAGCCCTCGCTGTTGCAGTCATGTGGGGAGTGAATAGAAGATGGAAGGTCTCTCTCTCTATGTCTCTCCCTCTCTCTATGTAACTACTTTCCAATAAATAATCTTTAAAAAAATTTTTTTAACATTTCATTGTTCACCTGGACACTGATGTAATTTTTTAAAAATTTTTAATTAGTTGATATAATTTTTTAATAGTTAAAACTCTCAACTGCTACCAATTATCCATGATCAAGAAGTCTTTTTTTTTTTTTTTTTTTTTACAGGCAGAGTAGACAGTGAGAGAGAGAGACAGAGAGAAAGGTCTTCCTTTGCCGTTGGTTCACCCTCCAACAGCCGCCACGGCCGGTGCACTGCGCTGATCCAAAGGCAGGAGCCAGGTGCTTTTCCTGGTCTCCTATGGGGTGCAGGGCCCAAGTATTTGGGCCATCCTCCACTACACTCCCTGGCCACAGCAGAGAGCTGGCCTGGAAGAGGGGCAACCGGGAAGGAATCCGGCGCCCCAAATGGGACTAGAACCTGGTGTGCCGGCGCCACTAGGCGGAGGGTTAGCCTAGTGAGCCGCGGCGCCGGCGATTAAGAAGTCCTTACTAATATATATATGCACCAACATTTAAGCCTATTTGAATGGCATATGATACTGTGGAGGTTAATGAGAATTTGCCCTCAAAAGGCAGTGATTCTGATATCTGAGATTCTAGCCTAACTCTTATTAGTTGAGGTCTTTCACACATTTATGGAACTGACATTTAGTAAGATAATTCAGGGGCACCACACAATCCATACTGCCACTGGAATAAAAAAAAGACTAAATCATATGTAAGCATTAAGAAAGCTTTAATGTTTTCTTTCAAAGCTGAACACCTAAGGATGTGCAGATATCCAATGGCAACTCTTCTGAACAATACCTGATTTCTCACTCCTTCCAGAACAAACCATTTTCTATCCTAATTGTTCTTCAGATTTTACTGATGTTTCACTGCTCTCTAAAACGAATACCTCCAACAATATAATGAGAGGTTAACTAGAAACTCAACTGAAAACAAATACAAAATAGCCTAGGAAACCTCCTGAAAAAGCATATTAAATGACACATACTTCTTTTATTACTTGTTCTATGAATTCTGCTGAATTATGAATTCTATGAATTATGGAAAAAGAAGAGCCACAATATCAAAGAAAAGTAAAAATTCTGCAGAAAGTTTTTGTAACTGAAAATTATCCCAGTAAAGAAAATAAGAGACTAACAATCAAGACACAACAATTCTATTTACATTCCTAGTCCCAAGACTGAGTTGGTCTTTAACTATAAGTAACCAAGTAAGTTTAATTTTAAAAATGAATATTCCAAAATGAAGTGTTGTGGTGGAGTTACAGCAAAATGTTCAAAAATGAATCTTAATTTTTCATGTTACCTTAATCATATTTAAAAATTAATCTATTTTCTATTCATTATATATGAACTAAAGGTTTTGCATCCCTAATCTGAAAATCTGAAATGTTCCAAAATCTGAAACTTTCTGACTGCCCACAAGACATCACAAGTGGAAAATTCCACACCTGACCTCATGTGATGAGTTGCAGTAAAAACACAGGTGTACTAAAAATATCATAAAATTGCTTTCAGGCTTTTTGTTTAAGGTATATATGAAACAAATACATTTCTTGTTTAGATTTGAGTCCCATTTCCAACATACTTCATCATGCTACAAGTAAATATTCTAAAATCTGAGAACAACCCAAATCTGAAACGCTTCTGACCCAAACATTTAAGATAAGAGATACGCAACTCGTAACTGTTTCCAGAATTATATTTTCAAGTTTCAGGTCCCTTTTTTCACTGTCAAAATGTATTGGCTGCCAAACATAAAGAACTTTACTGTGATAGCCAGAAAATCTACACATTCAAATCTGAAAACTTTCAAGAGTGGTTCATCACCATTCTACCCACCACAAGCCTCCAGGAAGCTTTAGAAGGCAGGGCCCTCTGAAGGGATTATGTGCTTTGCTGAAATTTTTGAAAATTTTATTTTACATTATAAAGTAAATGAAGCAACCGTCCCTCTCACTGCTCTTTTTTTGGTTTTTCTCTCTTGCTGAGGCCAAGCTTTTGGTCAGCTGGCTGGAGCATCCAACTCGGGGTGGGGGTGGGGTTTAGAGCCAAGCTTTTTAAAAGACTAAACTCTTTAGAGAAGGCAGTGGAAGATGGCCACAAGTGTGGGAGACTGAAATGGTGTTTCTGGCTCCTGGCTTTGGTTTGGGCTTGGACTAGACCATACCATTGCAGCCATTTGGGGAATGAACCAACAGATGCAAGATCTGTGTCTGTGTGTGTGTGTGTGTGTGTGTGTGTTTCTCCCCTTATCTTGGTCACTCTGCCTTTTAAAGAAATACTTTCTTTTTTTTTTTTTTTTTTACAGGCAGAGTGGACAGTGAGAGAGAGAGACAGAGAGAAAGGTCTTCCTTTTGCCGTTGGTTCACCCTCCAATGGCCGCCGCGGCCGGCGTGCTGCGGCCGGCGCACCGCGCTGATCCGATGGCAGGAGCCAGGAGCCAGGTGCTTTTCCTGGTCTCCCATGGGGTGCAGGGCCCAAGCACCTGAGCCATCCTCCACTGCACTCCCTGGCCATAGCAGAGGGCTGGCCTGGAAGAGGGGCAACCGGGACAGAATCCGGCGCCCCGACCGGGACTAGAACCCGGTGTGCCGGCGCCGCTAGGTGGAGGATTAGCCTAGTGAGCCGCGGCGCCGGCCGAAATACATTTATTTTTTTTAAAAAAGTTTTATTTATTTATTTGAAAGGCAGAATTAGAGTGAGATTTTCTATCTGCTGGTCCACTCCTCAAATGGCCACAATGGACAGAGCTAGGTTGATCTGAAGCTAAGAGCCTGGAGTTTCTTTTTAGTCTTCCACATGGGTGCAGGGGCCAAGCACTTGGGCCATCCTCCACTGCTTTCCTAGGCAAATTAGCAGGGAGCTGAATCGGATGTGGAGCACCCAGGACTCAACCTGGTGTACATATGGGATGCTGGTGCCGTGTGGCTTTACCTGCTATGCCCTAGTGCTAGCCCCATAAATAAATTGTAAAAAAAATAAAAAATAAAAACTCAAGGTCCTAAAAGACAAGAAATACATGAAATACATAATCCTGTCAAGGGCATTACTGGGATAATCAGTTTAATTTGCAGGGTCCTATGGCACGGATGGAAATGGTAGATTACTGTTAATTTCCTGGCTGTTTTGTGGTTGTATAAGCAAGTATCTTTGGACCTGAAAAATATACACTGATGGTTTAATGAATCATAGAATACCATGTCTGCAACCTGCTGCTTCAGAAATGACCAATCAGGGTAAAGAGCTCAGAGGAGCTGAAGGTAAACATACGTGTAACTTGGAGACGTCTCCAGGATACATGTGTAAAAGTTCCTCATCTCCCAGGTTCCACAGGGTTTCTATTGGCTCCTTTCCCCAGGGAAAACTGTAGTAAAGTTTGCTTCCTTTGCGACCCTTTTCATCCTGACAATCGCTGCTGCTGAAGTTAGACGGACTCGTGGCAAACTGGAAAAGAAAGTCTGTCTTGTTAACTATTGCTTTTTTTGAGATTTTATTTTTTTAAAAATTTTATTTAAGGTATAAAAGTTTCATATATTTCATGTATACAGATTTAGGAACATCATGATACTTCCCACCTTACCCTCCATTCTGCCCATGTTCCAACCCTTCTTCGTCCTCCCTCTCCTATTCCTACTCTTCTACATAAATCTATTTTCAGTATACTTTATACCCATAAGGTTAACTCTACACTAAGTAAAGAGTTCAGCAAACAGTATGAAGAAAATAAACTGTTCCTCAACAGTAGAGACAAGGGTTGAAAACAATCATTGTTAACCTATTAAAATAGATGTCAATTTACCTCTGATCCCATACTGATCCCTAAGGATTAAAGTTGTCTAAGACCTTTTATAGATCAAATGATTGAAAATTAATTAAGTTCCAAATAAAAATTGCAACATTTAATTAAGTATGAGTATGCTGCCTAAAAAATTCTCAGAAAACTATGGAGAAAAACTTGCATTCTACCTAGAGTTTTTGTGCCCAACTAATAAGAGAAGTTCATCACAAACTAAAAGCGATAAAGAAAGTATGGGGGCTGGGGGCCGCTGCCTGCAGTGCAGGCATCCCATATGGATGCTGGTTCAAGTCCCAGGCACTCCACTTCCAATCCAGCTCTCTGCTATGGCCTGGGAAAGCAGTAGGAGACGGCCCAAGTCCTTGGGTCCCTGTACCCGTGTGGGAGACCTGGAAGAAGCTTCTGGCTCCTAGCTTCGGATCAGCACAGCTTTGGCTGTTGCGGCCAATTGGGGAGTGAACCAGCGGATGGAAGACTTCTCTCTCTCTCTCTCTCTCTCTCTGCCTCTCCTTCTCTCTCTGTGTAACTCTGACTCTCTGACTTTCAAGTAAATAAATAAATAAATCTTTAAAAAAAAAAAAAAGAAAGTATTGGGGCCGGTGCTGTGGCATAGCAGGCTAAGCCCCTGCCTGTGGCAACAGCATCTCATACGGGCACCGGTTCATATCCTGGCTGCTCCTTTTTGATCCAGCTCTCTGCTATGGCCTGGGAAAGTAGTGGAAGATGGCCCAAGTATGTGGGCCCTGCACCAGTGCGGGAGACCTAGAAGAATCTCCTGGCTCCTGGCTTCAGATCAGCTCAGCCCTAGCCATTGAGACTATCTGGGGAGTGAACCAGTGGATGGAAGACCTTTCTCTCTGTCTTTCCCTCTCTCTGTCTGCAATTCTGCCTCTCAAATAAATTTAAAAAAAATTTTTAATAAAAAGAATAAAGTATCACTCAGTCACCATTCTTGCCCTTCTTGAAGTGTTTGATTATTTATAATTGTCATATTTTTGGGAGCTGAGAAAAATCATGAAAAGGTAAATGCTTGCTTCAAACATTTTTCTCCTCAGTAAATGCTAAAACCTGATCCCAAGTTCCTGCGGAGTTTGTGGAGGTGAGTGACAGAAGTGGAAGCCAGGAATGGGGGGGCGGGGCAGGGGTTGAGGAGTCTGCTCTACTTTGAACATAAAGGCTCATCAACAAATGTCTTTACCAAAGTAACTTTGTTATCTGGAATAATGAAAACCATTACAAAGAGTTTTTTTATTTATATCTGCTGACTTACTATAGTTGTTTTGATCAAATGTAAGATGGCCACATCAAACCACATTTCCTTTATGATACAGAAGCATTACTACTGACACACTGAAGACAATTTATCTACGAAACTACTCAATTAAAGGTGGTTATTGTTGTACCTTTCTCCACCACAGGAGTCGATGCCGTAACCAGAAATCAAGCCACTGGCTGGAAGTTCTCGCAGAAGTGAACCACACTAACGAGGCTTCGGTCTTCTCACCAAGTCTTTAGATGGCCAAAGGATCAACAAGTTAGCTTATCTGAAAGGTACACATAGAATCCAGCCCAAAGTAGAATGGCTGGCTGCTGGCTATCGAAACACAAAGCCAAGTTTCCGGCCACGCTGTACCTTTTCGTGCCGGCAGGGATCTGCTCCGTGTCCGCAACAGGATGAAAGCATACTCCAATCTGAGCAAGGCCGTAAGGCAGCCTCTTGTTCACCAGATCCAGCCCACTGACATAATGTTCCAAAGCACCTGTCACAGGTAAGGCAACTGTTGTATCAATCTATTCCTTAATCCCTAATTGTTTTTGTCAATTTATAGTCAAACCAATAGTGTAAGAATGTTAACACAGCAGTACAAGTGGCATGGAGCTATAAAAGGTATTAATTATGCCTTAATTTGAGGTAGTTTCATCCTTTTGTTTGAAAATTTTCAAATCTACAACAGTTGAAAGAACAGTATAATAAACACCTGTATACCTTTCACCCAGATTCATGAATTACCAGCATTTTGCCACTTTTTCTGTTTACTCCTACATACTTTGCATGCATGTCCTAAAAATCAGTGTTCTCTACATGTCATTATTACAACTTAAAAAGTTAATCATAATACCATAATATCATCTAACATATAGTTGATTGTTTTAATTGTTCCAAATGTCACCCAAAACTTCGTTTTTTCTCTCCAAATAAGGTTGCACTACATTCTGGCGAGGTCTCCTAAATCCCTTTCAGCCCAGAACATTTGCCCTGACTCCTTTCCCCCAACTTTGCTTTTAAATCACTTTTGAGTCCAGGCTAGCCATAAGTTATCTCACATTTGGGATTTATCTGATTGTTTCCCTGTGATTTAAATGAATAATTTTAGCAGGAATACTACATATGTCTTATTGCATCATAACAAGATCAAATTAGCCCACTAGTGATGAATCCAAATTTGACTACTTGGCTAAGATAATAAATATCCACTCCCACAATCTTTCACTCAATATTTCACTTTAAAAAAATTTACCGCGGGGCTGGCACTGTGGCGTAGCAGGTAAAGCCGCTGCCTGCAGTGCTGGCATCCCATATGGGTACCGGTTCGACTCCCAGCTGCTCCACTTCCAACCCAGCTTTCTGCTATGGATTGGGAAAGCAATGGGGGATGGCCCAAGCCCTTGGGCCCCTGCACCCACGTGGGAGACCTGGAGGAAGCTCCTGGCTCCTGGCTCCGAATCGGCGCAGCTCTGGCCATTGTGGCCAATTGGGAGAGTGAACCAGCGGATGGAAGACCTCTTTCTGCCGCTCCTTCTTTTTAACTCTTTCAAGTAAAATAAATAAATTAAAAAAAAATTCACTTGCATGTCACCCAATAATTTAGAATCACTAATGTGATCTCTGCTTGAATCAATCATACTGGGGGGAGTTGCAAAATCATAAAATGATGACTTTTTCTAATCTTCCCTTTTACATTTATTGCCAAAACATAACCTTTCTCCAGTCCCAACCCCTCAATTACATATTGTTTTAACACTATGGCCTCTCAATTTTCTTATTCTGCTCAGTGTATTAAAACCCACTGTCACCAATATTTTAATGCTCAGTATGTTCCAAATGTAGCCAGTTGTAGCCCTCTTCAAGTGAACATCTGTGTCTCTTTGACATGACTCAGTCTACAAACAACTCATTGCTCTTCACAACCATAAAGTGATCCAAACTCTCACTGTATTTCCCAGCCTTAGACCTGGAATCATGGGCATTTCCCCAAGTCCTGGTTCATTTTAGAAACCAAGATCTGGGCACCAGGTGCGCTCCCTGCTACTGAGTGTCATCACTTCCAGACCCTTTCAATTAAGTTAGGGAACACTTTTTATTTTATTTTATTTTTTTTGACAGGCAGTTAGACAATGAGAGAGACAGAGAGAAAGGTCTTCCTTTCCATTGGTTCACCCCCCAAATGGCAGCCACAGCCGGTGTACTGCAGCCAGCGCGCTGCGCCGATCCAAAGCCAGAAGCCAGGTGCTTCTCTTGGTCTCCCATGCGGGTGCAGGGCCCAAACACTTGGGCCATCCTCCACTTCCTTCCCAGGCCACAGCAGAGAGCTGGCCTGGAAGAGGGGCAACCGGGACAGAATCCTGCACCCCGACTGGGACTAGAACCCAGGGTGCTGGCGCCGCAGGCGGAGGATTAGCCAAGTGAGCTGTGGCGCCGGCCTAGGGAATACATATTTTTAAAACTCATGACTTCATACTAATATTATCACTTCAAATGTAACATTAAAGTTTACCCTAGGCCGGCGCCGTGGCTCACTAGGCTAATCCTCTGCCTTGCGGCGCCGGCACACCAGGTTCTAGTCCTGGTCGGGGCACCGGATTCTGTCCTGGTTGCCCCTCTTCCAGGCCAGCTCTCTGCTGTGGCCAGGGAGTGCAGTGGAGGATGGCCCAAGTGCTTGGGCCCTGCACCTCATGGGAGACCAGGATAAGTACCTGGCTCCTGCCATCGGATCAGCGCGGTGCACCGGCCGTGGCGGCCATTGGAGGGTGAACCAACGGCAAAGGAAGACCTTTCTCTCTGTCTCACTGTCCACTCTGCCTGTCAAAAAAAAAAAAAAAAAGTTTACCCTAGCCTTTTTTTATCACCTGTCTTCTCTTCAAGTGAAATCCTGTTTTGTTTTGTTTTACAGATTTATCTATTTGAAAGGTAGAGTTACAGATAAAGAGATCTTCCATCCGCTGGGTCACTCCTCAAATGGCTGCAATGGCCGGAGCTGGGCCAATTCGAAGACAGAAGCCCTGAATTTCTTCTGGATCTCCCATGTGGGTGCAGGGGCCCAAGCACTTGGGCCACCTTCCGCCGCTTTCCCAGGTGCATTAGCGGAGAGCTGGACTGGAAGTGGAGCAGCCAGCACCACAGGCTGCAGCTTTATCAGTTAAGCCACAGCGCTGGCCCTGAAATCCTGGTTTCTAAATACATTAATCCAGCTTTTTGCTTTATCCAAAAAATACACATAACTGCTTCAGAATTATATTTAATATAACATTTCTACTTAGACTGAAGTTCAAAATATCTTCTTTATGCACTTAAACTACATCCCGCTAAATGACAGGACTGTGCTCAAAAATTCCTTGATTGGGTAGACTAGGCAGTGGATAATGAGGAAGACTGGTCAAAAAATTAAAAAAAACTGTTTAAAGACATGGGAAAGCAATTGAAGCAGCAAGGAATCTGAGGGTGGTCCTCGACGTGGGAGAACAGAGGAGAGGACAGCGCTGAACTCAACATTGTCAAGCAGCAGAGCCTTTTGCTATACCATGGGAAGGGTGAAGCTGAAAATGTGTTCCTGGTCCACCGAGGAGAGCTTTTACTGGGAACACTTAAAAGGCTACACCTAGAGTGGAAACGTGGATAGACGCACTCCAGTCTCTAATCAGCTTAACCCCTGATTATACTAAGATAAATTCACACTCCAGCTGCCTGGCAGAAGCAAACGTAAATTCTTCCAGGAAGAAACCATTAAGGACAGATGTTGTGGTGAAGGCACAATTTGGGGTACATAAGATCTAGTTCTGTCTTTAAAGATCTACTTATTTAAATGGCAGTTAGAGAGGAAGATACAGAAGAGAGCGATTTTCATCCCCTGGTTCACTGTCCAGGTGGCTGTGATGACCAGGGCCGGGCCAGGCTGAAGCCAGGAGCTTCATCTGGGTCTCTCATGTGGGTAGCAGCGGCCCAAGTACTTGGGCCATCTTCTGCCTTTCCAGGCGTCTCATCAGGGAGGGAAATCGGGAATGGAGCAGCTGGGACTTGAATCAGCACTCACATGGGATACCAGCATTGCAGGCAGCAGCTTAACCTGCTGTGCCACAAAGCCATCTTCTGCTTCTTGTTAATGCATACCCTGGGTGACGAGCGCCTGCCACCCACGTGGAAGAACCCCCAGATGCAGTACCATACTCCTGCTTTGGCCTGGCCCAGCCCCAGCTGTTGTGGGCAATTAGGGACTGAACTAGAGGATGGAAGGTGGATCTCTCTCTGCTGTTCTTTCAAATAAATAAAACTAATTTTTAAAAAATATTTTAAAAATATTTATTTATTTGAAAGGCTGAGTTACAGAGAGGCAGAGGAAGAGGGAGAGGGAGAGAGGGGGAAGTCTTCCATTTGCTGGTTCACTCCCCAAATGGCCACAGCTGGGCTGATCTGAAGCCAGGATCTTCTTCTGGGATTCCCACATGGGTGCAGGGGACCAAGGATTTGGGCCACCTTCTACTGCTTTCGCAGGCCATAGCAGAAAGCTGGATCAAAAGTGGAAAAGCCAGGACTTGAACCAGCACCCATTTGGGATGCCAGCACTAGAGCTGGCAGCTTTACCTACTATGCCACAGCGCCAAACCAAACTATATTAATCTAAAAAGAAGGGGCCGGCAACGTGGCTCACTTGTTTAACCCTCCGCCTACGGTGCTGGCATTACATATGGGTGCCGGGTTCTAGTCCCGGTTGCTCCTCTTTCAGTCCAGCTCTCTGCTGCGGCCCGGGAGTGCACTGGAAGATGGCCCAAGTGCTTGGCCCCTGCACCCGCATGGGAGACTGGGAGGAAGCACCTGGCTCCTGGCTTCGGATCGGAGTAGCTCCGGCCGTGGTGGCCATTTGGGGGGTGAACCAACGGAAGAAAGACCTTTCTCTCTGTCTGTCTCTCTCTAACTCTATTAAAATAAAAAGAAGAAACCTCAATTTATAGCTACAATTTAAATACATTTTTTGAATTCACTTGACAGGCAGAGAGACCTCCATCTGCCAGTTCACTTCCCAAATGCTTGCAATGGCTGGGGCTAAGCTGGAGTCACAGCCAGGAGTGGAGAAAGCAATCCAGGTTGCCTACAACGGATGGCAGGAACCTAATTACTTGAGTCATCACTGCTGCCTCCCAAGGTCTGCGCTGGTGAGAAGCAGGAGTCAGGAGCTGGAGCTGGGGATCAAACCCAGGCACTCTGATGTGGGATCTAGGCATCTTAACCGCTAGGTTAAACGTGCTTCCCCTCTACAATTATTTTTTTACCAATAATTACCTAGAATATAAAGATAAAAACAAAGTGATTAAAAACCCAGAGAAAACTAGGAACAGATATAATCATGTTACTAGCTGTGAACTTTAAAATGTGATTAACATGTTCAGAAAGCTGAAGATGAGAAAAGGTCTATGTTCAGTCACAAGGACCGAAGAAAAAACGGAGCAGTAACGTTTATGGAGAATATGGCTGAGAATCTTTAATAAGTCGTTCATAGGGGCCAGCGCTGTGGCACAGTGGGTTAAAGCCCCAGCCTGCGGCGCCAGCACCCCAAATGGGTGCCGGTTCAAGTCCTAGCTGCTCCACTTCCAGTCCAGCTCTCTGTGAAGGATGGCCCAGGTCCTTGGGCCCCTGCACCCACATGGGAGACCTGCAGGAAGCTCCTGGCTTCAGATCAGCTCAGCTCTAGCTGTTGCGGCCAATTGGGGAGTGAACCAGAGGATGGAAGACCTCGCTCTCTCTCTCTCTGGCTCTACCTCTCTCTGTGACTCTTTCAAAAAAAAAAAGCTGTAAAAGCCATTCATGAACAGAGACTGTCACACTGTTAAGGCATGGAACAGAGCAAGAGCAAATGGAATAGAAAAAGAGGCAAACTGGGTAACTCCAACCTAAAAATCCTGGACAACCAAAGAATTTGGCAATTAAGTGGATGTAAATTTCCTAGAGGTGAGAACATGCTGACACATCTGTAGATGCTTGAACAGCAAGATCTAAGAGAGCCAGGTTTAATTTTCTAAGGCTTCAAGTCTGTGTAACTTGGAGGAGAGTTATTTTTTTTTTGAAAGGCAGAGTTAGAGAAACAGAGAGAAAGGTCTTCGTTTTCCGTTGGTTCACCCTCAAATGGCTGCTGCGGCAGGAGCCAGGTGCTTCCTCCTGGTCTCCCATGCGGGTGCAGGGCCCAAGCACTTGGGCCATGGAGGATAGTGATTTAACAGATTTGCCTTTGGACATGGTAAATGGGCAATGATTCAACTATCCCCAAAGTAAAGCCTTCATGCAATGACATATCACAGATCAAACTGATTACATTTATCACCGGTTTCAGTTTGCTTTATTTCATTAAGGAAGTCTCTGAAGAGCTATAACGTGGGTACTAATTTTCAGAACCAGGGACGTTTAAAGGATATTTTAAGTTACCTTATGGAACCCAATGGCAACGAGGGCAGTGTGCAGGTAGGATGCCGCAGCAGATCCATCCTATAAGGAACCTCGATGTTTTCAGAATCTCTCTACAGATTACTATGTATTCACTCAACAATCGCTTAGAAAGTCCTATGATTTGGTAAACTCAAAAATTATCAAAAGGGGTCTTCAAACAGGTTGTAGATCAGTTTTCAGAAAGGAAAAGTATGTGGGGGGGGTGGGCATTTTCTTTCTTTTTGCTCTAGAAAAATGAGCTCTTGACTGTAATTACGCCTAACATCGAAGAGTAACTGTGGAAGTAAACACTTTGGTAACGATTAGCACAATGATTCCATTCAAACATGGAACAGAGTAACTCAAAGTCTGAAATCTGAGGCGTCGGCGAGGCCTCGGGCAGGTTCCGCACAGCACGGGCCGAGCGAGGCTGCCTCTGCACCCCACACCTGTCCCGAAGCGCGAAGTCTGGGCGTACCGTGGAGCAGGCTGTCCCGCAGCTTCCCGGAAGCGCTCAGTAAGTTCTCAAGAAACGCTACCAGCTCCTCCTTACTCAGCTCCTTGTCTTGCAAGATTTCGCGCAGCGTTTCTGCGGGAACTAACCTGAGGGCCCCGCGCCCGGGCGGCCCAGGGCCCGGTTCCTGGTGGCGGGCGTCCACGGGGAACACCTGCTCCCTGAACGCCACCACCGAGGACCACCACTCCGCCGCCAGGTTCTTCCGTAACTCCACGCCCAAGGGCCCGAAGCCCGGGTGGCACCCGCTCAGGAGGCGCTCCCGGCTGTGCTGCAGCCGGGTGCCGCTGAGGAAGTGCCTCGTCCGGCAGATCTCCAGCAGCGCCGCGCTCCCCTCCTCAGACGCGGGGGCTCCGGGCCGCTCGCTGTCCCCGGGGAGCTCCGCGCGCGAGCTCGGCGGCGCGCCGGCCGAGCTCCTCGTCTCCGTCCCATCTACTCGACCCCCAAACCCGGACAACAGGCACCTGCAGACTTTACGGCAGGTCCTGACGGTTGCACGGGGACGCATCTCCCTCAGCAGCTAGGAGCACAAGCTCCCATCAGTCGGCTGGTCCCAACAAACCGCCATCACCGCTGCCGCCCCCGACCGCGCAGGCGCGAAAGCGAGCGTGCGCGACGGCGGCAGGCCCCGCCCCGGAAGCGCGTCACGGCAGCCGGCGCCACCGCCCCTGGGGCGCATGTCTCGGACGCCTTTCTTAGCGTTGGCGGTGCCGACCCGCCCCCTCCCCGCCGTGACCTCTCCCTGTCGCCATAGGTAAAGGTTATTGCCCCCAGTCCCCACCAGCTATCAGGATGCTTAAGGGGTAGGCTCAGTCACCATCTGCGCACAGAGCCGGGCTCTCTCGGCGGTCCGAGGCCTAGGCCCGCAGGCCTTCCTAGGAGCGGGGTGGGGGGGAGGGAGGGGTCTGGGGCCCACCACCACGGGGCGCCTGGGCCGCAGGCTCTACTTGGCAGGAGAGCTCGACTTGTCCCGAGGAAGGCGCGCAGGTGGCTCCGCGGAGAAGGGAACACGCCAGAGGAGTGGGCAAGGGCCCTCTCATGATTAACGTGTGAACATTTTCAGCTCGGGTCGGGAGTCCCGGAAATCCCTCACAGGGAGGTGTGCGCGGCAGCGGGGTGAAGTGCAAACCAGGCACCAGAGTGCTCTGCTACACTCAGCCGGGGGAGAGGGCCATGCACAAATAAGTGAGAGAGAATGGGGAGGAAAAAAAACCACATTTATTAGTTAAGACAACCACAGGCTGGACACAACACACATGCTAAGTGGACTTTTAAAACTTAACGTAAATAGGTAAATTTTTCCACAGTCCCACAGTCATTTCCATAGTTTACAAATTAAAAGGCCCACGTTGACATTAAACAGTAAAATACGTAATAAAATGCTCCAACCTATCTGCGAAGCTTCAAAAGATCATGAATTTGACTAACCATGCCATTGAAATCACTCAGTATTCAACGAGAGGTTGAATCAGTTTCAGTATTAGTCCTAGAAATACCACTCCCCATGTCCCAGTCCCACCCCCAACATACTCTCCTGTACACTTTTTTAAAGATTTTCCTCATGGCAAACACACATACACCAGAACCTGGGAAGATATTCTGACCTGTTAGCCATCACTGAAATAAATGATTAGAAAGTTAGGTTGGTGAGCCAAAGCTATCCCCTGGATCCTTCTGGTTGTAAACCTATGTTGAAACTAACATGAAGACTTGTATTCACTGTGCTTTTTGGTTTTGTTGCCTCCTGGTTAACCACTGATTCTGATGAGGCTTTTCCCTTGAGTATGGAAAGACCTTAGAAATCCCTGAATTATTGGAAAGACATTCATGATTTCCAGTGTGACTTGAATTAGGAGCTCCAGAAGTCTGTGAAGACTAGACTGTACAAGTAAACTGCACTAAGAACGTGGTGCAAATAGCATCAGACTCAAATGCAGCTCTTGGCCAAGTCCCTTAAAGGGCTTTCCAGCTTTGTTCAACATTTCAGTAGTTTAGAATATAGTGAAGAGAATATCATCTTCTGAAAAGGCAAATTACTGGAAATTTTTAAATTATAAATTTGCAAAAGGAACGAACAGTCATCCATGTTGTTCTTACTATACTCAATCTACTATCTCATGTAGTCATTCTAACAAGTAAGGAAAATAGGCTATTATTAAATGACCCCATTGATGTTGGGAGTTGCCAACAAAAACTTATGCAATTTAGCCTATAACTATGTTTACCCAGATCAGTCTCATTTTAATTCTTCCAATATGACCAGATCACTACACAAAGGGCCTTACTTATTGCCCCCCTCCCCTACAACCTCCCAAATTGAAAACTAGTCACTTAAATAAAAAAGACCATCTAAGCAAAGTTTTACATGACATTATATATGGAAAATAAAGTACAATTTCCAATTCAGTCTTCAAATATTTTTATTGGAAGGCCATGCATTGCCTTCATTTATTGTATTTCAAATCACTGTACAGTTACTTTTGTGAAAACACTGCCTGCATTTTCTAGTACAAAAAAAACCTAAAAATTGTTTCAGGAATGTAGAGAAATATCCAACTTAAATAGCGAAAAAGTGCACCATAATTACTGCTGCACTGCAGTCATTTCTGCATTTCCCATGTTTCTTAAATAACTATCTTGTCTGGTAACACACAATATAAAGAGCAATTATGAAAAACAGACATTTACATATACTTCTAAAGTCTTATTGAGAATATCCTGTTGGCATTGGATAACCAATCATAGGTGCAGCTGCAGTAGCAGGATATGCATATGCCTGTTGGTTCATACCATTGTGCATATTTGGAACATTACTTCCATATTGCTGAGTGCTATCATACCCATTCTGGTAAGTCCCTGTTGGATTACCAGTCCTAAAACTGGTCTGTAAACCAGCAGACACAAAATTACTTCCAAAGCTCCCATTGGTGTAACTTGCAGCACTGTAAACACCATTTTGAGTTTTTGCCCCAAAATCTCTCTTAAGCAGACTAGAGTAACCTCTGTCATAATTTTCCCTGTCTCTAAAGGTATTAAATCCACCCCTTTTGCCCGCAGAGTATCTGTCCCGACGGTCATCCTTCATGCCTCCTCTACCCCTGGAACGACCTGTCAAAAAAAAAAAAAATGTTGCAAACTTATTAATGTCTGCGGCACAATTTATTGCTAATATATAGAAAGTAGGTAATTCTAGTCATAATCATGGGTGGGAAGTATTTTTCAATTTCTCAAATTAAGTTTCACATTCAAGATTTTATTCCCCCTCTAATCCCACCTGAATGGATTTGTAGACGATGTGACCTGAAACCACCTAATTCAAGGCGAGTCTTACCTGCCCCTCTGTCTTCGACCAGCTGAAGCAACTTGGGGTTAATTGCTTGATTAGCTTCCCGAAGCACAGAGATAAGGTCGCTCACTTGCTTTATGTTATTAGGTGTAAAGAAAGTGTATGCTGTGCCCGTTTTGGTACTGCGAGCAGTTCTTCCAATTCGATGAATATAATCCTCTGAGGAGTTAGGGTAGTCATAATTGATGACAAATTTCACATCTTCCACATCTGTAAGGTGTTGCAGTGTGGCAAAATAGCAATGTATGGAGTTTTGCACACCACAACAGCCAGACCAAAAATAAAAAGTTAGACAATTGTATTCCCAAGAAGGTACGGGCTGCAAAAAATACAGTTAAAATGGTTATCCTTTCCCTGTAGGAATACCATTCAAGTTTAAAAAAAAAAAAAAAAAAAAGAGGAAAAAAAAAAAAGCACACATCAGCTGTACAAGCCATCGCCCACCCAGTGATAAAGCTTGTCGAAAGGAACGTGTGTTCCCTAGCACATTCCCAATTCAGCACGTCCCCTTACAGATCATCAAGTGACATCTGAATGCTTCTGCGCAGTAGGGCCACTTTTAAGTTTCACAGCAACCTCTTCATGTGCTCATTTTGAGGACCTTTAAACAAAAATGTACAAGGTCCTTTGCATTACACACTCATCGGAAGTTCAAAATTCAGGCCACACTGCTTGTCTTGCCAAGACCTTACAACCGCAGCTGCAAGAAAAACATACCTGTCCCCCAAAAGTTGTTTTTATGCACTGTGTCTCGTCTAGGCAAGCGCTTCCAAGAAGCCAGGATTCACTTGAGAATGTGTCTCTCTCTGGCAGGTCTCGACATGACGACTACTGTGTCACAAGGTGAGGGAGGAACTTTCAAAGCACTGTTTTCTTTTCCCACTGATTCTAAGTGTGAGAAGTTGCTCCTGCTCTAGGTCTTATGTGCCAGTACTCACCAATTTGTAAAAGGCTTAGTACCTTTTAAAGCTGCTCTCTCCATTTCAAACTTGAACAAAAATTTCATTGAACATTGAAGTTTGGAACTATTTCTTCGACATTTCAGCAAACTCACTGAAACTCAAAGACCCACAGATCACAGTGAACAGTTTCAAACAATGCTGTACCATGGCAGTCATGCAAAGCATGGGACGGAAGAAACCACGGCAGTGAACTGTGAGGGTACTTCCATTGTTTTCCCCCGGAGAGAACAGTTTATGGGGCAGAGGTGATATGTTCTGCCCTTTGAAGATTACTGGCACACTTTCAGTTTTTCACCTCTCTAATCGACTGGAAGCAGCCAGCCGATCACTAGTCCTCCATCCCCCTCGAGTCCTCCGATTGTCATGCCTAGGCCTTGCCACAAAGACTGCACCTTTATGTGAAAAAAACTTAGAAAAAATGCAGAGGTTAAAGAAAGCAATAAACTTTCTTTAGAAAAACTATATGGAGATCTTCTGGGAAACCAAGCCATGAATGCGAGTTTGTACTAACCTAGCCCTCTGGAGGCCACATCTGTAGCAATCAGAATAGGAGCTTTTCCATGTTTGAATTCTACAAAGGAAGGCAAATATACGATCATTACTCTGAAGCCTATCTTAAGAAAAAAAATTTTCTCCTTTTGAAATACTTACCATTTAGAACCCAGTCACGCTCCTGTTGACTCTTGTCACCATGGATACCCATGGCAGGCCACCTAAAATAGAAGATTTATCCTAGTAGGCTCATGCTTCAAATCAGATTCTCATGCTTAACCATTTTTGCCAAGCCTCAATTTCACTGACAGCTTTACCCAAACTATCAGATTAGCCTTATCTATGAAACCCACAACCATCCTCTTGGCTCAAGTTTGTTTGCCCTTTCCTAAAGGACTATACATGGAGAATCCCACATACCCATCTCTCCTCATTTTTCTGGTAAGCTCATCACATCTTCTTTTGGTTTCAACAAAAACAATGGTTTTATTTTCCTTCTCACTCATGATCTCTTCCATTAGACGAATAAGTCTAGACAAAACAAACGCCTGAGTCTTAAAACAAGTCCACAGTTGGGGCTGCACATTTACATTCAGTGAAACATTAAGTTCAATTTTGCATGGCTCCAAGTCAAAGAGGAAACACCTGTAGGACCATCTGACAATCCTACCCTGGGTCCTTAAGTAAACCACAAGACACATGACTTTCATCTTCCTGTAAGAATGCCATAAATGGAACAACCAATTACAGAAGGACATGAAATCTCAAGATGGATTGGCGGACTTAATTTTACATGAACCTATTCAGATTACATCAATTGAAAGTCAATTTTGACATAACCCATGAAAGCTACTCAACCACACAAAGCCATTAAATGTATATAATACTTACTTTTCATCCTTTTCTACATCATGACATACATCCACTATCTGAAGAATGTTGTGGTTTGCACTCAATTCCAGTGCTCCAATGTTTATATGAATGTAGTCTTTCAGAAAATCTTCAGCAAGCTGTCTTACTTCTTTTGGCCATGTAGCACTCCACATTAGGGTTTGCCTATCAGGCTAAGACAGAGAAAGGATTACACTGTACTCCAAAAGTAAATTTAGACTTGTGAAAAGTGACATTAAGGGTACTTACTCTTATCTGATCCACAATCTTCCTTATTTGGGGTTCAAAGCCCATATCAAGCATTCTATCTGCTTCATCAAGGACCAGGTAAGTTGTTCTTCTCAGATTGGTTTTTCCACACTCTAAAAAGTCAATCAGTCTTCCAGGTGTTGCAATACAGATTTCCACACCTTCAAATTAAATGCATAAACGTTAACACATAACATTTAGCACTGGTTAGTTGACAAACCACCTTTTCCTTTCCTACCTCTCTCCAAGTCGCGGATCTGTGGTCCCTTGGGAGCACCACCATAGATGCAAGTAGACTTCAAGCGACAAGCTCTACAGTATTCAGCAGCTACTTGCTGCACTTGCTGAGCCAGTTCCCGAGTTGGTGCCAGCACCAAGCACTAAAGCAAGAGGAACAGCTTTTAGCACAGACCCCAGATTGCTAAGTTAGCTGCACTGGCAGATCCTTTCTCCAACTGTGCCATCAGATACCCAGAGCAGCCCCAGCTACGTTCAGTGAGAATACTAATCTTTACATAAATCGTTACATCGTTTGCTATGTATTCTGTTATGTTTCTAGTTGAAAAAATATATACTTACAATAGGTCCATCACCTCTCTCTAAGAATGGCTGATGATTGATGTGGACGATGGCAGGCAGCAAATACTACAGGAGGACAAACAGCAGAGACACTATTAAGATACTCTGGCTTTTTTATTCCCATTCCATTTCCTCTAGCATGGATCACCCAGCAACTCAGAGTTCTCCCAAACTTACAGACAATGTTTTCCCAGATCCGGTCTGAGCTACTCCAACCATATCTAATCCACTTAGAGCAACTGGCCATCCCTGAGCTTGAATAGCAGTGGGTTCAGTAAAGTTCTGCCTTGCAATCACGTCCATGACGTTTGCTGTAATTACAGCATTTTAGTAAACACTTGTAATGCCAACAGAAAGGAGGCAACAGGGGGAGAAGGGTGGTAAGCTGACTGAAAACCAGCACTTACCAGGAAAGTTTGCTTCATAGAAATTCAGAACTGGCTTTGGGCAATTGTGACCTCTAACTGTAACTTCCTTGCTTCTTCTGTATGTCTCCACCTCTTGCTGCAAAACAAATCATAACCACTTTAGTAACTCTTGACAGAGTCCCCTAAGCAAACACAGCTAGCAAACTCTGAACCTACAGGTGAAAATTCAAAGCCACCTCCTCCCCAAGCCAAAAAGAACTCCCCAAATTGAAATGTCCGCCAAGACACTTGTTAGATTTTGATTTCCTAGCTTAGTATTACTCAGGTAATACTGAATGATGATCAAAGCCACATGAAATTACTCACGGCTGTGCGTCTAGCCAAATCAGGATGTTCTTGATAAAAATTCTTCTCAAATTTGGGCAGCTCATCAAGATTCCACTTCTTTTTAACTAGTTTCTCTCCAGGGTTTCCAAATTTCTTTCCAGATAGAGGCCCTGCCCTACTTCCTCCAAATCGAGGCGCACCAAACCTGAAATTAAGAATGTTACATTTCTTCACGTCTGTATTTGGCGTTGGACAGATTTTAGCACTCATCAGCTCCAGTAATTATCCCTGAGAGCAGTCAACAGCATCACTTCCCACAGCCGCAACTATCGAGGCCAAGTACACGGCCCGCGATCGATAAGCTCAGAAACGGGCTGACCAAACTGCAGGATTTCAAGCATACAAGGACAGACAAGTCTGCGGCTACTACAGTCTCCGAGCTAGGGAATGCAGCAGCCGGGAGCCGGCCTATACGAGAAGGGTGGTGCCTAAAACAGCGATGCTACTCTAACGACTGTGTTCGAGCAGAGGCGCTTCCGTGTTAAACACGAACGGTAACGAGGCAGCCACAGCAGGGAGAGCGGCACAGGGAAGGTGTTTCTCCAAGGCACGCCGGGAAACCAATCGAGGTGGGGGAACCCGGCGGAAGAGCTCCCGATCAAGGTAGCAAAATTATATAACGCGAGAAGGAGAAGGAGGAGCCGGTGACTACCGGGGGAGGAGTCCGGGCCCGGGCGGAGTCGCCGGGCGGCGTTCCCGCTGGGGCGGCGCTTCCCCCTTTGTCTCGCATTTCTCTCTGCGCCACATTTTCTCGACGCTGCCATTTTGAGCTCCTCCGCCGGGCGGGGTAACAAAGGCGCCGCCGCCATGTCCGAGGCCGGCATTTTGTGCTCGCGGCTCAGCCACATGGCCGATCCCGAGGGCGCCGGCCGGCCGGCCGCTGCCTCCGCACCGAACCCACGGCTTCGGAGCGGCCCCTCTCCCACAGAACTCCCGGCGCCCCGAAAACACCTCCCCGAAGGCCGTACCTAACGGCGGCTCCCCGCTCCGCCCCGAAGCGCCGCGCTCTCCTCACCCCGCAGGGCGTTCCGCCAAATCCCCCAACAGCCGCCAAATGGCCGCTCCCCACCCCCAGACAAAAAGCGGGCTTCGGAACAGCCAAAACGACAAGCCTCTTCGGGTCACTTCGAAGCGAACGCCAAAATGGCGCAAACCTCCGACCGAGGCCCGAGAGGAGCCCGCGAAGGCCGCGTCGCCGCCCGCCGCCGCCCTCCCATCCCCCCTCTCCGGGCCTGACGGGTCCGCTCCCCGACTCACCCTCGATCGCGACCGCGATCCCGGTCGCTCGAGTATCCCGACATGGCGTCAATGGTTGCGGTTGGCGGGGGACGAAGCTAAGAGAAACGGGTGCGACGAGTCGCTGCAAGAGGCTTCGACGGCGGCGAAGCCTCGCGGGGGCGGCAGCGGCGGAGGAACGGCGGTGACGAGAGCCGGAGCTGCACGACCAGAGGCCGGTGGAAATGAATGAGGTGCCGGCCGCGTCCCGGCAGCCGGTTTTATAGTGCGGACCGCCTCCTCCGCCGCGGAGGCTGCTGGGAGCCGATCTGTGACCTCATCGCCCCGCCCCCCGCGCAGGGGGCCGCAACGCCCACCGGCGTTCTGGAATCCGCCCTGGGGTCCCCGCCGCCCCCGCGGCCGCTCCCTCCCGGGGCGCCCGTTTTTCTCCCGAGTCGTGTCCGGGCCCGCCCACCACAGGGATGCTTCAGCATGCATTTCCTTGACTTCACCTTTTTCTCGTCCTTCTACACCTCCAGCAAGCCTCCCCGCCTTCTCCCTGGACCGACAGGCACATAAAATGGCCAGGACAGGCCAGCCCACTCTCTCCACTCAGAGATGTTTACGTCTCCACAGAGCCCTCACACCCATAACCAAATAAGACGGGAAGGCGGAACCTGGCCTCGTCACGTGACAAGCCCCGCCCCCGGTCTGGGGAGGGGTCGGCACTACTTTCCCCCGCGGGAGTCGGCGGAGGAATACCTAACAAAGTAGTTCCCCGGAAGTCCAGTTCTGCCCCCTCCAGGAGACCGGCCGGGACAGCCGGGTGACCTAAACTGCCCGAGAATCCACCGACCCGAGAATCCTTCAGCAGTCTCCTGCCCGTGGAGAACGGTAGCTGCTGTCCGCAAACCGCCGCCGAGGCGCGTGCTGCGACAGGAAGTGGTCCTCCGAGGGCCAATCAGCGGCGAGAAGCCGTTGTAATGTCCCTCCCTCTTCGACCTGAGCCTCCTGCCTGGCGCCTCGGTTCCTACCGGCCCCGCCCACCTCCGGGTCTCGCCGTGCGACCCTTCCCGGACACCGTCGCCCGCGCGTCGGAGGCGCCTCGGACTGCGGCGCCGCCCTTCCTCCGCGACATGGCCGACTCGGGGGCTGGTGAGTCTCGGCCTGGAGGTCCGGTGTGTGTGGACCGAAGCCCCCCAAGTGCCCGAAGGCGTCGGGCCGGTCTCACCGGGGTGTCGGGGGCCGGCGAGGCTTGTGACTGTCAAGACGCCCCGTCGCCGTTGGGGTTGTCCGGGGTAGGGTCTGTCAGCCCCGCCGCCGGCTCGCTCGCGGCCGCGGAGCCGCGCCGTCGGGGCGGGGAGAGACGGACTGTGGCAGCAGTCGTCTTGCCCTGGGCGCCGAGCCCGCAGGCCGTTTGTGTCGGCCTTTGGAGGAATAGCACTTTCAGCCGCTGTGCCCTTGCTAGCTAGGGTTGGACCAGGGCTGCTCTCTTCTCTTCGGTGCCCTCTGGCGTCGCCGGCTTTGTCGGCCACGGTTTTTTGAGACACGAAATGGATTTCGTGGTCTGGGACGCTACAACGTTTTCTCCAGCGTCTACACAAACAAGTTGCCATGGCTTGGACGGTTGTGAGAGAGGGGCGTGGCGGTACGCCGAGGGTACACACCCCAAGTGCCCCCCTCTGTTTCCAGAACTGAGCAAAATGCTCTCCCATTAACCGCCAGTCATTTCAGGGAACGAGTGATTCAGACTTGGTAAACGACTTTTGGTCGAGCAGCTTTCCTGATCGCAGCAGTATTTGGCGGAGGGGAGCGTGGTAGCGTGCTAGTTCGCAGTGTAGGGGTGTTTCCATGTCTGCCCCGTGCGTTCCTGCGGGTACATTAGATGGAATAAAGGAAAGCTGTTCTTAACAGGCTGAGTTAATCACCACCTGTTTGGGCGCCGGCGAAATCCCGACAGGCGCAAGGTGATTTGGTAAAAACATGATGATTACTACTGGGAATTAGAAGCGGCTCTCATTAGTTTCTAGTGACTTCAGATGCTCATTACCTAGCTGTCTTGTTTATGACAGATGCTCTCCTTAACTTTCAATTAAAAACACCTATAAAAGGCTTAGAAACAGGTAAATGGCTTAAGGTTTTAGATTGCAACAGTGAAAATTGCATGTGCTTCATACTTTTTGACTGTATTGAACTGATAGCATTCTGGAAGTCATCCCCAGAAATTTAATACATCGTTTAAAAATCCTGCCTGGAAGGATCTTTGAAATTCTTCAACAACCAAATTCCTTTTATTCTATTCTGCACAGTCAGGTATCTTGGCGGGAGGTTGTTGGTTTTTCAAGTGTGCGTATAGCCTTTTCTAGTGCTGTTGAAAACAGATCTTTCTCCCCTTCTTTCCCAACAGAGTGGATAACCATTGCCAATAACCTTCTTTTTAAATGTCACATACATCTAAGGATACATGAGCTTGAAGATTGTGATGCTAATGTTTTTATTGCTCTTTATCAATCTATTCTGGGAGAAAAGGTACCAGGTAAGGGTCCTAAAAAGCATGAGTACGTATATCAGGCCAGAAATTTCTAGTGCCTTTAGTTATATCCTTTGGTATTTAATATGTTTCCTTTTTTCTGTCCACATCATTTCTATCAAAAGATTACATTCATTACCTTAGTGAATAGCATATGGGCGCCCATAACAACAACCTTGACAATCAGTTCAGTGATTCTTGCTAATCATGGTTTACTCACATCTAATGTCTTGTGAAAGTTACACTAAGTGTGCCTTCAAAGGGTCTGCAGTTGAGTAAAAGGAAATTTGCTGGGTCTGGTCCCCTCACCTGTATTAAGGATAAGAGTTGGTGTTTATGAGTCTGATTTCCTGAGAAGACGGTTAATAACTGTGGATGTCTAACCGTCTGTGTGCTGTGACTCGCTTTTTTCTTTCAGAGGTGTCACACGTTTTGCTGTATCACTTGTTGGATATCTCAGAGTCCTCATGCATAGATTCCTTTGCTGCCTGTGTTTCCTTACATAGTTTATAACCATTAGCTCCTGTAGGAGTTGTGTAGCTTCTCTTCTTTTTCCTTTGTTAGCATGAGGCAGTGCCCTCATCACTTCCTAGAATAAAGGAGTGGCCTCTCACTGCTCTTTGAGCTAGCTTCCCCCTTTTAGGGTTCATGTTCCTCAATACCAGAGGAGAAACCAAAGACTTGACTTGATAGTAAATCTTGGCACACTGTATGCCAGTCATTTATGCCAGTAATTCCCACTAGACCGGTTTAACAGTACGTACACGAGCTCTCATTGAATACTGCTGTGGTCTCTTTCTAATGGGAAGCAGTCCACACTATTGGGCTAAGGTCTTGTCTCATGTCTTGCCTCCCTTAGTAGAATATTAGCATCTCTCTGAATTTAGGAACCAATTTATCTTCCTTTGTAGAGTATACTCATGTATATGTTTGATGTAATAAATATTGAACCATATTCTAGTTAACAATTATTCAATATTAGGATGTAAATCAGTAAATACTAACCAGTAAAGATTCAACTTTGTCATGTCTGGACTCTGTTAACTTTATCACACACTGTGTTTGGGCAGAACTTTTAACAGTTGAGCTAACTCAAAAGCCTAGTCAGAGATAAATGAAAACTTGAACCCTTACAAATGCAGAATTATGTGACTCCTCCCACAGACCTCATAGCTGTTCCCAGGAGTCCAGAGGATGATGCCCACAATGTACAGGCTGTGATTGATTCTCTGGCCTTGGATTACCTGCAGGTCAGCTTGTCTCACATAACAGGTTGGTATATACTTAAGCAGATAATTGTGCATTTTAGTAAATTGATTTGTTAGATAAAACCTTCAACATTGCTTAATTAATTAAATGAATGAGCTTATGGAATAGGCCAAACTTAAAACTGAGCCAAGAGAATCAAATGGTATAGTTAAGGCAAGCACACATGAGAACGTTTCCTGGAGGGGAAAACATTGAGTTTGTGATGGATCTGGGTATGAAATATAAGTACCCTAGATGCTAACTTAAGGTATGTGTTTTGTTATAGTTTTGATTTTAAAACATATCAGTGCTGCTTATTTGCAGTAGCTAGAAGTTAAAGCAGTTGATATCTGTTAATAAGGACTGATTAAATTATAATAGATCCACATAGTGGAGTACTCGGCAATTATAAAATGCTTTTTATGGACAACATTTCATTTTAGAGGAATGATCTCTGATGTAAATAGTATGAGAAAAATTTGGTGCGATTACAGTGATAATGTGCAGAATATGCTAATCTTTTAATACAAAGGAACTGATGGCTGTTGCAAAGACTATAGAATATACAAGAAATTGTAATACCCATCATCTCCAGCAGGAGAACTTCTGGGCTGTTAGACAAAAGGACAGGAATTTTCGCTGTATACCTTTTCTGCTTTTTGAATTTTGGACCACATTTATCCAAAAAAATTGTCTTGATGCAAACCATTTTTGAAAGTTTCCCCAAATAAAGTGTACCACGCTGTATTCTAAAACTAAGTATACCAGATTTATTTATAAATATTTGTATTTGCAGATAGTGAGATGAGAATTAGTCCAGTAAATTATTTCAAACCAATAAATAGAGGAAATCTGGTGAACTTGAAACTATACCACAGTCACAAAAATAAGGTTCATACTGTTGATTTACTCCTTGACAGTTGAAGAAAATAAATGTTCATCAGGACAGGTCATTTACATCTTATTTTGATATTCCAAAGAGAAAATAATTCTGTCTTAGGCTTTTGAGAGTATGTCTAGGGGAGTAAATGTAGTAAACCAGTTTGGAGAATTAAATTTGTGGCATAATCCTGTAGTCTTCGTGTTCTTTTGCAGTTTGAAATTGCGTCAGCACCCGAGTAGGGCATTTCTGGTATTTGTGTTTTGTAAACATGCTATAGCCAGGATAAACATCTGTGTGTGTAGAACTTTTTCATGCAGAGCTGCCCCTGACAAATCATACTCAGGCCCACAAAAAATTATAAACTGCTTACCTTCTCCAGCAGACTACAAAACAGCTTCTAGTCCTGTGTGCCTTTGAGGCAGCGTGTCCTGCTCCAAGAAGCGCTGTGTTCTGGCCGGGAGTCGTGGCTGCTGGGGTGGCAGAGTGTGCTCCCCATCCTGGAAACTGAGAAGTCTTGAGTATGCCCTTGGGATGTACTGATGTACCATAAGCCAGGAAAACAGGGCTTGAAGACAAGATTTCTGGCTAGTTGTCTTAGGCAGAAAAGAGTTTTCAAGCATTGTCTTTGGTAGTAGCCTAAAGCGTCAGATTGATGGTTTAGGTTTGTTGGGCATTGCAGCTGATTCTCTTAAATATCATGTTTCTGCTCTACTGTGCTGGTGTGAACTCCTGAGTGCCAGGCACTATGTCCCAAAGGACAGCCAGTGGTTAAGTTCCAGCGACACCTGATAGCAGTCGTATCCATCTTAGGCAACCTTAAACATGTCAGGTTTCCATACTTTGAACAACCCATTTCTGTTAAACATTTCAGCTTAACATGTTTATGTGTTTTTTTTTTGTTTTTTTTTTGTTTTTAATTTTTGACAGGCAGAGTGGACAGTGAGAGAGAGAAACAGAGAGAGAAAGGTCTTCCTTTGCTGTTGGTTCACCCTCCAATGGCCGCCACTGCAGCCGGCGCACCGCGCTGATCCGATGGCAGGAGCCAGGATCCAGGTGCTTTTCCTGGTCTCCCATGGGGTGCAGGGCCCAAGCACCTGGGCCATCCTCCACTGCACTCCCTGGCCATAGCAGAGAGCTGGCCTGGAAGAGGGGCAACCAGGACAGAATCCGGCGCCCCGACCGGGACTAGAACCCAGTGTGCCGGCGCCGCAAGGTGAAGGATTAGCCTATTGAGCCACGGCGCCGGCTGAGCTTAACATGTATTAAAAATCTAGTACAGGCCAGGGACTGAGCTAGGGGCTGTGTCAAGATTAACTGGATATGACGGGAAATGAGGATAGAGAGGATGATGATGGGATGAGATGAAAAAGAATTTTAATGCAGGTTCTAGATTTTAGAAAGAGAGCTATTGATGAGATATTTGTGTGTGTGTGTTTAATTTGAGAGGTAGAGTTATGGACAGAGAGAGAGGTCTTCCTTCCATTGGTTCATTCCCCAAATGGCCACAAGGGCCGGAGCTGCTCCGATTAGAAGCCAGGTGCCTCCTCCTGGTCTCCCATGTGGGTGCAGGAGCCCAAGCACTTGGGCCATCCCCCACTGCCCTCCTGGGCCACAGCAGAGAGCTGGGCTGGAAGAGGAGCAACCAGGACTAGAACCGGTGCCCATATGGGATGCCGGCGCCACAGGCGGAAGATTAACCAAGTGAACTACAGTGCCGGCCTCTTGATGAGATTTTAATCAGAAAAAATGGTGTGGTCTGCACAAAGTAAGAATTAACAAATGGGGGGGGGGGGGACACAGGACTTCTTAATTAAAGTATCCCAGTTTTTTTGTGCTTGGTTTTGGTGTTACTCTGCTGTTCTCTTCTGAACAAACCACCATCTGAAGTATGAATCCACAGTCTGAAAGTTATGCTTTCATCATTTTTTTCACCAGCCTAAAGTAGCTCTGCCTAACAGCTTTTTATTTTGGAGTGAATCTTCAGTTATTTTGCTTCTTGAAAAAAGATGCGAATGAACATGCACCATATTCAAGGCTACTCCCTTTATATAATCAAGACAATAGGAAAATGATTTTTTAAAACATTTATATTCCTTTGGATTTATTTATAATGCTTGTATTCTGGATAGCATTTTCTCAGTGTTATATCCATTTCAAGATCTAAGAGGCTTTCAGATTTTGTGATTAAAATTTTTAATAGCTCCGTATTCTGTGTTCAGGAGAAAATATAGTGAGAGGAGATAAAGAATCTATTAAGAATCTCCTAGAAATATTTGATGGGCTGCTGGAGTATCTTACAGAACACATCAGTGAAACATCTCACGACAAAAGTAAGTTAAGAACAAAAGTTTGGTTTCTCTGCATTCTGTGTCGTATCCTTTTTTGCCTTTTATGTTTTTGCTTTTCTTCATTGGAAGCGGAATCACTAATGCAGTATACCTGGTAAGTTTTCATTGTAAATTGCTGCTGTGGGTGGTTGGGAATTCTATCCTAGACTATCACCATTTCCTTTGTTAACTAGGATGTTGCTTATAAATTAAAGATAATCCATAGGAGAAAGCTAAATTTTTGGCTAAATTGTTTATTGTCCTATTGCATGAAATTCCTTATTCCAAAATTTCCCATGTCAGAACTGGCATTTGTATTACAAATATGGGTGTTTCTGTTATATTTTCCTGGATTAATTTATAATCCCTGTATTCTTGATACATAGAAACAAACTGCTGCATTTCTGTCTTCAACCTACCCTTAGGTTCAGTTACAGTCTGTGGTTTTCTTTCTTTTCTTTTTCAAGATTTATTTGAAAGACTTAGAGATCGTCTATCCACTGGCTCACTTCCCAGATGGCCATAATGGCTGAGGCTGGGCCAGGCTAAAACCAGGAGCCTAGGTTTCCTATGTGGGTGCAGGAACCTAAACACTTGGGTCATCTTCTGCTTTCCCAGGCACGTTAGCAGGGAGCTAGATTGGAATTAGAACAGCTGGGTCTTGCTCATATGGAATGCCAGCATGGCAGACAGCAGCTTAACCCATTATGTCACAGTGCCAGCCCCATAGTCTGAATATATTAAAAATTTTACTTTTGAGTAACATTCCTCAAATTGTAACAATTTATTTTGTGAAATTTGATTTTATAGGGCCGGCACCACGGCTCACTTGGCTAATCCTCTGCCTGTGGCACCGGCACCCCGGGTTCTAGTCCCGGTTGGGGTGCCGGATTCTGTCCCGGTTGCTCCTCTTCCAGTTCAGCTGTCTGCTGTAGCCCGGGAGTGCAGTGAAGGATGGCCCAAGTGCTTGGGCCCTGCACCCACATGGGAGACCAGGAGGAAGCACCTGGCTCCTGGCTTCGGATCGGCACAGCGCACTGGCCGTAGCACCCATTTGGGGAGTGAACCAACGGAAAAGGAAGACTTTGGAAAAAAAATTTTTTTTGATTTTATAAAGATCAATATTGCCATATTATCCTAAAGGGTCATAGTTATTTAAATTCAATCAGCAGTTTCTAAAAGTTATTTATTCTCCATGACTCACATTTCTAGGGATACATCCTGAGGAAATCATACAAAGGAAAATTAGGTACTTGAAGATCTACACTGTATTGTTATTTATCATTGGGAATAAAAAGAAGGAACCTACATGTGACAATCTGGGATTGACTGTGGTTTTGGTCATGGGTGTAATAATCTGTTCTTATGTTGCAGAGTTACCAAAAAAAGCAGCAGCAATTAACAAATTCTAATACACATTAAGATAAAAATTTAAGTTGGGCCATCCTTCCTAATTCTCAAATTGTTGTTGATGAAACCTGTGCCATGATTCTAACATTTGAAACAAATCTTTAAAGTCTTTAGTTAGAAGTAGTTTCCTGCCTTCAATCATTGCTGCTAAAAGGATTTAAAAGCTAGAAGGGAATACTGAAAGGTGGAAATTTCTTATTTTATTTTAAAAATGCTTGAGTGCTTAATATGTATTAAACGCCAGTGTGGGTACTCCAGGAGGAATCAAAGCACATGTCACATCTGTGCAGTCAGAGGGACCTGTGCAAGTTAGGAAGACATCCATAAATATATAGAGTAAAAACATACAAGAAGAATTAGAGACTTAAGGTTAGTGACATGTGGCACTCATGTAATTCAAGACTACCAGTAGTATTTGGATACTCTGTGCCATTTGGCTTTTTAGCAGCAAAATTAAAAGATGGAAAACTAACTCTGAGTAAAGAGATTTAAGATGAATGATTGTGGTTTTAAAAATATTTATTTGAAAGGTGGAGAGAGAGAACTAGCCAATGGAAGATCGATCTCTCTTTCTCTTTCTCCCTTTCCCTCTCCCCCCAATTCTGCATTTCAAATAAATGAATACATCTTTTAAAAAAACTAAAACCCCAGATACTACACTCCATCTGCTAGTTCGTTCCCCAAATGGCTGACACAGCCAGGGCAGGGCCAAGCCAAAGCCAGGAGCCTGGAACTGCATCTGGGTCTCCCAAGCAGGTGCAAGGGCCCAAGTACTTGGGCCGCTATCTGCTGATTTCCTAGGCACATTAGCAGGGAATTGGATCAGAAGTGGAGCAGCCAGAACTCAAACATGCACTCATATGAGATGCTGGCGTCTTAGGTGGAAGCTTAACCCGCTGCAGAAGAACAATTTTTGTAAAAATTCAGTGCTGATTGCAAGTAGGGGAAGGACAGTCATGTCTGGCCAGTGGCCCGGGAGCGGGGTGGAAAGAGGACAGAAATAAGAGTCTTGTGCGAGTGTGGGTAGTGAAGTCTGAATGGTATTCCCAGGGAGAGCAGTAGTGTGAGTTCTGCAAGGCTGGAAGTTGTTCCAAAGGGTCTCCCCATTTGGTAATACATTGGTTGGACGTTTCTTAAGGTTTGTTTCTCACCATTGCAGGTGCTAATTATAATCACAGTATTACTTAGTAGTGGTTCAGTCTTCACAATGCCAGTTAGCGATAATGGGAAATAGAAGTTTATTGCCACCAGTCATATCCGCTGTGATTGAGCATTATTGCTACTAAAGGACGAGGATGTGAAAAAAAATCAAAACCATGGGTTCAGTGCTGCGTTTTGCTCCTTGGTGCGTGACTGAAGCGCTCTAAGTGTGTTTTCTCACATGGCAGTGCTTTCATGGTTGTTGTGAAGGTTAACTAAGTAGTTATGTGTATCAAGTTTAGCACAGAGCTTAGAGTAAATACATGATAAATGTTAACAAATATTATTAAAGTGCTGCTTGTGAATGGAAACAGGTAGATGTTTGAGTAGGGACTCTGGGCGTGGGCGTGGGCATGTCCAGAAGGGGTAAAGCTGAGTGAAGGGAGGCTTCCCCCACATCTCCTGCATCTCAGTTCCTGCTGCTGAAGTTCTCTTCTTTAGGTATATAGAAGTGGACAAGAAGGTGTTGCAGCCAAGCCCTGATGTGGTCTCTTAGTCTGTGTGTGATGGTTTGTGAGCTGGAAGTAGGTTGACATGATCAGGTATTTCTGTCATCTTGATCAGTTGTCTTCGATATCCCTTACAGGAGAAGTATAAAGAATAAGTAAACCTGCAACCTAGCTTTAAAACTATAGACCCCATTTTTAAAGCAGTATGCTGCTTGTTTCTCAAGTAACTTATTATAGGTTGTGATTTGTTTTTTTGTAATTTCACCAGTTTATTTCAAGACAGGTTGGGCTTTGCCTCACTGTCCCTACTTCTGCCTCTTGTACAGACAAAGTAATACTAACCTGGTGAGAGTTTGGGGTTTTGGTATTACTGTTTTTATCTGTTTTAAATTAACAGGTGAAACCGAACAGTATTTTAAAGAATCACATCGAGGAGGACGTTTGGAAGAGCTAGAAAGTTCTAAGGAATCCAAATCATCATCAAAAAGAGTTTCTTTTGAAAGGTAGCTGTCTGTGGATTTCATTAAAACAAATTACACAATTCCTTCTAAGAATGAAAACTGCACCCACTGTACTAGAATGGCACCCCTAAAACATGTGAACATCTAACTTCTAAGCCTTCCTTGAGGGAATTTTAAGAACCTTGAGCTATTAATACCAGTTCTCAATAATTACCTATTCATTTTCCCTTGATTATTAAAGTTTATCTTCCTTGCAGAAAACTTGTAGAGAAAAAAAAATTTTTTTTAGCTTATTTGAGAGGAGAGAGATCTCTTTGATTCACTCTCCAAATGCTTTTAATGGCTCCACTCTGAAGCCAGGAGCCAGGAACTCAAACTAGGTCTCCCTCCTGAATGGCAGGAATCTAGCCACTTGAGCCGTCGCTGCTGTCTACCAGGGTTGTTACTAGCTGGAAGCTGGGGTTGGAAGCTGAAGCCAAGACCAAATGCAGATATCTGGGTTGGAGGCCTCTCAGTGGTATCTTTTTTTTTTTTTTTTTTTTTTTAATTTATTTTGACAGGTAGAATTAGACAAAGACAAAGGTCTTCCTTCCGTTGGTTCACCCCCCGATGGCTGCCATGGCCAGTGCTGCGCCGATCCGAAGCCAGGAGCCAGGTGCTTCCTTCTGGTCTCCCATGCCAGTGCAGGCACCCAAGCATTTGGGCCATCCTCCACTGCCTTCCTGGGCCACAGCAGAGAGCTGGCCTGGAAGAGGAGCAGCCGGGACAGAACCGGCGCCCATATGGATGCAGGCGCTGCAGGCAGAGGATTAACCTAGTGAGCCATGGCGCCGGCCCCAGTGGTATCTTAAGTACTAAGCCAAATTCCCACCCACATAGTTTTTTTTTAAAGATTTATTTGAAAGGCAGTTACAGGGGCTGGCGCTGTGGCGTACTGGTTAAAGCCAATGCCTGCAGTGCAGGCATCCCATATGGGCACCAATTCATGTCCCAGCTGCTCCACTTCCTGTCCAGCTCTCTGCTATGGCCTGGGAAAGCAGTAGAAAATGGCCCAAGTCTTTGGGCCCCTGCACCCACGTGGGAGACCCAGAGGGGAGGCTCCTGGCTTTAGATCGGTGCAGCTCCAGCCGTTGCAGCCAACTGGGAGTGAACCAGCAGATGGAAGACCTCTCTGCCTCTCCTCTCTCTGTGTATCTCTGACTTTTAAATAAATAAATAAATCTTAAAAAGAAAAGCAATTATAGAGAGGGAGAGAAAGAGATCTTCCATCTACGAGTTTACTCCCTCAAATGGCTGCAAGTGCCAGGACCAGGCAAACTGAAGCCAGGATCCAGGAACTTCATCCAGGTCTCCATGTAGGTGCAGGGGCTCAAGCACTTGGGCCATCTTCTGCTTTCCCAGATCTGTTCGCTGGGAGCTGGATTGGAAGTCGAGCAGCAGGGACTTGAACCAGCACTCAAGTGTCGCAGGCAGCAGCTTCACCCCCAGCCCCGAGAATATGAATGTTTTATGGCTATTAATAAAAGTTTTCCAGAAAGGCCATTACTGTGTCCACTAGCAGCATAAAAGTGCCAGGTTTACAGCAACCTTATGAGCCAATATCCTTGACCAACATCAGCATTTAAAAATTTTTGCTTTTATAGACGTAATGTATTGTGGTTACGGTTTGATTATACTTCCCTTCTAACTGAAGATTGACATGATGGTGTGACTTTGCTTGAAATATCTAATTTGCAGTTTCTTATGGAGTCTCTCATGGTTTGAAAAGCATAGGCAGTAGGGGTTGGCACTGTGGCCCAGCAGGTTAAGCTGCCACCTGCAGTACTGGCATCTCATGTGGGTGCCAGTTCGAATCCTGGCTGTTCCACTTCTCATCCAGCTCCCTGCTAATGTGCCTGGGAAAGCAGTAGAAGATGACCCAAATGTTTGGGCTCTTGCACCCACATGGGAGGCCCAGAAGAAGCTCCTGGCTTTAGCCTGACACAGCCCCAGCTATTGCAGCCATTTTGGGAGTAAACCAGTGGATGGAAGATATATCTCTCTCTCTCTCTCCCCCTCTCTCTCTCCCCCTCTCTCTCTCCCCCTCTCTCTCTCCCCCTCTCTCTCTCTCTCCCCCTCTCTCTCTCTCCCCCTCCCTCGCTCGCTCGCTCGCTCCCCCCTCTCTCTGTAACTCTGCCTTTCAAATAAATAAATCTTTAAGAAAAAGAAAATGTAGGCAGTGCCTTTTTTAAAGATTTATTTATTTATCTGAAAGTCACAGCTACACAGAGAGAGGAGAGGCAGAGAGAGAGGTCTTTCATCTGCTGGTTCACTCCCCAGTTGACTGCAACGGCTGGAGCTATGCCCATCTGAAGTCAGGAGCCTCCTCCAGGGCCCCCACACGGGCGCAGGGGCTCCAAGGACCTGGGCCATCTTGTACTGCCTTCCCAGGCCACAGCAGAGAGCTGGACTGGAAGTGGAGCAGCTGAGACTAGAACCGGCACCCATATGGGATGCTGGTGCTTCAGGCCAGGGCTTTAACCTGCTGCGCCACAGTGCCAGCCCCGGCAGTGCCTTTTTTATGGTACTGAATAGTACACTGAAAAATGTGCCTCAGAGGAAACCACTGGAAGGTGAAATTCTTGGCTTTATTTTTCATTATTACATGAAAATAATATTTACATGAAAATAATTTTCATATTACATGAAAAAATGCACAAGTGAAACAGGTCAGTAATAATGAAGAATCAGTGCCCTACCTAGACTCCACTTCTTTCTTGCTGCTAGAGTCAGCCATATTTGCTGTTCTGTGTGTGCCTGTGTATGTAACCCCAATACCGTATGCATAGCTATTCCCACCAGGCCTGTCTCAGTCAAAACAGATGAATAGCATGCAGGGATACACAACAAAAGGTAGACTTTTCCATGTTCTGCCGTAGGCGTTGAGCAGTCTGAACACATGCAGCCTGGCTACTTGAAGGAGCTCCCTAGGTGTTGACGGGAAGGGCTCAGTGTGGTCAGGCCAGGCGCTCCATAACAGAGGGGACTCTTTTAGGTGCTCTTCGTCTGAGGCGCTGGGCCGCTCTTGGGATGAAGATGAAGCAGAATCCACTGGTGAAGTAATTAGACTTGGAGACACAGCACACACCTTTTCTCTAAGAAGTAATGGTAAGTAAACTTCAAATGTTAGTTACTGTTACTCTGTACACAACTAATAAAGTATAAGTAGTTATACTTAGGAGTATTTAAGAAAAAGAACCCTAACTGGACATCAGAATTGAAATCCTGGGGCTGGCCATTGTGGCATAGCAGGTTAAGCCGCCACTTGGCATTGCCAGCGTCACGAATTGGAGTGCCTAGTTTGAGCGTCCTGGCCACTCTGCTTCCACACCAGCTTCCTGCTAATGCATCCTGGGAGGCAGCAGAAGATGGCTCAAACACTTGAGCCCCTGCCACCTGTGTGGGAGACCATGATGTAGTTCTGAGCTCCTGGCTTGATCCTGACCCAGCCTTGGCCATTTTAGTTATTTGAGTAGTAAACCAATGAATGGAAGCTATCTCCCTCTGTTGTCTCTCTCTCTTTCAAGTAGATGAAAATAACTAAAAAAAAAAAAAAATCCCAGACTACTACCATTACCCACCAGATACAAAATCAGTCAAGAGGGAGTCACAGGCATAAGCTCAGGTAAGTCCAACACAAATAAGTGGCGACAGGGTTGTCACATAATTTGTGGGGCCTGGAATCCTTGGCAAAGGGTTTGGGATGCAGTTTTATTGCCTAGTGACACTTTCAGAATGTTCCTTAATTGTGTTTCCTGAACTACCTGACCCCTTGTCGTCATTGCAGTGTACTCCTAGTGACGATTTTTCTTCGAGCTTTAGGCCACATTTTCAACAGTATTGCTTGTACACAGTAATCTTGTGTATTTTTTAGGCTCCAATTTGGAGCCTCCTGCCGTGCCGCCCTCCAACCACCTGCTCCCTGTCCTGCCTAACGTGGTTGCCATGCTCTTCTCTGACATTGTGTTCCTTTCTATTCCTGGCAAACTCACCCTCCAAGGTCCGACCGCCCCCATCTTCAGGCTCTGATGCTCTGTCCCCCCCCCCCCCTTTAAAGATTTATTTGACCAGCGCTGCGGCTCACTAGGCTAATCCTCCGCCTGTGGCGCCAGCACCCCGGGTTTCTAGTCCTGGATGGGGCGACGGTTCTGTCCTGGTTGCTCCTCTTCCAGTCCAGCTCTCTGCTGTGGCCCGGGAGCGCAGTGGAGGATGGCCCAAGTGCTTTGGCCCTGCACCCACATGGGAGACCAGGAAAAGCACCTGGCTCCTGGCTTCAGATCGGCGCAGTGCGCTGGCCATAGCAGCCATTTGGGGAGTGAACCAACGGAAAGAAGACCTTTCTGTCTGTCTACTGTCTATGCCTGTCAAAAAAATAAAAAAATAAGGTTGATTTGAGAAGCAGAGTTATAGAGAAGGAGAGAGACAGAGAGGTCTTCCATCCGTGGTTCTCTCCCCAGATGGCCGCAATGGCTGGGGTTGGGCTGATCTGAAGCCAGGAGCTTTTTCTGAGTTTCCCACACAGTTGCAGGGGCCCAGGCACTAGGGCCATTTCCAAGGCCATCAGCAGGGAACCAAACTGGCAACCATGTGGGATGTTGGCACCACAGGCGGAGGCTTAACCTATGCCACAGCACCAGCCCCAATGCTCTGTTTCTTTCTTTCTTTCTTTTTTTTTTAATATTTATTTATTTATTTGAAAGAGTTACACAGAAAGAGAAGGAGAGGCAGAGAGAGAGGTCTTCCATCTGCTGGTTCACTCTCCAATTGGCTGCAACAGCTCGATCTGCAACTATCCAAAGCCAGGAGTCAGGAGCTTCTTCCGGGTTTCCCGGATGGGTGCAGGGGCCCAAAGACTTGGGCCATTTTCTCCTGGTTTCCTAGGCCACAGCAGAGAGCTGGATCGGAAGTGGAGCATCCAGGACTCAAACTAGCGCCCATATGGGGTGCCAGGACTGGAGGTGGCGGCTTTACCCGCTATACCAGAGCGCCAGCCCCACTCGGTGTTTCTAAGGTGTGACCTTTGTTATTTCTGTAACACCATTCACATATCAATGGTAACTTACTTTAACTGTTAGATAAACTATGAGTTCCAGGGACAGCAGCCAGGTCATGCTCATTTATTATTTTTTTCAATGTCTTCTCTGCCACGAAGTGGTAATTCAGTGGGAAATGGCACAAATGCCTGCCTTTATGGGGCTACCTGTAGAGGTTGCTGATAACTAAGATAAATAGTAAAATATATAGTAAAATTATTCTTACTCATCTTAGTGTTCTAAAACTTAGCAAAACACCAAGCTCCAATAAGTTTTATTAATGGAAGGATGAGAATATCAGAGTGGAATTAGGTACATTAAGTTGGGCATCGAGGCAGATGTTTGTCCCAGAAGTTAAGGTGCAAGTTGGAGCACTTCCATCCTGGATCAGTTACTTGGCTTCAAGTCCAGGTTCTGCTTCCAGTTACAGCTTCCTGCTGATAAACACTGTGGGAGGAAACAAGTGATAGCTTGAACAGGTGAGTCCCAGCTACCTATATGGGGTACTTGGGTAGAGTTCCTGTTTTTTGGCTTTGGCAAGGCCCAGGGCCACCCTTAGGCTTTGCAGGCATTTGGAGAGTGACCCAGCCGATATGTCTGTCTCTCAAGGTAAAAAACTGTTTTTTGTTTGATTTTGTTTTTAAAATATTTATTACTTGAAAGGCAGAGTTTCAGAGAGAAGGAAGGAGAAAGAGAAATCTTCCATCTGCTATTTCACTCCCCAAATATCCTCAACAGCCATGGCCAGGCTGGGCTGAAGCCAGGAGCTTCATCTTGGTCTCCTGCATGGGTGGTAGGGGCTCAAGTTCTTGGGTCATTACTTGTGCTTTGCCAAGCACATTAACAGGGACTGGAAGTGGAGTAACTGGACTCAACCTGGTACTCATGTTGGATGCTAGATGTTGCAGGTGGTGACTTAAACCTGCTGCACCATAATGCTGGCCTCTGATGGTTTAAAATTTTACCGCTAATGTTTTCCAGGTGCTCAAGGTCCTAATGAAATTCAGTCTAAAAAGGCCTCAGCGTCTCCAAGTTCTAAGTCACGTGATGATGTGTTGGACCCTTCCTCATCTAGTTTTTTGTCCAAGAATAGGACATCCTTCGTTGAAGACCGTGAGTTGCAGTGGGTTTAGTTTAGACTGCAGCTGTGTTGTAGATAGTTCCTGCTACAAATATTACTATTATTAACCTTTTTACTTTTATTACTCTATTTTGAGATTCTTTTTGATTTACGTGATCTTGTAGATTTTTTTCTGTTAGTTTCCATATTTGCTTAAAATGATCTTGGCATACTCATGTTTCTTTGCTGTCCCTCTGCAATTCTGCCTTTCAAATGAATCTTTTTTTTAAAAAAATGATTTTTGGTCGTGTGTGTGTGTGTGTGTGTGTATAAAAGATTTATTTTTTGAAAGAGTTACAGAGAGGCAGAGAGAGAGATCTTCTCACTGATTCACTCTTCAAATGGTCGCAACGGCTGGAGCTGGGCCTATGCGGAGCCAGGAGCCAGGACCTTCTTCCAGGTCTCCCTTGGAGGTGCAGGTGCAGGGGCTCAAGCATTTGAACCATCTTCTGTACCCATATGGGATGGCCACACTGCAGGTGGCAGCTTTACCTGCCACACCACAGCGCCAGCCCCTGGTCGTATATTTTTCAAACCACTATTTTGTTACTTCATTATCTAAATCCACTAAAGGCTTTTTTTTTTTCTTTTTTTTTGCACAGAGAGAGGATGGGGATGTAGAGAAAGGTCTCTGAACGACTGGTTCACTCCCCAAATGGCCAGAGCAGATCTGGTCAGGAGCCAGGATCTTCTTCCAGATCTCCCATGTGGGTGCAAGGGCCCAAACACTGGGACCATCTTGGGCTGCTTTCCCAGGCGCATTAGCAAGGAGCTGGATCGGAAGTGCAGCCAGGACTTGAACTGGTGCCCACATGGGATGCTAGCATTACAGGCGGAGGATTTACCTGCTATACCACAGTGCCAACCTCTAAAGCAATTGAGAGTCTGATACGTTAGTATATTGAATGGTGGTTTTCAAATTATTAGTGAATAAGAAAACACAGTAACTTGAAAACAGATTTTCATATATTATTAAATAAAATTGTTTCTAGCTAACCAGTCTTTTAATATGTGGATAAACCATAATTTATATTATGCTGTTCTTCAAGCCACTTAAGTTGCTTTTAGTATTTCATTATTTTTAAATAGAAGTGACATTTCTACCAACGGCAAAGGAAGACCTTCCTCTCTCTCTCTCTCACTGTCCACTCTGCCTGTCAAAAAATAAAAAAAAAAAAAAAAGTGACATTTCTGTGATAATAGTGTTGAAATTACATTTATCCCAACTTCATTGGATCACTAATTGTCTGCTGAGGATGTATCCCTGGTTTTATTATTTTTAAAAGATTATTTATTTATTTGAAAGAGTTACAGAGAAAGGAGAGGCAGAGAGAGAGAGGTCTTCCATCCGCTGGTTCATTCCCCAATTGGCCACAATGGCTGGAGCTGTGCCAATCCAAAGCCAAGAGCCAGGAGCTTCTTCCAGGTCTGCCACGCAGGTGCAGGGGCCCAAGGACTTGGGCCATCTTCTACTGTTTTCCCAGGCCATAGCAGAGAGCTGGATCAGAAGTGGACTTGAACTTGCACCCATAGGGGATGCCAGCACTGCAAGCGGCGGCTTTACCCGCTACACCACAGTGCTGGCCCCTGGTTTTATTATTTTTATATGTGCTTTGTTTTAATCAAGCTTAAAAAATATTTCTAATGATGGTGTGAACGTGTTTATGCAGATTTGTGACTATGAGTATAAAACGGTTTGTTATCGTATGCATTGTTATCTGCCTTACCAGCGGCAACCCCCCCTGGGAGTGTGGTTCCAAGCGCCAGGAAGCTAGGGGAGCCTATCCGAGCAGCCATTCCTTTACATCCGCCCTACCACCCTTCAGAACCTCGAGCACCCTGCCCCATCGGGAGAGAGTACTTGCGATCAAGTCACTGCTCTCCTGCTGCAAGTTCTGCCAGAGAGCACGCGACGTTCTCTGTGGTAAGTGGAAACACTTGCTTGCCATTGGCTAGAGACCCATATACTTTAAAGAGGTCTTTGCCAGAAGGTCAAGCATATTGCCCTAATCAAAGCATTGTATTTTTTGTTTAAGATTTGTATCCTTATTTGAAAGAGTTACACAGAAAGAAGGAGAGACAGAGATCTTCTATCTGCTGGTTAATTCCCAACATGATCACAATAGCCAGGGCTGGGCCAGGCCAAACCAGGAGCCAGGAACTTCCTCCAGGTCTCCCATATGAATATAAGCACTTGGGTCATCCTCTGATGCTTTTCCAGGCACATTAGCAGGGAGCTGGATGGGAAGTGGAGCAGCGGGGACTCGAACCAGTGCCCATATGGGATGCCAGCAATGCAGGTGGCAGCTTTACCTGCTATGCCACAGTGCCAGCCCCAATAACCTATTTCTTTTCCATAGAGAAGCTGATAGAGAACAAGCATCTCATCCAAAGTCACACAGCAATTGTGGAGTCAGGATTTGAACTCAGATATTCTGTCTTCAGACCCCATGTTATGTGTCCTTAATTATTTACCTTTTTTAAATATCAGAGTATGAAAAAGAATAACTATTCATTCATATGCCCATTTTTCAGCATGAACCAATGTTAATATCTTGGCCTCTTTTTCCTTTGAAAAAATTTTTTTTAACTTTTAATAAATATAAATTTCGAAAGTACAACTTTTGAATATAGTGGCTTTTTCCCCCCATAACCTCCCTCTCACCGCAACCATCCCGTCTCCCTCTCCCATACCATTCACATCAAGATTCATTTTCAATTATCTTTTTATACAGAAGATCAACTTAGTATATACTAAGTAAAGATTTCAACAGTTTGCACCCACACAGACACACAAAGTATAAAGTGCTGTTTGAGTACTAGTCTTACCGTTAATTTGCATAGTACAACACATTAAGGACAGAGATCCTACATGGGGAGTAAGTGCACAGTGACTCCCATTGTTGATTTAACAATTGACACTGTTGTTTATGGCATCAGTAATCACCCGAGGCTCTTGTCAGGAGCTACCAAGGCTATTGAAGCCTCTTGAGTTCACCAACTGCGATCTTATTTAGACAAGGTCATAGTCAAAGTGGAAGTTCTCTCCTCCCTTCAGAGAAAGGTACCTCCTCCTTTGATGGCCCGTTGCTGGGGTCTCACAGAGATCTTTCATTTAGTTTTTTTTTTTTTTTTTTTTTGTCAGAGTGTCTTGGCTTTCCATGCCTGAAATACTCTCATGGGCTTTTTAGCTGGATCCAAATGCCTTAAGGGCCGATTCTGAGGCCAGAGTGCTGTAAAAAATCCTTTTTATACAGTCATTTTGTCCTCATCTTCCTAAGAGTGGGTAGGTATATGCACAGGGTGAATTTGTAAACAGTGATCCATGGCCAGGGATTAGCCTAGTTGTTATGATCCCTGTATCTCGTATTGAAGTGATTGGGTTTGATATCCTTTGGCTCTTGATTCTAGCTTCCCAGTGCAGATCCTGGGAAATAGCAGTGATTGCTCAGGTAATTGAGTTCTTGCCACCCACGTGGGAGACCTGGATTGAGTAACTGGCTCCTGGCTTCTGCCAGGGCCCAGCCCCAGTCATTGTGTGCATCTGAGGAGTAAACCAGTCAATAAGGAGTATGCTCTTTGGTATCTGTTTCTGCTTTCTGCCTCTCAGTTTTTTTTATAAAAACCAAACTGATATGTTTTTAAAAATTTGAAGCAGTTCAGAAAAAGTACAAAGATAAAATGAACATCATTAGCAAATACAGCATCTTTCTAAACCTACTGTGGCTCTTTTCAGACAGGAGAGTGAATAGATAAAAAAGAGAAAAATAGAGTCACAGGCTACTGGTTACCTCTGGAGAAGGCTTAGGGAGAATGGTGGGGAGGCTTGATATGATAATCTTTAACCTGGATGGCAGTTTTGAAGTGCTTGAACTGGACACATGGAATATGTTCTTTTGTAATGTGATTGTATTTCAGTTCTTTGCTAAAAAATATTAAATTTTGTTTTACTTTAATAGAATAAAAGGCTACTGAAGTGAAATTGTGGATACTATGCCTTTAAACATCAAATGTTTGTTCACCAGAGGAAATATTTTCCAAGACTGCTTCCAAAGTTAAATTATTAGGAGAGAAAAGACGTGTGTTACTGTAGGTGTTTGACTGTGAGGTTTAATCATTGTTCCACTCTGGGACAGTTTCTGTTGACTCCTTGCACTGAAACAATGACTTGAATTTGTGATTTGATCATTTTTCCTCATTCAGGTGGAGCTAGAACTCCTGAAATTTCATGTTTGGTTGGTTGGATTCTTTTTAAAAGATTTATTTATTTACTTATCTATTTGAAAGCCAGAGTTACACAGAGAAAGGAAGAAACAGATCTTCCATCAGCAGGTTCACTCCCCAAATGGCTGCAATGGCCAGGGTTGGGCCAGGTTGAAGACAGGAGCTTCATTAGGGTCTCCCACGTGGGTGCAGGAGCCCAAGTACTTGGGCTATCCTCTGCTGCTTTCCAAAAGCTGGATCAGAAATGGGAGCAGCTGGGTCTCCAGCCAGTGCCCATATGGGATGCCAACATCGCAGGTAGCAGCTTTACCACAAAAATGTCAATGGTTTGTTGGTTTCTAAAGATTTTATTTGAAAGGCACAGTGAGAAATGGGGAGACAGAGAAAGAATCTCCATCCACTGGTTAACTCCCCAGGGGCAGGCTGAAGGCAGAAATCAGAAACTCCATCTGGGTCTCACATGTGGGTTTGCTTGGACGCAAGTACGTGGGCCATCTTCACTGATTTGCCAAGCATACTATCAGGGAGCTGGGTCAGAAGCAGAGCGGCCAGGAGTTGGACCAACACTCTGATATGGGATGTTGGCATTGGCAGGTAGCAGCTTAACCTGTGCCATAGCTCCAGCCCCTGAAATTTCATGTTTTAGAACACAGTCCCCTCCCATCTTATTTGAATGGCGTCTTGCCATACTTTTTCTCTGAGCACAAGTTTACAGACGTTGCTCCAGTCCTTTGGCATCAGGTGACAATAGGGTATTTTGAGATTCCTTTAAAAAACAAACATGGAGATCGAAGGGATCTAGTTTTTTGTCACAGGTCCTTTCACCCCCAGCCCCAGAAATATTTTATGTATCTTCTTTGTAGCTTTTTCAAGTCAGGCTTTTCTTGTTTTTAACAGGAACCAGATGATAGAGTTTTATTAACCTCCCAGTTGCCTAAAGATAGCACACAGGAAGTGGATAGAGCTCAGATCCAGCGCCTGAGGACAAGGAAGCTTCCCAAAGGAAAAAGGTAACATTGCAGGCTTCAGTGTTTCTAATCTCTTTGTCAAAGGATTTGAAAAGTAAGGTATATATTCTCCAGATTTAGCTGTGAAGATCGACATGAAAGATTTGTTAAGGATGTATTATAGTTATTTTGAAATACATAATATGTACCTGGTTGCTTAAATGTCACATGGTCACTTTTGTTACAGAAATGAAAACAGAGCCGCAGCCTCATCCTGGGATTTGCCTTTCTCCCAGAGGCCGAGCGGGAGGTTAACAGAACAGGAATTACACGCAGTATCCAAGAAGCTCTCTCAACGGCTCTCTGAGCTAGACTGGGCAAGCCTTGTTTTTTTAATTTACATTCAGGTTGCTGTGGGTTAGTGATCATTCAGGTGATCTCCCAATTTAGGTGAAAGCTAAGCTTAGGTATTGGAAAATGAGTTGTTTTGTAAGTACTGTAAAATACTCTGTAAGTCAAGCAGGTAGCCTTCCTTGATATTACCAAATACGGTACAGATTTACTCAGATCGTATGGAATTCTGATGAAAACAATCATTTATGATAAATTAATGCATGAAGCCTTTTTTTAGATATTTCTATGTAATCTCCCTTTGTCACTAGGTAAAAAATTGTATGGATCACCGATTGTCTCACAAAAAAAACAAACTAACCAGTATTATAGTTTTGGGGCATCAGTGGATGAATGTATTAAATCTTTTGTTGGTGTGGCTTGTTCTAAAGTTACTGAAACTGCATGGCCGGCGCCGCGGCTCACTAGGCTAATCCTCCGCCTGCGGCGCCGGCACACCGGGTTCTGGACCCAGTCGGGGCGCCGGTTCTGTCCCAGTTGCCCCTCTTCCAGGCCAGCTCTCTGCTATGGCCCGGGAGTGCAGTGGAGGATGGCCCAAGTCCTTGGGCCCTGCACCCACATGGGAGACCAGGGGAAGCACCTAGCTCCTGGCTTTGGATCAGTGCGATGTGCCGGCTGCGGCGGCCATTGGAGGGTGAACCAACACCCTCTCTGAAGAAAGAGAAAGGAAGACCTTTCTCTCTGTCTCTCTCACTGTCCACTCTGCCTGTCAAAAAAAACCAACAACAACAACAACAAAACAAAAACAAAAAACTTGCAGAGTCCATAGCACTGATACATACCCTTTAAGCACTACACAGGCGTAGGCATCTGAAACCCATCAGAGGAACCTCCTTAAAGGTTGTATATCTAATGCTACCAATTCACATTCTCTTGAAAGATGTTAAGAAGAATTTTCTCAACAGATGTTAAAAAGTGCCTTGGGTGATGGAATTAAAAAAAAGATAGATCCTAAAGAAGATAGTGGGACTGAAGCGGTGGAGAGTGGAAAGGAAGAGACCCTGTCTCAGCACAGTGACAGCATCATGGAGTATGGGCCAAAGAAGCTGAGGCCAGGTACGTATCCCAGAGAGACAGAGCAGGGATGCTGAAGTGAACTATCAGTTCCATATATTCTTACAGCTTTCTCATTTTAAATATTTCAGAAACATATGAAAGAATTGGAAATACCAAACACATATCTTCACCATCTAGAAGTGGCAGGTGTTAACATTTGTATTTGCTTTAGCCCTTTTGTGTTTAAGAAATAGAAGAGGGACCAGTGTTGTGGGGCAGCAGGTTTAGGCTACCACTTGTTAATGTGGTCATCCCATTTCAGAATGCCAGTTTGAGTCCTGAGCGCTCTGCTTCCCACCCAGCTTCCCACTGGTGCACCAGGGAAGGCAGCAGATGATAACCTAACCGGGATGGAGTTCCTGGCTGCTGGCTTTAGTCTGGCCCAGACCTGGCTATTGTGGCCATTTGGGGAGAGAACCAAGAGGTAGAAATCAATCATTTCTCTCCCTCCCTGTCTCTTTCAAATCTTACATTCCCTTTGATCTTCCCACAGACCTCTGCTTTTCCTTACCCTCAGTGAAACTACTATCTATCTTAAAATAGGTACTTTTTTCCCTTACTCCTGCCTTTATACTTGAAATTTGTATTTATTTTCATTTTATTTGAAAGGTAGACATTTCATCTGCTGGGTCACACTCTAAATGCCCATAACAACCAGGTTGGACCAGCAGCCCAGAACTCAATCTGAGTCTTCAATTTGAGTAGGGTAGGGACCTAAACACTTGAGGCATCACCTTCTATCTCCCAGATTAAGCATTAGCAAGAAGTCGGATAAGAAGCAGAGTATCCAGGACTCAAACCAGGTACTCCAATCTAAGATTCTGGCATCCCAAGCTGCTACTTAACTATGGTACCATATTCTTACCGAACTTTATACTTAGTAGCTTAGTTATTTGTCTAAACATACAAATAATTAGCTTTTTTAAAATTTATTTATTTGAAAATCATAGTTACACAGAGAGAGGGAGAAAGAGGTCTTCGATCCAGTGGTTCAATTCCCCAGGTGACTGCAAATGTCAGAGCTATGCTGATGCGAAGCCAGGAGCCAGGAGTTTCTTCCCGGTCTCCCATGCAGGTGCAGGGATCCAAGGACTTGGGCCATCTTGTACTGCTTTGCCAGGCCACAGGAGAGAGCTGGATCAGAAGTGGAGCAGCCGACTCTTGAACCGGCGCTTTAACTGAGTTTATACAGTATACCTTAGTTGTCACCGTTTATCCCATTTTCCCTCTTGCTGGACATGCCGATGGCTTCCAGAGTTCTCTAGGATCTCCATCTAGCAGAACTAGATGACGAGGTCTGCATTTCTTGCATCATTGCCAGTTTGCTCCTAAGTTACTGTGCCACGTTCTACTCAGATCAGCAGCAGTCTGAATCACCACATCCTTGCAGGTACTTCCTACTTTTCCATCTTCCATTGTTCAACTCCAAACAACTGTGTTGTTGTCCCGCAACTAAAATTCTGTGTTTTGCAGTAAGTTTCATCGACTTTGGTCATTCTTTACTTCTTTAGAAGCTGTTTTATTCTCATCCAGGGCTTCTTAACATTTTACTACTTCAAGAATGTTCTTCTCTTAATTATTTCATCTCACATCCTTAATTAAAACAGACTTAACTGATCTCTGTGCAACCTTAAACAGTAACTTCTGTTCTTCAGGTTTTTAAAAAAGATTTATTTATTTGAAAGGCAGAGTTAGAGATCTTCCATTCACTGATTCACTACCCAACTGGCTGCAAAAGCCAGGACTGGGCCAGGCCAAAGCCAGGAACTCCATCTGGATCTCCCACATGGGTGGCAGGGGCCCAAGCACTTGGAACATCCTCTGCTGCTTTCCATGGCATGGTAGCAGGGAGCTGGATTGGAAGTGGAACAGCTGGGTCTCTGACACTAATTCTGGATACCAGTGTCGCAGATGGCAACCTAACCTGCTGTGTCACAACACCTGCCCCTGTCTTCCCTTGTTATACACTTAAATTATCCTATTGTGGAAAAACATTTTAAGTTAACATGTTAGTTTAATTGGGGTTTCAATTTCTAAAGACGACATTATGGAGCCGGCGCTGTGATGTAGTGGGTAAAGCCACTGCCTGCAGTGCCAACATCCCATATGGGCGCAAGTTCGAGTCCCAGCTGCTCCACTTCCAATCCGGCTCTCTGCCTTGGCCTGGGAAAGCAGTAGAAGATGGCCCAAGTCCTTGGGCCCCTGCACCCATGTGAAAGAAGCTCCTGGCTTCAGATCTGCACAGCTCCAGCCGTTGGCAGCCAATTAGGGAGTGAACCAGTGGATGAAAGACACTCTCACTCTCAACTCCAACTTTCAAATAAATTTTTTTAAAAAAGTACATTATGGACATCCATTATTTAAAACATAGCACAAGTCAGTTTTTTAAAATATCTTCTTACAATCAATTTAAATTTGATTTGAATTAAAAGAGCAGGAAAACAAGAAAGCTCAGGAAAATTTGAATTATATGGGAAATTATATTTATGAAGATATTTAGCCAACTTTTTTACCCTTGGAGCTACATTGAATGAACTGATTTTCCACAAAGGCACAGAGTGCTTCTGCTTGCTCACAACTAGCAGATACTTGGGCATATTTTTCAGTGATGGAACACGGAGAGGTCTGTGGAATGAGGTGACTTGTTAGATCTTGGTGTAAATTGCGAGGGCTAGACTGCAGACATCTACTGCTGGAGCCTAGACAGGTAAGAGATAGCAGGTGCAATAATTTAATTTTCCATTCGCATAACTTCAGATACTTTCACCAGTGCACTTTCCACAGTGCACGGCAGGAATTGCACATGGAAGTCAATCCAAAGTGAAACACAGAACTCAAGTACAGTTGTACGTGAGACTGTCCACATTTATGTGTATTTGTTGTCTCGGTATGACTAAATATAAATAGAAATTAGTTACGGAAGAAAGCACATTAGCGTATTCACTCATCAGTCTCTTCGAATTTGTTGAAAACCAACTACTTATTTCCATCTGAACATTTCTAGCTGTCGGGAGCTAATGGTGCGTATCTTTTCTGTGCTTCAGGACTTTCTGTGCATAGGAAGCCACCCTACAGATCTCATTCACTCTCTCCTCCAGTTAATAAACATAAACAGTTCCAGAGAGAGAGGAAAAAGCAGCGCAAGCCAAAAGAAGCAGCATTCCGCCAGTTCCAAGCAAAGGTATTTCCCCATTTCTTGACTACTGTTGGGCAGCAGGCAGTTCCATTTCTCCTTTGCCAAATGGCTACAGTGAATGTGCCATTTATTTACTTAAAATTTTTGAGAGACAGAAACAAAACAAGTTCATCCCTTGGGTCATTCCCCAGATGCCCACAGTGACCAGGGTTGGTTCAGGGCCAGAGCTAGGAACACAGTCCAGGTCTCCCATAGGGTGGCAGGAACCTGATTGCTTGCCATCACTGCTGCTTCCCAGGGTCTGCATTGACGGGAAGCTGGAACCACTCCGGTGTAGGACACAGACATCTTAACCATTGGACTAAACCATTCCTGAACATGTTGTTTAAAGGCTTAAGATGCATTTAATATTCTTGAGCTGAGTGGATGATAAATTATGTGATACAACTTACGTCTCTGTTAGGGAACACAAAATTAAACTCATGGAGCTCCTAAGCAAATTACCTAGTCAGATGTAGCCCAAGTTGTAGCGGATTGTTGTTTTCCAAGAGCTTCAGAGATGAAGGGAGTTTTCTGGTAAGTTAGACAAGACAGGCCATTTGAACTGCAGAGAGGTGAGTGCCCAGGACAGGGGGGAGTTGGGATTCAGCAAGCAGACTTCTCCTGTTTCTGTGGAGCAGAATTTTGAAATATAGTGAGTTTATTTGTTTGCTGTGGCCTGCATTGTTTCACATGGATTAAACAGCCACTTGTGAGGTGAAAATCTGATTGAGAAAACAACAAAAATGCATTATTAAAATGTCATTTTCTGTCCCAATTACAGATCTGTTAAAGCAATGTATATTTATGAAAGAGCCTGAAAGGAATTTTTTACACAGTGAATATTAATTTTTTCAGGGGAGCAGGATCCTCAAGTGAGTGTTTTTCTTCATTTATATTTTTAATAACTCATGTTCTTTTTCCCTGTAGGCACTAAGTGAAGCATTTGAAAGGGAACTAAGAAGACATAAAGTTCAAGAGAATGTTGGATCTCTGAGGATAAATGAGGAGGAGGAGGAAACAGTGGGTAAAAGTCTCCACTGTAACAACTGCCATTTGATCAGATCGATGGAAAATACAGAGATGATTTTTTAAAAAGAAAAACAGGATAGCTGTGTAGAAAAAGGCAAGATTTCATTTCATGATGCAGGATTTTCTCTTATTCACAGAATGGCCAAATTACTAAAATATGGTAAAACATAAATACCAAAGAAGATGAGCATTTTTTCTCCCTAAAACTTCAGTTTATTAAGGATTTTTATTGGTTTAGTAGTTCACCTAATGCAGGGTTTAAAAAAAAAAAAACCTAGGCCAGCAGACTTATAGGGGAGTAAGAGAAGAGCTGTGTTAAGAAGCTCAACATTACGTTTACCTTGCCTTTCAAAAGGATAACATAAGAAACTCAGTGGAAGCATGAGGAAATGCTTATGCTAAAATATTAATGAACAAATCAGGATATAAACATACTAAATAGTTGCTTGGGAATTTTTTTTAGGATTTATTTGAAAGGGTTACACAGAGAAGGAGAGACAGAGAGAGAGGTCTTCTATCCACTACTTTCCCAGGCCATAGCAGAGAGCGGGATTGGAAATGGAGCTGCCACGATTTGAACCGGCATCCATATGGGATGCCGGCACTGCAGGCGGTGGCTTTACCCACTATGCCACAGTGCTGGTCCCAGGAATTTTCTTTTAATCTACATGAAGTTGTCGAAGAAACAAGTATATCAAAATGTTAATAGTAGTTGTAGTTAGGGTCTAGGACTGTTTCAGTCTGTAGTGACTGATTTGGTTCTTTTTCGAATTCTAAGGGATGCCAGAGGGCAAAAATGGCTTTAGAGTAGATGAATACTAACCAGATGTTAGAAATCTGAAATAAGGTGGTTTGGCTAGGGATTAGCCAGCTATTTTTGTCAATATGTGATATTGAAAGTGATGTATAAAAGAGTTGTTAGACTTCTCTCTTGTTTTTATTCTATTTTGTCTCTGCTTCTAAGGAAAAAACACACAGAGAAGCTGTTCATAAAGGAACTCCAAAACGTAGTCAGCCCTGGAAGACTTACTCCAGAAAAACCACAACTCAGAGTCCAAGAGGTGGCTTCCCGATGCCAAATAAAGCAGTTCCAAGTAAGAACCACAAAATTGTACTTTATGGAAAACTGGCAACCTTTGAAAGTGTGTACTGGGTTCCAAGGACACACACTGAAAACATGTACCAAGGTAGCTGTGGCATGTTCCTCTTCTTATCACTGCCACATGGCTGGTTCTCTGTCAAGAGGACTGAGTCTTAAGCAAGCAAGTACCTTAGGGAGCCCTGTTCACTGGCACCAAGGCAATGCCAGGGCTACCTGCTGCTCCAGCGTTAGCCTCGCTCTCTGTTCACTCACTCCAGTGGCTGTTTTTGTTTCTGGGAAGTTGGTAGAACCGTGGGAGTGCTCGAAGGCAAGCAGATGGCTGTCCAGCTTCTGCATGTTGGTTATTGGTGCCAATGAGTGCCGAGAGCCCTGCTGCACGGAATGAGGCCACGTGGATGCAGGCTTCAGACTGGGAAGCACACGCCTGCCAGGAGGGCTGAGCGGCTGAGCAGTGGGGCCAGCATGTCGTCAGTCAGAACTGCGGAGCTTCTCTTTTTCCAAAGTAGTTGGTTTACCCTGGTCAAAGAAGGAACGAAAGTATTGTGTCCATGGAGCTTTGTTCTTAAGCTCAGCACTGAGACAGGCAGTGGTCTGCCAGGACTGGGGGGGTCCTGCCGCAGAGCGCTCACATGAAGGCGTCTCGTCTCCCTCGCAGTGAAGGTGAATGAGCACAGTCTCCTGCCCCTCATGCTCGAGCACTTGCCATTCCTCTATGTTTCTGGCCCAACACTAAGCAAAATGTGGAAACAGCAAATTGCACAGGTTGAACAGCTCAGAAAAGAAGCATACAGAGAAAACCGATCGAAGAAGAAACTCCAGGATGAGGTACGTTACTGTCAGTTCTAGGGGTGGGACTATAAATTAGGAGAACTGCTCCTGAGGATCGCGTGCACTGCGTTCCTAACCTCCTTGCCCTTGTGTCTCCCTTACAGATCGACGCAGCCCTGAGAAGGCATGACCTCCTCACTGCCCTTGTCAAGAAAGAATACGAGCACAACAGGAGACTGGTGAGTCAAGGGCCAGTTGTGTCCAAGTTTGAAGTGATGCTCTTCATTCCTTTATTTGCACCAGCTGGGCAACAGTCCCCCCAGCTTTTACATCAGACACTCGCCTAGGGAGGCAGTGAGGGTAGGGCTAGGGAACCTTTCTTCTGCCAAGGGCTTTCTGGATATTGCTAGCATTATTCATGGGGCATACAGTTTTCAACTTAAAAATTAGCCTGCTGTAAATTCATGTTGCATTGCAAGTAGTGGCTGCCATTGGGGTGGCAGGGCAAGACCAAATGATTTCGTGGCCTTATGTGGCCCCCCTGAGCCAGACATTCCTATCCCTGGTCTGGGGCTTTCACCAAAATTGACTGGAAGGAGGTGTATACACAGTTTCATTTAGTCTTTGTGGTAGTACCTCAGAGACGTTTCCTATTGAAAGGGAAACCTGAGGCTGTGAGCTCTGAAGTGCCTTGCCCTGGGTTTTGCCCTGACAAGCCAAGGGTTCGCAGGAGAGTAGTGCACCTGTCTCTGTACTCCACAGCCCCTTGTAGGGGCCAGGGGGTGGGAACTTAGTCTTTTTTCTCTCCTAGCTTCTTAGGTCCCAGGTAGAGAGCGTGAAGAGATTTTAAATCTCACCTGAGTGTGCAATTGAAATAAGCCATGAGAAAGAACTGTAATCCTAAATAGTTCCAAAACAGCCCTCAGGACAGTGTGTTGCTCTGGTGTGGGGAAAATACGAATCTCTGAACACCTAGGTTAGAGCTTGCTGCACTTCATTTCATCCTCGCTGCTCTTTCCTTCCTTAGTCTGGGCAACTCAAGCTTCGCTTCAAGTCTTGAGAATGCCGTCTCCCTGCTGTTCTCAGGTGGCATCTGGGTGTGGCTTAGCAGCCTCTGGTGGAAGGAGCAGAGATCCCCAGTCTTTGCCAGGAGTGCCCAGGGTCAGCACCGCCCTCTGCAGCGGGAGGGCCTGTCGAGGCTGAGAGGGTGTGGGAGGCCACAGGCCTGCTGTGCCTGCCTTGCTCTTAAAGACGGGGGGAAGGGGTGCAGGAGATGGGAGTGGAAGTTTGGGTCTGCGTGCAGCTTGTCTTTACCCCTTGTTCCGTTTCCTTTGCTTAGCAAGAGTTTAAGGACCGCATTCACAGACAGAAGTTGACCCAATCAAAGATAAAAGAAAATCGCCAGCAAATTGTTCGTGCCCGAAAGTATTATGATGATTATAGAGTTCAGTTGCGGGCAAAAATGATGAGAATGAGGACCCGGGAAGAGATGGTACGTAGACTTTTCTATCCAGTTCTTTGAAGAAAGACTCTTGTCTCAGTCTGAATTCAGAATCCAGATGCAGATCCTGAAAGGCTAGCCCCAAGAACCGGCCCTTGTCCATGCTTTCTTTTATTAATGGTGCAATCCCAGCTGGTCTCAGCCTCCTTGGCCCTTATCTGAATGTGAGGTCGTGATTCATTCTGCTTCTCACCCGTTCAGCAAGCACCTGCTGTGGGGATTTGGGAGCATGTTAAAAAAAAAAGGGGGGGGGGGGGGTCCACCTGAAATCAGGTTACAGTGTGCTGCGGGCTGTCTGTACACGGCGTCTGCTGTCTCCCAGTCATCTCTAGACTGAAATAATGATTGTAGTTAATTGGATTAAATACTCAGATATTTCTAGAGATACTACTAATGAATGCATGGTTGTCAGTACATGTTCTCCCAAGAATTTTTTTAACAGAACACGTGGACATATCCAGGTGCTTTGAGCAAACTGATGGTACTTTGTTTCCGCTCTGGGATTCTAACCTAATATACATGGTTGCTTGAAAATTCTTTAGTCATTAGAGAAACACAAATCAAAACCCATGAGGTACCCTTGGCACCCACTATAATAAAGCTAAATGTTTGTGAGGGCATCAAGTGGGACCCCTTTGGCAGGGCTGCTGGGTAAAATGGCATAACTGTTTTGGATAATGTTTGGCAAATCTTCAAAAGGTTACCAGAAGGTCCGGTAGAGTTACATATATCCAAACAGAGATCCACACAGTGTACTGCAGCATTATTTGTAACAGCCAAAGAAGGAAACAACCAAAATGTATATTCCTATAGTAGAATATGCTTTGGCAATAAAAAGAATTGAAGTACTGATTGGGTGAGCCTTGAGAACATGATGGTAAGTGAAAGAAGCCAGATGCAAAGGGCCAAGGGGAGGGGAGAAAACCAGGTGTGACTGCTAAAGGATATAGGGTTCCTTTTTTGCGTAATTAAGATGTTCTGAAATGACACACAACTCCGAATATACCAAAACCTACTGAATTTATGCATGTTGAAAGGGTGTGTTTTGTGGAATGTGAATAGTATCTGACTACAGTTGTTTTTAAGTCTTTGTGAAATATAATTAGTATACAATTCTAGTTAGAATAATTATATTCCTCAATGAAAGTTACACATTTTATTTTTATGATTAAATAACTGACAGATATTTAAGAAACTGTTTGAAGAAGGTTTACAAATTCAGAAGCAAAGATTACGAGACCTAAGAAACTATGCTAAAGAAAAGCGAGATGAAGAAAAGAGACAGCACCAGAATGAACTGGACTCGATGGAGAACTACTATAAGGACCAGGTGGGCCCGCTGTGCCTGCTCCTGTTAGAGTGCGCTTAACCCCTGCCCCGTGTCGAAGCTCATAAAAGTCCATGTATTAACTTAGGGCTGGTCTAACCTGTAAGTGCTAAATTCTGTTTTCAGGATTGAAAAATAAGCTGATATCTGGCCATTGTACGTAGTGTATATTGCCCCATTTTCATTAAAATAGATTTTTTAGCCTATGAACATTGAGGATAAGATCTGTTACATTTGGGCAACACACTTTGATTTCTTTTTTCTTCCCTTTATGAACAGTTTTCATTACTGGCAGAAGCCATCTCACAGGAACGTCAAGAACTCAAAGCCAGAGAGAAATCTCAAGCCCAGGTAATAATGAACAGAGTGGAATAATTTGTTTTTTAGGAAACAGAAAACAACTGTCTTATACCTTTTACAAGAATATTAAAAACTCTACCTGCAGTCCAACACTTAATGCTTTGCAAGTATCATAGACATGCTATTTGCTGTCCCGATACTACCTGTGATCCAGGACACTTGACTCCCTGGGGCAGTCTCTAAGAAGCCCTGCTCAGTGAAGTTCATGGAAGAGCTGGATGGTGGCAAGGGAACAGCAGATGGGGGCCTGCTCACCTGTGTGAACGGCCGGATGACACGAACCCTCTCTTCTAGACGCTGCAGAAGGCGAAGAGAGAGCTGAGAGCCAAGATGGAGCGCGAAGTCCAGCGGCTGCAGCACCTGATCACACAGGACGGCGACGACGCCTTCTTCCGGGAGCTGGAGGCCGAGCGCTTCAGGTCCCGGCTGCAGCTGGCCTCCTTCCAGTACAGTAAGAGCCCCTTCCCGTGAGGACAGGCTTCACAGGTGAAGTTTCTGGAGACTCTACCAGGACAGAGCTAGAAATGAGCCAGTAAACGATATAAACCAAAAGAATCATTTTTAAATGATTTATCTATATTCATTCCAATAATTTTTGAGGAAATTTTTAAAATAAAAATTCTTTTCTTACGCTTTACTGTGTTTGAATTTATGACCTGAAGCCTGTTAGAGCAACAAGAATAGAGAAGGTGCTTGTAGACGCGAATTCTCTTAATTTAAAAACCAGCACTGTGGGCTCTACAGAGTTAAGCCTGCCGGTACAGTGGATGTATGTGCAGATCTTTCCAGCATGGCTGGAAGATGAGAGAATTGGTGCGCTGTGGCTTCTGTGAGCTGGCAGGAGACAGCAGCACCAGTTTGCATGCCATAGGAGTATAGTGACAGCAGGTGGGAGAGAGGCATCCTGCACTTGTGGGCTCCATCTCTGGATGGGGGAACAGGAGAAGAAAGAAAACCCACTTGATGGTATCTCCCTTGGCAGGGACGGCTTCGGAGAAGGCCAAGAGCTTCAGGGCAGCTGAGGATACAGGGACTTTGCAGATGAAAACCATAGAGGGGCAGAAGGCATGAGAAAAGAACTGGGGTAGGGGTAGGCACCCCTGAGGGCATGGAGAAAGCAGAGATGAGAACAGAGGCCCATGCAGGGGTGAGAGCCGTTGTCCTTGCAGGTCCCTGGATCCACTGCCGTGGTCACAGTGCTGCCTTTTGGGAACGGCAGGCAGGGGCTTCCTATGAGGAAGGCTTAGTGAACCAGCCGGGTTTAGAGCACCATGAGAAAAGTGATACACTAATGGCAAGGCAGCAAAGGCAGACCAGAAAGGATGAGAGATGCACAAGACGAGGCTAGCTAGGTAAGCGCTGGAAGCAAAAATGATAAAGCAGATCTAAATAAAGATATCCACAGTATATTCTTGAGTAAATGTTAAAAGTGTGATACTAGTTTAAAAACTGAGTACTGTACATACAGTGCAGTAGAGTAGAATGTCTGGGACAGTTCAAGTACAGCAGCAGGTGGGACTCCAATGGCACAGGTCACTTTGTGCTAGGTATACTTTGATATGAATAAGGTCTAAGATGGTGCTCTTTACAAAGCTAAGAAATAGGTAGGAATGTATAAGAATTAAGAATTGACAGAAAGGATAGGTTATTGCTTAGGAAAGTCAGAAAACAGGAGGGACAGTGTTGGTGCAGCTGTTAGGTCTCTGGGATGCCTGCATCCCAGATCACAGAGTCCATTGGTGTGAATTACAGCTCCACTTGTGGTCCGCTTTCCTGGTGCTGTGCACCCTGGGAGACAGCAGGTGATGGCTCAAGTGGCTGGCTCAGTCTTGGCTGCTGTGGGCATTTAGAGAATGAACCAGCAGATGGAAGATTATCTGTCTGCCTTTAAATAAATTTGGAAAAATTTAAAAAGGCAAAATAAACAATGGCATCATAGGAGGATTCTTCAGTAAGTACATGAAAATGTGTATTATGAGAAAACTATGCAACTCAGAAATTTCTTGCACCAAAATAAACCACTTTTAATTCTATTTTTCTTTTTTTTCTTTTTTTTTAAGATTTATTTATTTGAAAGTCAGAACTACACAGAGAGAAGAAGAGAGGCAGAGAGAGAAAGGTCTTCCATCCACTGGTTCAATCCCCAGTTGGCCAAAACAGCCGGAGCTGGGCCAATCCAAAGACAGGAGCTCCTTCCAGATCTCCCTGACGGGTGCAGGGGCCCAAGGACTTGGGCCATCCTCCATTGCTTTCCCAGGCCACAGCAGGGAGCTGGATAGGAAGTGAAGCAGCCGGGACTCGAACTGGTGCCCACATGGGATGCTGGCACTGCAGGTGGTGGCTTTACCACCAGGCCACAGCACTGGCCCCATTAATGCAATTTTTCATGAGGCCCCTCAGGTTTCTGACCAACAGAAAGCAAATGAAGTGATGATAAACTCCGCAAGGGGAGGATGTTGAAATTCAGTTGCTGTGGGGAGAGAATTCTATATGAATCAAGCCAGTTTGTTCATCATAAACACATGCTATTAAAATGTTATTTAGAAACTGATGTAATAAATATATTTAAAATAAAGTCGAACTTTAAAATCTGATTTGTCTTTTGTTAGGAGTGTTAAAGTGCTGGCCCTTTTGGGTAATTACCTCCTTTAGCCTGTGACTCGATTCTTACTCTGTTGTATATATCCTGTTGTAGGCATCTGGGATATCAGGTACAAATAAGAAATGCACTGGGTAACATGACTGACCTTCACTATAGCAAAAATGCACACTTTGCAGGCAACCACATGCAGCAAAACTTCACATCACACATTAGTCAAGTGAATCTTTTGGGTAATTCATGGACTATTATATAGTACTGAAAATCATTCATGTACTAAAACTTTACAAACTATAGGTAAGCCCAATAATGTACCACTGCTACTTACATGGCATCTCCCAGTGGTTCCATCCTGTTGTAGCTTATACTGTGTAGACAAACGGATCACACTCATTCCTTCTTCTCTCATGTATTTGGCTGGACTTTCTTTTTAAGACTTATTTGAAAGGCAGAGTTACAGAGAGGCGGAGAGAGAGGTCTTCCATCCACTGGTCCACTCCCCAAATGGCTGGAGCTGTGCCAATCCAAAGCCAGGAGTTTCTTCCAGGTCTCCCACGCTGGTGCAGGGGCACAAGGCCTTGGGTCATCTTCCACTGCTTTCCCAGGCCATTGCACAGCGCTGAAGTGGAAGTGGAGCCACCGGGACTTGAACCAGCACCCATCTGGGATGCCGGCATTGCAGGCGGCAGCTTCACATACTCCGCCACAGTGCCGGCCCCGTGGCTGGACTTCATCCCCTAGCATTTACAGAGTTGTGAATCATAAACCTTACCGTCCATGGCTTCCAGGAAAACAGAACTGACTGCTCCTCCCATTCAGGGGATGTTAGTGCTCACCACCATGGTATGACTGGCACATGTGAGGCCGCCCCCACAGCCCTGCCCTCCAGACCCTAACAGACCTGGTGACCAAACAAATCACTCCTCCCCACCAAAGTCCACACCTTCAAAACACAGCCCGTAGCAGCCACTGCCAATCAATCCAGTGCCCAAAGCAGGAGAAAACACCCTCCTCCTCGCTGCACCTGGAGGCAGAGTGAAGTCCTGGGCTTTCCGCACTCTGGAATTCAACAAAGCTGTCGACTAAGGAACACATGCGCTGCTTCAGCTTCTCATGTTACAGCGCTCGTGCTGACTACAAAACCAGTCATTCAAAGCAGTTACGAACTCAGTATTCTTCAGAAACGATGCTGTGACAGTGCAAACAGCATTCATTTTATTGCTCAATTTCGGCATGGGCACATACAATAGTTAATTCTTAAAAACCATTTATACAGATGTTATTGATAAAGCTCATGTAACAACTGAGTGAAAATACAAAGAATATCAAAGCTAAAACACTCTGTAATAAATACAAATACAATGAAAATGATAAAACTTTGTTTTTAAAGTCAGTTTGAGAAAAGGAAGAATATTACATAAAGTGAACTAATTACATCTAGCAATAAAACAACTCAGCATTTGGTACAATCATCACCCTAACATCAGAATGTTAAATACCACAAGTGGCATGCACCCGCTAACTGCAGCTTAAAACAGAAGCAGAAGGAGCTGCTTTAACCAAACCGCGAAGATGGCTGGAGCAGTCTCCACTCCTACCAATGCACTGGAAGTTTAAAGCGGATTTAGTGTTGTAAAATAAAGTGAATTACACTGTATTTAAAAGAGAAACTTGTGCTCTGGACCACAAATACAAGAAAGACGACTTGGTAAAAAACCCATTCAGGGCAACAAACTATGTGCAAAACAAAATTACACTATACACAGATGTATTTAAACGACACTAAGACATACGGCCCTCTGACAGACTCACCTCCAGCTCACGCTGCCTGTGAGCTCTACAAAGTAACCACTGTTCATAAGTAAGCATTCATTCTTGATGGAAAGGCAATAACATGGAAAGGTGACATCTCATATCTGAAATAACAGAACTAGAGGAAGGATAAGAAAAGAGGGACATGTGGAAATAAATATTCACATTAAACATGAGGTGCACGTCCAATGACAGATTGGGGATTTGTTTGCTTAGCACCTATTTGGAAAGCAATCGGGTAATTCTGAAACTGAAATCTGAATCATTTTTCATATATCATGTAGGTGATACTACAGACTGTAATGGAGGGTAATTTCTTTTAAAGCTGTATTAAGTCATTGTTACAAAGTTAAAAAGGCACTCGAAAAGCGATGGTATTTGCCTGCTTTCTACTTTACATTAAAACAACAGTGGTAGTAGCATTTCGTCACTGCTGCATCCCTGTCAGTTACAATTTTATAAAGTGTTCATCACGTACTTACATTTTACTGAAAGATTTTAAGAGTAGGCACAATCACCAGCTGCACTAGTGCTTTAATATAAGAGATGGACCTGCAACTGATAAGGAGCTATAATGAAAGCTGAGAATTACTGACAAAAGCATCGGAAGCATCGCGGTGCGTTTCACGATGCTCTCGGTACTACTACGAGTGCAGCAGGAACACAGTGTTGGAAGAAAGGTCAGCACAAGCACACTACCACTGCAGTCAGGGCTGCAAGCAGCTTGCTGGTTGCAGTCGAATGTGGCCAAGTGAACTTGGAAACCACACAATGTTCTCAATGTTTCCTTTTAAAGCAGCAAGATCTCCACTTTTATTTCCCCCTTCCCCTCCCCGAGCCCACCCCTTGAGAGCTTGGTGGGATTTCTAACATACAAAAAGAGAAGGAAACCTGGAGCTGCTGGGTCAAGGGCGTTGGGGAGTTCAAGGCTCCTGCTCAGACACCAGTGCGGCCCTTCCCTCCCTCTCCCTGCCCCTTCTCTCTGGACCAGCACTCCTGCAGTGTCGCTGAGAAACCCTCTCAGCTTCAGGAACATGGACTGAAGCCCACTCAACCGTGTGAAACACAAAGGACCTGCTCACTTATTTCATAATCAATGTAGAAAAAAATAGTACATATTTTTGATGGTTGAATGGAAAAATCCAACCATGATTTCCTATTTTTCCAGTTCCTCACCCATGATTTGGGCCACCTCTGGACCGTGCATGCCCCACGGCTTCACAGCTGGATCTGGACGTTTCTGTAACACCAAAGGGACTGCAGTTCCCTTACTTGCAAAATGCACTTGTCAATCCCACAGTGACGTGTCCCCCGGAGCTAGACCACTGTTTCCTTGGTACTCACATCCCCTGCTCATCTTCCCCAGCATCCTCCCACTCCACCGTTAGGTACTAGCAGGGCTGATAGCTTGCTGAATAATCTTTAGAGAAAAATGTTTCCTTTCCATAATTTTAGATTAAACTTTTGAGCAGTTAAAGTTTTACTTGATCCACACAGTAATTATAATCAGGTGCACTTGTCAGACTGTGGTTTCCAGGACTAGGATGTGCACATGCTAAACTGACCCAGAAGAATGAAAATCTTATCCCGCCCATATGTGCAAGAAGCTAAAAGAATGCAGTATTCTGATTTAAAATGAACTAAATCCAAAATACCTGATCATATTGATTCAAGATAAAAATATTAGGTTTTTAACAAAAAGTTTCTTAAAAACAGGGAGCCCCTGAACACACTTCATTGTGGCAAATAAACGTGAGTTTAGACCACATGGTTGCTTTAGAAATTTGACAACCAAAAGTAATACAGCTGTATTCCAGGAAATTCATGCTTAAAAAATATAAAAACAACCCACTTAAGCTAGGCTGAAACATATAATGCAAAATATAATGCTCTGTTATAGAAAAACATAATTAAACATGTAAATGGCTTAATTTCTTAAAGATAATGATCCTTTTAGCCAGTTGTTTACAAAGGTAGAATAATTCAAAATAATTTTATTATTTTTTTTTTACAAAGAAGTACAGGAGCTGTTCAAAATCATGTATTCAATCAAAATGAAATGGGACTTGTACCGACTGCTGAAGTTGTCTTGATGTTTGAGAAACGTGAACTCTGTGAAGCAATTTGAATAGATTACCTTTTATAAAAATAGTAGTAGTCTTTAAAGTGTAGAATACTGCCTAACTCTGGAAATGTAGGAAAAGTCAGCATTCTTTAGTTCAAGATATTAATTTTAAATAGCAGCTGAATGTGGCCTCATGGCAAAGCATAAAGACCTTTTATTCCTTGAAAAGGAATTTCAAAATTGTCCTTTCCCCTCACAGTGTCCTAAAAAAATTTAAGGGGGGGATGGGGATGTTTTCCTGTATTTCAGCATTCTTTGAAATTCTGCTGAAAGGAGGCTGTCGGCAGGGATATAAATAGAGTTCTGGGTAAGTCCTTGAAGCTCATCATTCCACAGCAAATCCACATGTTTCTTCGATGGCTGTTAGCAGCTTTTCATAGAGCTTTTCATAGCTTTCATAGGGCGGAATGTCTATTCGATTGAAGCTGTGAATAAGCAAATCAGATTTATAAAGTTCATTCAAAATAAGTAAACTGGTCTGGCAAATACACTGGTAACAGCCATATCACTCTGTGTCATGCAGAAAATGTAAAGGTTGTACTTTCTCTAAAATAGAGATTACCACTTTGGGCTTTTCCCACTAATTTTTGAATAATCTTAACTTTCAAATTATTTAAAAGAGTTGCTTATCCTTTTAAAAATTCATTTACCAATAATAAAAATAATGAAAAATCAAATCTATGTGAACTAACACCTATGTATATGGAGTTGGGGGAAGGGGCAGAAGCTACAAAAATAACTCACCAAGTGTGGGCTTTTGGCAGATTGTTGGTGCAGGCATCAATCTGGTGAATGGTGAAGAGCCGCGGGCCCGCAGCACCTGCGAATGAGGAAATGTGGGTCACATCGCTGCAGGCCCGCGCACAGCCTCTCGAGTCTCAGCCTGAAACTGGTCCACAAACCACAGGGTCTAGGGCAAGGGAAAGGCTGGCAAATCCACACATGCTACCAACGGCAGCAGGGAAGAATCTGGATTTTGAAAGCTGGAATTGCCCTTGGATACGGCTGGATTCCTGAATATGCTAGCATTTCAATCTCAGAAAAAGTTCAGAATTGAAATGCCTTTGTCATCGTTTATAGAAAATCAGTATAAGAATTTCAAAATAACATACATAGGCACACATTCAGAAAATGGCAACCTAATGCAAATTTAATTTCATGATTCAAACTGGGCTGACAGCACAGGTTAACAGCCTATACAATCAATTCCAGTTAACACAGAAACCCACACCGAGTGCAGGAGAAACGCAGCCTCTCTTATGCATCTGGACAGTCCGACAGCTCTCCGAATAGGGAAGGGAGGCACAGCTCAGTAGGCTTTGCCCAGGGACTTCAACGCTCCCACTGCAGGGGGCACTGCTGAGGCATGTACCCACCTTGTGTTTCTTCACGCATCACCAGCAGTGGCATTAGCTTTGAAAATGAAGGGCTTATGAGGTAAAGGAAGTAGCTGCCACCCAGGATGCACCACAGTTTCTAGCAATATTACCAGTTCATCCAAAAATTAAACAGCTATTCCAAGGAAGCAATTCTTAAAAATGGAATATGGTTGTAAATAAATGATTGAATGCCATGCAATAATTTAAGTGCTCTGACCAAACAGATGGGTTCTATGACTCATGCTGTCTCTTTCTATTAAAAGAATAAAAAGGAGACAAGAGAGGCATCCAGGTGGGTAGATGTTTTGCCAAGTTGAGATGTAAAGATGAAAGTGGACAACTTCCCATACAAGAATGTGCAACAGAATTAACAGCACGGTGGCCAGAAAATGAAAGGCAGAGCATCACCACGTACAGTGCGATCTCTAACGTGCGGCACTCACTACAATCACAGAGAACCCCGCAGAAAAGGCTCTTGGGAGGGGAACAAGAGAGAGGAAGGAGAAGAAGGTATCATGATGTGAAAGTTGCAGGTAAGAAACAGAGTGAAAAGACAATCTGTTCATAAACACATGGTTTGTAAAATATTCATATAAACCAAACACTGACACCTCCACCCCACCCCACCCCACCCCAAGGGTGATACCATGTGGCCTGTCCGTCCCCAGGCTTTTTACCCTGTAACGCTTTGAAGCCCTGGAGAGGCACTCTGGATGACCCTGTCACAAACTGAAGTAATCGCGCTCGTCGCTCTTCATCAAAAAATTCCACAGCTTTCCAGAACCACTTGACCACATTGCTGTCTGGTGTGCAGTGTTTCAACCTGGTGTTTACCTTCCAGTCATTAACATCTATCTTTCCAAGTCCGCAAATAATGAGCTGTCAAAATATTGCACAAGTCATCAGCCAGTGGAAACCAAAGCCATGCCCCAAATTCCTCAATACAGAACTATAGATTCGTAGTGTTGGTTCTTATTTGCTTGTTCTTAATCAAAGGTAACATCACCATCATCTGGGAAGCTTTTCGAAGTACACACCAGGCCCTATCTTAGAGGGTTTATTTCTGGGCATCCACTGTGAGAAGATTTATATTTTAAAAAGCTCCAGAGGTACCTACTTACTGTAGGTTCCTCCACAGGGTCAGAACCACCTCTGTGGTTCTAATTTCATAATAGAATTCTGAAGTTTTTTAAGTGGACAAAAAATGAGAACCAAAGAGTATAATTAACATTTGTTTTCCTTTTCAACACTTACTAGCTTTGTGATTTGGGGCAACTCAGCTCATTCCCTCAGCCAGCAGTCCTCTCTCTGCTGTCATAGGGAGGGAGTAGCATCTGTTTTACTAACCCCTGGGAAAGCAACCTGTAGTGCCAGCAACTCAAAGAATGTATTTTGAACAAGTGGTTATACAATGTGCTTAATAATCTTGAAATGATATTAAACACAAAATACAGGAACACAGAGCTCTGCTTGGCAGCCTAATGCAGGGTCAGTACAGATGAACAATTTCAAAATCACTTTGATACTATTAATGTTCACATTAGGGTTCATAGGGTCCAAGACCAACTCATCTAGCTAATCCAACCTGTTTATGACACTGAATCACAATAGTGTGTGGAATAAAATATAACTTGTAAATCCTAGATTTTATATAATTAATCTCATTAGAGTACCACACTAAAAAACACTTTTTTTTCTTCTTAAAACTTCAAGGATTTCATTAGCAGTACAAACTATATAATAAATCCTAATGCCACTAAACAAAATCTCCACAAAGCTACTCTAGGGTCCTAAAAAGATTACTGAATCTAAGCCATACTTGCAGAGAGGATATTATCCAAAAAAGATTATGGGCATATTTCTAACACAAAAGATACCTCCTAAATTCTTTTCCTTAGAGGAGTGGCAATTACAAGGCCAAATTCCTCATTCATTGTATAAACAGATGAAAAACAGATGACATTCCTGCTATGTTCTCCTCCTCCTTCTGACTACTTCCCTCTGGCCATTTCACGAATAATAATTCAATCATAAAAGATGAGGATACGATGAGTCAACCCTATGCTATTAGATTTGTTTGCTAGCAGAGCAGTTAACAGATTTAGTTAGAAAGGACATACATTAAAGTTAAAAGAATATAGTCATGTGGGCTGGCATCGTGGCTCACTAGGCTAATCCTCCAGCCTGCAGCACCGGTACTCCGGGTTCTAGTCCCGGTTGGGGCGCTGGTTCTGTCCCAGTTGTTCCTCTTTCAGTCCAGCTCTCTGCTGTAGCCCGGGAGTGCAATGGAGGATGGCCCAAGTGCTTGGGCCCTGCACCTGCATGGGAGACCAGGAGGAAGCACCTGGCTCCTGGCAGGGCAGCCATTTTGGGGGTGAACCAACAGAAGGAAGACTTTCTCTCTGTCTCTCTCTCTCTAACTCTGCCTGTCAAAAAAAAAAAAAAAAAAGAATACAGTCATGTGTTAAATTATTTGCAGACTGGGGCAGGCGCAGTGGCACAGTGGGTAAAACTGCTACCTGCAGTGCCAGCATCCTATACAGGTGCCAGTTTGAGCCCTGGCTTGCCCACTTCCGATCCAGCTCCCTGATAATGTGCCTGGTAAAGTAGTGGAGGATGGCCTAAGTGGTTGGGCCTTTGCACCTACATGGGAGACCTGGAAGAAGCTCCTGGCTCTTGGCTTCAGCCTGGCCCATCCTTGGGTCATTGTGGCCATTTGAGAAATGAACCAGCAGATACAAGACTTCTATGTCTCTCCAATCTCTCTCTCTGACTTTCAGATAAATAAATCTTTAAATAAGAATATTCACAATTCACAAGAGATTGCTCACTCAGAAATTCCAAAGAATGAAATGACATTTCTTACAACTAAGAATTCTCACAGCACTGAAAACAAAATTTCAAAAGCATCAGAAACACAACTTTCCTTTAAAGCTAAGAGAATAACAGCCACTCTTTCTTGTTGCACTAGATGTTGTCATAATATTAACGCACTGACCTCTAACTCCTTTTCATCAAATGTCTTCAGCAGATGCTGTGGAATGACTTCATTAAATCCTTTCTGTAGAGCCAGGAATTGAGCCTCAATGCCTCGTAAAAATCTCCAGTTCACATACAGCCTGTAAGATGGGGTAAGGGTTTCACAGGACCATATATATTCAGATTTGCTAATAACTATGAATCTCTCCCTCAAGCAACAGTGCACTGTACAAGCATCTAGCATAAGAATTTAGTCTAAAGTCTAAAAGAATCTTAGACTAAGGAGCTAAATGCATACCTAACTGTGAGGCAGGTCCAATGTAGATAAAAAGTTGTAACCTTGCATTACCAAGGGCAGCATCAAATCTGGGAAACTCCTAATAAACTTTAGGGTCTAAAGTTAAAATCTTGATAAAATGTTTTTATAAACTTAAGCATATACACCAACAACCAGAACAGAGCTCATTCATTCAAAAAAGATCATCTTTCTGGTTTTACTTGAAAATATAACTGAATGGTGGGTATTTTGTTTATGTCTGGGGGAAGTTTGAGGGAAAAGGAGGTAGAGTACTCATAACAAAAATGAGAATAAATAGTAAGAGCCAATAATAGTAAGCACCGTTTGATTAACTACTCATCGTTTCCTGGAGACTGTAAAAACTCTGGAACAAGTGTGTTCCCAACAAGAAGCACATTGAACTACCTCTGTCGTGTAACATTGTGCTTTTAACTGGGACCTGTAATCATATGTGCACTGCTTTATCTATCTGTCCCCACATCTTGGAACTACTCATCTGTCAAATTTGTTATTTACATTCCCTTTTCTAAACTAGGAGAAAGAGTTCCCTACTTTAAGAAGTAAGTTTAACATTGCATCCTCTGCAAGACCTTTTTTGTTTTGTTTTTGTTGGTTGGTTTAAGGGGGCAGCAAAACTGCACTGTAGAAGTTTTTCTTTGTTTTGTTTTTTTTTTTTTTTTTTTTTTTTTTTGCACACTTGTAGTTGGAAGGCAATTATTACTGTCTGAACCCTCAGCCATTTGAGCCAAACTGAGGTCTCACATATGTCAGCAAAGAGGCCATCCTGGCCTCTCAGTCCTGGCTGACATCTATGGAATAGCAGTGTGCCATCCATCCCTGTTCTCTGCCCAAACTAGTCGAACCCTGGAATTGTAAGAAATAAGACAGTGGTGATTTTTAAGTCACTAAATTCTGTGGAAACTTATTCTGTAGCAATAAATAATACTACCTAAATGCTTAAATGTTTTTTACACTGCCATTCTATATTAAAAAAATCTCATCCTTGATAACATAAAACTATTTACCTGACATATTCTTTTTTATTTTCTTCAGTAACAGGTATACTTTTGCCATTTGGCTTAAGTTCATGCTGAATAATTTCACCATATGCATTATGTTCAACACAGAAGGTATGGTCCAAAACACCTGTAATATCATTTTCACTAGGTAGGCAAGAGAAAAGGATACATAATTAGCAAACCTAAAATACAGTCTGTTAAGTATATTAATTGTTAGAGATAAAAATACGACAGTTCCATGACAGGACAAATTAAGGTCAGACTCCTCTCATTAGCTCCTACGCTTCCACATCACCTAATTCTTAAGCAGAAAAGTCAGAGCTTTAACCTTCATACACATCAGAAGCATTTCACTTTCTGAATAATGAGGAAGAGTTCTGGTCAAAGCTAGGCTAGGCTAGAATGACCAACACAGGAAAATTATGTCTGGAGCTGAGATAACAGATCCTACTCAATCTGGGTACCCCAAGAGACCAAAAGCCTGAGGACCCCCAATAAGAAAGCAACCTGTATACTTTGTAAAAAAATATTGCTATTTTATTTTCATAAACTGAATTCCTGCAAATGACTTTTTTTTTTTTTTTTTTGACAGAGTGGACAGTGAGAGAGAGAGACAGAGAGAAAGGTCTTCCTTTTGCCGTTGGCTCACCCTCCAATGGCCGCTGTGACCGGCGCGCTGCGGCTGGTGCACCGCGCTGATCCGATGGCAGGAGCCAGGTACTTCTCCTGGTCTCCCATGGGGTGCAGGGCCCAAGCACTTGGGCCATCCTCCACTGCCTTCCCGGGCCACAGCAGAGAGCTGGCCTGGAAGAGGGGCAACCGGGACAGAATCTGGTGCCCCGACCGAGACTAGAACCCGGTGTGCCAGCGCCGCAAGGTGGAAGATTAGCCTAGTGAGCTGCGGCACCGGCCGACATTGGTTCTTACCTTAAACAGCATTAGTTTTTTGATAAGCATTGTTCTAGCAATCACTTCATTAAAAGCAATGGAGGCAGGAATTTGCTATTCTAACACATGCAGGATTGTGAGAGAACCTGCATTACACTGAAGACATCATCATATATAGTAATTTTAAAAACAATACATAAGGGCTGGCGTTAAGCTGCTGCCTGGGTTAAGCCACTTCTGTGACGCAGGCATCCCATATCAGCCCCGTCTGGAGAACCAGCTGATGCACTTTCCATCCAGCTCCCTGCTAATGTACCTAGGAAAGCAGCAGAGGATGGCCCAAATGCTTGGGCCCCCACACCCATGTGGGAGGCCCAGAAGAAGCTCTTGGCTCCTGGCTTCAGCCTGGCCCAGCCCCAGCCATTGCGGCCATTTACGGAGTGGACCAGAAAACAGAAGACCTCTCTATGACTATGGCTTTCAAATAAATAAATAATAAAAAAAAAAAACCTTAAAAAATATACACAGGTTGAATGTCTTTAATCTGAAAAGTTCCAAAATCTAACTTCTGGTGCCAAACATGAGGCCATTTCACACCTGGCCTCTTGTGACAGGTTACAGTAGAAACACAGTTATACCAAAAATATTCTATAAAACTACTTTCAGCGTATGTGACTAGGTATGTATGAAGCATCAATGAATTTCATGTTAAAACTGTGTCCCATCTCCAAGATATCTCATTATGTCTAAGGATACTTCAAAAAGTTTGTGGAAAATTGAATTGATATAAGCTTAATCTGGTACAAAAAATTCTGCAAGTTTTTTCATAAGATATATTTTCCATGGACTTTTGAAGATCCCCCATATATGTAAATATTTCACAATCCAAAACACTTCTGGATCCAAGCATTTCAGATAAGGAATATTCAACCAGTACTAGACTTTTATCCTTTTTAAAGTAATAATACCAGGGCTGCCGGCGCTGTGGCGCAGTGGGTCAACGCCCTGGCCTGAAGCACCCGTATCCCATATGGGCGCCGGTTCTAGTCCCGGCTACTCCACTTCCAATCCAGCTCTCTGCTATGGCCTGGGAAAGCAGTAGAAACGGCCCAAGTCCTTGGGCCCCTGCAACGGCGTGGGAGACCGGGAGAAGCTCCTGGCTTCGGATTGGTGCAGTTCCAGCCATTGTGGCCAATTGGGGAGTGAACCAGTGGATGGAAGACCTCCCTCCCTCCCTCCCTCCTTCCTACTTCCTTCCTCCCTTCCTCCCTCCCTCCCTCCCTCTCTCTGCCTCTCCTCTGTGTAACTCTGACTCTCAAGTAAAAAATAAATAAATCTTTTAAAAAATTAAAATAAAAAGTAATAATACTAACTTTAAGAATTTGAAATGCATAAGAAAGCAGCTGAAAGGAGAAAAGTCTGATGTGGTCCTAGTACTCAAATAACCACCCTTAATATATACTTTTAAATTTAAAAAAAGTACATCAGTTTTAAAACACAGACAGATAAAAAAGACTCCATACATACAGTATCCACACTAAACTGTTATGAAGATCTGGATCAACCAACTCCATGTCATCCAAAGTAATTGACTTCCCAAGTAACTGTTTATAAAACGGCAGTGTGAAGCCACCGTCAATGTAATGTCCATGAAACACAGCCATTCCCATTATTCGTCCAACAAAGTGGAAATATGATAAATGCTCCTGAAGGGAAAGTTATAGAAATACTCAATTCTAGACAATTTCTAATGAGTCAATATTTAATCAACATTAATCTTTTTAAGTAACACATATCAAGTCTGTATTCTACAACCACTTAGAATAGGTTATCACATCAAGGCTCAGTTAATCGTTAGGAAGTATTTCTATAAGGTACATTCACAATTCTTTACATCACTACAAAACAAGGGTGAAGAACGTCGGGCCAACCACCACATAAGGCCCACAGAAAACCTTTACTGGCCCTGCCAAGGCAACTGTAGTTGCCTTGCAGGCAGGACTCAGAATTTCATACATCTATAGCAGGCTCATTTTTAAGTTGATAATATTGTATGGCCCACAATGATGCTGTAAGTATTCAAACGGCCTTTGGAATAATAAAGGTTCTTCACTCTTGTTATAAAGTGACACATTCCAGAGTCCGTGCTTCTATCTAAGGATACAGGCATTTTGTGAAGTTTAAACTACAGTCCCACTGCCGCTTCCTTAGACCACTGGCAGACCCAGTTCTCTTCCTCTCCTCTCACGTCCTGCTGAGACCTTCGTCGTAGAAAACAAGCTTTTAATCCGAAAGCTTCCTTGACCTAACTAGAAACTGAACTTTAGAAGACCATAAATTTAAGACCGCAGATCTGGTGCCGGAGTTGGATCAGAGTCATGATTCTGCTGCTTACTAGCTATGCATACTTGGACAAATTAACCCTTGCAGGACTACCTGCCCACGTCTGGAAATGGGGAGAATAGGACTAAGTAAAAGAGGTTTCTTTCTGAGGAGCACAGTGAGGTGATGAAACCCATGAGGGAGCCATCCCACAAAATGTGAGCTGCTGCTACTGCAGTGGGAATGGTGGGCTTCCCACCAAGAGCCTTCATTGGAAAACTTTCCCATATAAAGAGTTCCCTGTAACAAATCTAACATTTCCATCATGTTTGGATATAGATGATATTTCATCAGATGGTTTTATTAGTTGGATATTTGTATTTTAAAATTCCTTTATGTCTCTATTTAAGGAATAATTTTGTTATTCAACTAAATCTCCCTTTTATCTTAATGATAGTTATCCCTTCTTAAAAATACATTCACTACAAAATATTGACATAAAGTAGGCAAGTATAAAAATAAAATAAAAAACACCCAGTATCTAATAACCACTGTCAATATTATAGAGCCTTTCAATGTTCACATATGTATCTATGGAAACTGCACCACACTATTCTGTAACTTTCTTTTCAGTTAACACATCAAGGACACCATCCTCACATGTCATAACTATTATTCTGTAATATCATTTTAGTGGCTGTGTATGCTCTCAGATGGAAAGATACTAGAATATAAGACAATAATTAATCATAACTGCTGATTTTTGTTAAGTGTCTAATTACAAAGGAGTTAATAGTGTATATAGCATTCTACTAAATGCAAAATAGAAAGGGTCCTATTTAATTCTCACAACTCTCCTCTAAGGTACGAGCTGTATGTATTATTGCTGACAATGATCAAACTGAGTCAATGAACTTGTCCAAGGTCACAAAACTCATGGTGATGAGACAAGGATATTGTTACACATCCTTCTAATTCCAGATTCTATGCTCTCAATCATTCTTATCATTTTACTTCATGCCATAATTTAATCAATTCCCCAATCCCACTGTTGTGGACAGCTGTGTGATTTCCAATTAGGGCTACTACAAACAATAAACATCCTTATGCCCAAATCATACACATATCCTTAGTCATTTACTTAAGAAAAGTTTCAATTAAAATATATGACCAGGGAAAGGACAAATAATTTTTATGTAATAAACTACACTGGATGAAAAGTATTATAGGTCACAATTTAATTTATTTCATCCTAACTATAAGTCATACCGGGTTTACTGCAGAATCAGGATTTATCTGCAACGTATAGATATCATCTCTTGAATACTGGAAAAGGCCATAGTATGGATTCAACATTTCATGTGACAGGAGATACAACCATTCCCTAGAAAACCAGATATGAAAAGGCAATTTTTTGTTAATGAAAACACTTTTATTAAAATATGCCACTATTTTAGCAAAGACTTCTTTTTAATTAATAAAAGGAAAAAAGCACTAAGTATAGTAAGATCACATTGGAAAAATATGCCATTCCCAAATAGCGAAGAAAAACACTCTCTATTCATTATATTGAAGTCACTTCACATTCAATTTGGAGCAATTTTATTACATCTTAGCATCAGAGGTTATAGATTATTTATTTATTTCTTTGACAGGAAATTATAGGAATTATAGACAGTGAGAGAGAGAGAGAGACAGAGAAAGGTCTTCATTCCGTTGGTTCACTCCCCAAATGGCCAGGACGGACGGAGTGCGCCGATCCGAAGCCGGAGCCAGGTGCTTCTCCTGGTCTCCCATGCGGGTGCAGGGTCCAAGCACTTGGGCCATCCTCCACTGCCCTCCCGGGCCACAGCAGAGAGATGGACTGGAAGAGGAGCAATCGGGACTAGAACCGGCACCCACGTGATATGCCGGCGCCGCAGCCAGGGGATTAGCCTAGTGAGCCATGGCGCTGGCCCAGCATCAGAGGTTATAAAGGTATTTGACCCAGCAATTCAACTGCTCATGAGATGCTACAGCCCAGTGGTCTATTAGTTTTAATTGCTAAATAAATTTGTAATCATGATATAAAGAAGGGAAGAATGGAGTTTTATTTTAAAATACCCATGGTAACCTAGATTACTCTGGTCCATTCCTATCACAGAAGATTTACAGGCATTTATAGCTTACATAAAGCAACATTCATTTACTCTTACTTTGGGGTAAGGGTATGCTTTTTGGTATGATATGGTTTCACATCGAATTTCATTATCCACTTTATTATCTTTGACATCATAAACTCTAAAACACACCATGGTAAGTGTAAGTCAGAGATTCCAAGGCCCCTAAATAGGTATGGACTAAAGGACAAGCCTGTCTTCTTTGGGTATGTTCCATACCACTTCCTGATTTCAAGTGTGCATCAATGTTTTTAAAAATCTCAAAATAAATAATATTACCATCTCAGACTTACTAAATCCTTTATGCTTTTCAAAGTTAAAAAATAACTCACTACTCATCTTGGTAAAACAAATGAAATCACTGGCCTAGGACTTAGGAGATATATACTTCCAGTCCCTATTCTTGTCATTCTTCACCTAGGGAAAGTTACTTAAATGATATGTTCTGATAAGGATTAACCAACTGAAAAATATACTTTTAGCAAATGCAGTGAAATGCCACTAACAACTAGTTAAAGAAACATATTTCAAAATCTGTAACGTGCTGCAGTCTAAGCTAAATTATTACAATTATGTATATTACCACTGAAAAACTTGTCCAGGGATAAAAAAAGAAGTTTCCACGTAAACAGTTTTCTCAACACAAACAGCATTCACCTGATATGTGTCATGTGTACATGTGTGTTTCTTTAAAAGAGAACTCAATTTTTTCTTTTGTTTCCCCAAGCACTTAGAACACACACAAGGAAGAACTCAACTATTTTGGACTTCTACAAAGAAGAAAGTCCAGAAAAAGTAGTTTATTGCCATATCCTTTTTATTCTGCTTAAACACTGATAATATTAAGGTAAAAGCAGATTACTTGTTTAAATATAGATGCCACTAGCAAATAATTAACCAGTTTCCCCAAACATTCAAAATCTAATTATGAGTAAATATTAAGAATTTCACAGGAATGATCAAGTCTTAAGTATGATGCACAGTGAGCACTTTTTAAAAATCTAAAAAATTTTGCGGAGTGACAGGATTAAGAGAGTCTTCAGAACACAGTGATGCTAAACCATAAGGCTTAATTATGGGGCTTAGTGGTAACAGAGTTTAATTTAGGTTAGATTTACAACAGGAGAAGCTGAATTATCATGAGGGTCCTTAGAACAATTCTATAGACAGCTATAGTATTTCTCCTACATTAACTGAATTCTCAAATATGGAAAAGATATTCTGGTTGTCTACACACTATCAAGAAAATAATAATTTTTATTTGATTTGTAAATGATGAATGTAGCAAAAACATTATAGCTGCTATACTGACACACTGATATAGACATATAAACACAGATGTGCAAGCACACACACTCATTTACCAAAAAAAGCCAAGGCAGGAGTGCCTGGTACTGCTAGGAGCATCTGCATCCTATACTGGAGTATCTGGCTTGGAATTACAGCTCTGCTTCCAATCCCAGCTTCCTGCTCATACACATTCTGGGAGGCAGCAGACAACAGCTCGAGTACCTGGGCCCCTGACACCTACACGGAAGAACCAGACTGAGTTCTGGGGTCTTGACTCAGGCCTGGCCCACCCCCAGCTGTTGGGAACATTTGGGGAGTGAATCAGCAGTTGGAAGATGTCTCTTTGGTCTCAGTTTATCTCTGCTCTTCAAAGCAAACCAACCAACCAACCAACCAACCATCATGGGCTGGGGGATGTACAGCCTTGTGGTGTATCAGCCACTGGCACTAACACCAGCAAACCATACGTGAGCCAGTTCTTGTCCTGGTTGCTCTACTTCCAGTCCAGTTCCTTGCTAATGGGCTAGTGCTTGGGCTCTTCCATCCACATGGGAAACCCAGGTGAAGCTCCTGGATCCCAGTTTTGGCTTAGCTCAGCCCTGGTCAGTGTAGCTACTTGGGGAGTAAACCAGCGGATGAAAAATCCGTCTCTCCCTCTCTGTAACTCTGGCTTTCAAGTAAATAATTTTTTTTTAAAGGCATGATAATGGAAGCAAAAGGAAATAGTATTCAGTTTAGATTACATATCATTAGAGTCTCAAGACTATTCCTGATGACAGAAAGCAAAGGAATAATAAGGGCAAAGGAGAGAGATGGAGAAAATACAGGAGCTGCAAGTCTTCCCAAAAATCTGTGCAGGTTTGTGGCTGGTTGTTAGAGAAGGTCTCACTGGGATACATGATCCATTAGGGAGTTCTAAAATACCCATCTGGGGCCAGCGCTGTGGCACTGCAGGTTAACGCCCTGGCCTGAAGTGCTGGCATCCCATATGGGCACTGGTTCGAGACCCGGCTGCTCCACTTCTGATCCAGCTCTCTGCTATGGCCTGCGAAAGCATTACAAAATGGCCCAAGTCCTTGGACCCCTGCACCCATGTGGGAGACCAGGAAGAGGCTCCTGGCTTTGGATCAGCGCAGCTCCAGCCTTTGTAGCCAATTGGAGAGTGAACCAGTGGATGGAAGACCTCTCTCTCTCTCTGCCTCTCCTCTCTCTAATTCTGACTCTCAAGTAAAATAAATCAATCTTTAAAAATAAATAAATAAAATACCCATCTGATAACAATGCTACTGTAAATACTTTTAACTTCAAATTTATATTAGAATATCTCTATATTGCAAACAGAATATTACACTAGAGAAATAAATATCAATAAGAAAAGTTACATCCCAGAAAGTAACTTAAATCTGCAAGTATAAAGATCAAGTACAGGGGCCTGTTTTGTGGCTTAGTGGGTGAAGCTGCCACCTGCTGTGCCGGCATCCAATATGGGCGCCAGTCCAAGACTGTAGACCCAGCTGCTCCACTTCCGATCCAGCTCTCTGCTATGGCCTGCAAAGGCAGCAGAGGATGGCCCAAGTCATTGGGCCCCTGCACCTGTATGGGAAACCTGGTAGAAGCTCCTGGCATTGGATCAGCGCAGCTCCAGCCATTGTAGCCAATTGGGGAGTGAACCAGCAGATGGAAGAACTCTTTCTCTGCCTCTCCTTCTCTGTCTGTGTAACTCTTTCAAGTAACAAATAAATCTTAAAAAAAAAATCAAGTACAAAGATCCATACATCACTAATTGACAAGCAAGTCTTTACCTGGCAACCCCTCCATAGTCAAGACCTTCTTCTCCACGAAATTTTATCATTAATCGCTTCCACAGATCTTTTGGTCTCATTTTCATAACCTGCCGATATGATTCCTGAAAAAAAATTTAAATATATTATTTCATGCCTTTAGCCTACAACTATTTAAATCTTTACTCTTACATTCTGCCTACAAAACATAATTTTATTTAAATAAAGTGAAATAATGTTCACTAAATCAAGTGGTAAACTCCAAGTGTTTTAAACGTCACAGAATTTTAAGAAACAATGGGTATAAGCTTAATCATACTGAAAGCAATTCATTTGATAAATATTTAAAACCTAGTTGGGGCCGGCGCCGCGGCTCACTAGGCTAATCCTCCGCCTAGCGGCGCCGGCACACCGGGTTCTAGTCCCGGTTGGGGCACCGGATTCTGTCCCGGTTGCCCCTCTTCCAGGCCAGCTCTCTGCTGTGGCCAGGGAGTGCAGTGGAGGATGGCCCAGGTGCTTGGGCCCTGCACCCCATGGGAGACCAGGAAAAGCACCTGGCTCCTGGCTCCTGCCATCGGATCAGCGCGGTGCGCCGGCTGCAGCGCGCCAGCTGTGGCGGTCACTGGAGGGTGAACCAACGGCAAAGGAAGACCTTTCTCTCTGTCTCTCTCACTATCCACTCTGCCTGTCAAAAAAAAAAAAAAAAAAAAAAAGACTCTGTCCTCAGTTTTAGATCCTGGGAGATAAAACTACTTGTTAGATTTGTTTTCTCCAGATTTGAAAAAGTAAAATTCTAGGTGGCCATGCACATGGAACCTTGGACAGAAGCAGTTTCTGCAAGCTGGCACTGCATCCCCCTGGAGAACTGCATCCCCCTAGAGAACCGCCTCCAGCTGGAACCCTGTCTTGACTGCCCTTCCCAACGACGCCCCTTTTCAACATGAAGCAGCCGAAGCAATCATCGTCCAGTCCCCCTAACAGATGTAAGGGCCCATTCTTGTTGAGGGGGGAATGTGATGAGTCAGATGGGTTAATAGGCAGTCAGGGTGGTCCCAGTGGAATTTGAGGCTTCCCCCCAAAAGGTTATCTTTAGCAAGTGCAAAATGTCCACCCTCCCTCCTTCAGAATCTCCAAATTTACCATGAGAATTTCAGCAAGGGATTGGTGATTGCATATTCCTGAGCTCACAGTTTATTATGAAAACAAGTTACTTATCCCACCCTTCTGGATGGCTTTTTATTTTATCATGAACAAGCCAGATACAATAAAGGATTGTAAATCAAGTCTTTTGATGGGTTTTGTCCCTGCCTGGTAACTGAATGCCAATCTGTCAATTTTTTTTCTTTTGAAATTGTACTTAAAAAACCCAGTGCCATGGGGTCCTTTGGGCTTCTGCTTCTATTGCAGCCTTCTTCCATTCATTTCACTCTGGCTGGAGGTCTTTGATTCTGATAAATGTTGCTTTTAAGCCTTTAAAATATAATAAAATAACTATGGTATCCCAATAATAATCAGACAAAAGACTTAGTCCTCCTTGGGGCAGATGTTATGGCGTCACCGCAATGCCAGCATCCCTTATGAGTACCATTTTGAGTCCCAGGTGCTCTACTTCTGATCCAGCTCCCTGCTCATGTGCCTGGGAAAGCAGCTGATGATGGCCCAAGTGCTTAGGCCTTGACCACCCATGTGGGAGATCTAGATAAAGCTTCTGGCTTCAGTGTGATGCAGCCCCTGGTGCATCTGAAGAGTGAACCAGTGAATGGAAGATCACCCTCCTCCACCCCACCACCACCGCATTACTCTGCTTTTCAAATATATAAATCTTTAAAAGAGAGAGAGAGAGAGAGAGAGAGAGAGAGAGAGAGACCGACCTTTAGCTTTCAGAAGAATTAGCAAGGGATGGATAATATCTGTGACCTTTAAAAATTCACCAAGCATTCACAGAGACAAAACTGAACCAGCTGAACTTGTGACACTCTTCATCCCATTTAATAGCTTATCTTACTTATGAAATCTCTCCAAATATACTGTTTTCATCTCCCACAATTAAAAGCTAATGAAAATTCTTCTATAAGAGATAGGAGTTCCAAAAAAGTATTGTTGGAAAGCAGAAAGTCAAATGCTAAATTTAACTTTTCTTTGTTTTAAAACAAGACTTGTAAAATTTACCTCAAAAATCTCCTCCCTGGAAACCTCAATGCGACAGTGGCCAGCCTGAGGCTGCTGCTGAGAGAGTTCTTGCCGCAAAATTTTTAGTTTCTGAACCAGGTCTCGTTTGTACCTTGGGACTGTCAGACACTCTGTGTCATCAGGGCATAATGACACCACTTGCTGTTGCTGTTGATCTTTTAACTGGTTTTGCCGGCTAAAAGTAAAGAGATATTATTAAACTATTTTAAAATAAATATTGCAGTTATACATCTAAAATAGCATCATATTGTAAAACAAGTCTAACTGTATCATTGCCCAAGCCTTATTAGGACATACACCAGCTTGGTATTTTTGGCAACAATAAACCGACTCCAAAGTTTACCTCTCATGGGCCATATGAATTGACAGAATTGGATAACGAAGTTTTATACAGCTGCTGGAAACAAATTTTTCAAATACTGTTTCCCTTTTCTTCTACATAATTTACCATCACCCATTTTAAAATCCAAGCATATGCCAAATACAGCTAGTTATCTAGAGTCTGTCTTTCCAAAAGAGCTAAACCCACAACTTGGCAGGGACTCCTTCTATAACTGCTACAGTTTAGACCACCAGAATGTAGATCTCACTTACGTTACTGGCATAGAGAAGTGAGCACTTTACAAACAAGCCTAAGTCATTTATCAAGAGACTGCATGTGGTGTATGGGTCTGGATATGTGGAAAAATACATAAAATGTACCATTTTAGCAAACTGTTAGGTGCACACTTTCAGTGTTGCATTAAGTATGCTCGTATCGTTGTGCACAAGTGACTTCTAGCCACATATACATGGCTAGAAAATATGAAAATAAAGGTACTTTGTCCAAATATGTTTATTCTCCTGGCACCTAAGAACATTTTAGAACTTCATTATATAATGAAGTACTTAATTCAAATGAACTATCATGAAATTTAAAAAATACAAAATTTGCCGGCGCCGCGGCTCACTAGGCTAATCCTCCGCCTAGCGGCGCCGGCACACCGGGTTCTAGTCCCGGTCGGGGCGCCGGATTCTGTCCCGGTTGCCCCTCTTCCAGGCCAGCCCTCTGCTGTGGCCAGGGAGTGCAGTGGAGGATGGCCCAGGTGCTTGGGCCCTGCACCCCATGGGAGACCAGGAAAAGCACCTGGCTCCTGGCTCCTGCCATCGGATCGGCGCGGTGCGCCGGCCGCAGCGCGCCGGCCGCGGCGGCCATTGGAGGGTGAACCAACGGCAAAGGAAGACCTTTCTCTCTGTCTCTCTCTCACTGTCCACTCTGCCTGTCAAAAAATAAAAATAAAAAAAAAAATAAATAAAAAATAAAATACAAAATTTATTACTGATGTCTATTCTATGCAGTCACTGAAGTGACACAGTTCGGGTTTAGGAGACTCTCCTAATCTAAAAATAAAGGGCAATAACAATCTATAAATAAAGTAGAAATAAAAATATAAAAATTTCATTCTCTAACAAATCATCCAATTTTACATATACTAATTTTTTTGTACAAGGCCAAATTTTGACTCTAAAACAATATGATCATACAGAGAAAATTCAGCTTTGTCTAAAATGGTAAGTCAACATTTACTTTTTTTTGCAAATATTACAATGGAGATGGTTTTTATACACATGCACAAAATACAGACATCATATAAAAAAGTATTCCATAAACAATAATATAATCCTGTTTTTTAAATGAACTTGGGTATATCTCCTATTGGATACAAAATTAATTCAAAATGTATTGCACACCTCAATGTAAAACCTAAAGTCATTAAACTTCTACACAAAGAGAAAAATGTATGACCTGTGATAAGCAATGAATTATTTTCTAAATGTTTATTTTATTTATTTGAAAGCCACAGTTACAGAGAGAGAGGTCTTCCATCTGCTGGTTCACTCTCCAAATGGCTGCAAAAGCTGGAGCTGAGCCAATCCAAAGCCAGGAGCCAGGAGCCTCCTCTAGGTCTCCCACGTGGGTACAGGGGCCCAAGGACTTGGGCCATCCTCCTCTGCTTTCCCAGGCACATTAGCAGGGAGCGGGATCAGAAGTGGAGCAGCTGGGACTCAAACCGGTGCAGGCCAGGGCTTTAACTCACTTTGTCATAGCACTGGCCCCAGGCAATGAATAAGATACAACACAATCCATAGAAGAACCAATGGATAAAAGGAACCTAATAAAAATTTTAAAGACAATCTCTGCTCTTCAAAAGACACTTAAGAAAATGAAGACAAGTCATGGACTAGGAAAAAAACTTTGGCAAACATGTATCTAATATCTAAACATCTAAAGAACTCTTTAAATACAGTAAAACCCCAAACAGCTCAGTTTAGAGATGGGTAGAGTGTCAGAAGATTTCGCCAAAGAAGATAATATGAATGGCAAATAAGCATACGAAAGATACTCAACATCACAAGTCACTAGAGAAATGCAAAGCAAAACCAGAATGAGATAGCAATACACACCTATTAAAATGGATAAAATTAAGGTTAACCATACCAAGTATTAGTAAGGATGTGGAATAGCTGGAACTCATACACCGATGGTGCAGATGAAAACAAAAATGATACAGCTACTTTGAAAAACAATCTAGCAGTTTTTTTAAAAGGTAAACATGAATCTGTCATATGATTCAGGCTTTGACTCCTAGGTATTTATTTACCTAAGAGAAATGCTAACATTATGTCCATAAAGATTCACAATAGTGCTCCTCATGGAAACAATGCAAACAACCCAAATGTCCATCAACAGGTACATGGATAAATGAACTGTGGTATATCCATACAAAGGAAGAGGAAAGAAAAGGAAAAGGAGAGTAGGGGAGGGGTGGGGGGGGAGGCAAAGAGGGAGGGAGGAAGGAAATGAACTATACGTGGAAGAATGACAAATCTCAAAACTTTGTTGGGTGAAAGCAACCAAACAAAAAGAGCACATACTCAATGATTCCTTTTATCTGACACTAAAATAGAGTGACAGAAGGCAGATGACGGTTGACTGAGGACAGGGTGTGCTATGGGTTGAACTGTGTCCTCCAAAAAGATATGCAGAAGTCCCAACCACAGGCACCTGTGAATACTGTCCTATTTGGAAATAGGGTCTTCATATATGTAATCAAGATGAAGTCCTACTGAATGAAGCCCTAAATCCACTAGTCTTCTTATAAACTGGACTCCTTATAAAAAGAAGTAAATCTGGATTGAAGACATTTAGGAAAGAAGAACAGAAAACAAAGACTGGAGTTAATACATCTATAAGCCAAGGAACACTAAGGTTTCCAGAAATCACCAAAATTAAGAAAGGTATGAAACAGATTCTCTTTTAGTCTCCAGAAGTAATAAACCCTACCTAACCTCTTACTCAAGACAGAGAGCTTCAAGAACTGTAACAGAATAAATTTTTTTGTTTTTAGGCCATGCAGTTCATTGTTACTTTGTTATAGCAGCTCAGGGAAGCCAACACAGAGTGAACACCCTATGAGGACAAGAGGGAAAATTATAGAGATACAAGGAAACTTTGAGGATAATGGATATGTTCACTCTCTTCACTGTGGTGATAACCTCATGGATGGATTAATATTAAAAAAAAACTGTATATTTTAAATATTCATAGTTTATTGTATGTTACTTATATTTCAATAAAGTTGATTTTTTTAAAGATCAAGGAGCAGGCAGCCCATACCGTAGTACCTCAGTTGGATCCCTGGCTCTGGGTCCTGACTCCAGCTTCCTGCTGGTGCAGACCCTCCCTGGCTCATGGCAGTGCAGGCTCAAATAATAGGGTTCCTGCCACTTGTGTGGGAGACCTGTACTGCATCCAAGGTTTGGCCTTAGCTTAGCCACAGCTCATCGTGGCCACGTTGGGAAATGAACCCGTGGATGGGAGTGTGCTTTCTTGCTAATAAATAAAAATAAAAATATAAAAACCCAGGAGACATTAGAGCCATTCACAAAGACTTGTGTGAAATATTAAGACTTACTAACAGAAAGTTTTTTAAGTTGGAGGTAAATTGACACAGCAAAAAATTTCAGTGGGGTGGATCTAATCATCCTGGAACTATTATTTCTGATGCATCCAGGGGGAAAAAAATATCCCACTCCCCAAAGAGGGCAGCCCGTCTCTTCAAGTGTTCTAGGATCAAGAAAAGGACTGATGTCAGTGCTAGCCAGGTAAAAGTGAGGGTGATGGTCAGTTATCCTCTAAGTTTTCTACCGAATGTCCAAAGAGTTTATTAAGCAATCAAATGGCTTTCTTGAAATCCACTGAACCTGAGAAGCAGAGAAAAAACTCAAATTGTAACCCTCTTACCCACAGTCACTTTTTTTTTCTTTAAAAAAGCTTCCCTTTAAGGGAATAAGCCAGAATTATCTTCCTGCAATACAAAAGGAAGGGAAATAAATAGTGTTAAATAGATCAAAACAAGAAGAGGGTAAAGGCCGGCGCCGCGGCTCACTAGGCTAATCCTCCGCCTAGCGGCGCCGGCACACCGGGTTCTAGTCCCGGTCGGGGCACCGGATTCTGTCCCGGTTGCCCCTCTTCCAGGCCAGCCCTCTGCTGTGGCCAGGGAGTGCAGTGGAGGATGGCCCAGGTGCTTGGGCCCTGCACCCCATGGGAGACCAGGAAAAGCACCTGGCTCCTGGCTCCTGCCTTCGGATCAGCGCGGTGCGCCGGCCGCGGCGGCCATTGGAGGGTGAACCAACGGCAAAAGGAAGACCTTTCTCTCTGTCTCTCTCTCTCTCACTGTCCACTCTGCCTGTCAAAAAAAAAAAAAAAAAAAAAGTAAAAAAAAAAAAGAAGAGGGTAAAGCTCTCTAAGTCACACTGTCTGGGACCAAATTCCAGCCCCATCACTTTTCTGTGCCTCTAGACAAGCTGTATAACTACTCGAGGTTCCATTTTCCCATTAGTGAGCGAGACAGCACAGGAATGCAAGGTGAATGACATGATGGTGTTTCACCAGAGCTCAGGTCAATCAGCAGAGTAAATGTTAGTTATTAAGCTCTGCTAATAGAGATAGGAGGTGAAGAAAACCTAAAACATTGCTTTTCAAACAAGAGAAATAAAGAAAACTAACTAGAAATGATTTTTTTTTACTTTCTATTTATTTTATTTTATTATTATTATTTTTTTTTTTGACAGGCAGAGTGGACAGTGAGAGAGAGAGACAGAGAGAAAGGTCTTCCTTTGCCGTTGGTTCACCCTCCAATGGCTGCCGCAGCCGGCGCGCTGCAGCCAGCGCACTGCGCTGATCCGATGGCAGGAGCCAGGTACTTATCCTGGTCTCCCATGGGGTGCAGGGCCCTAGCACTTGGGCCATCCTCCACTGCACTCCCTGGCCACAGCAGAGAGCTGGCCTGGAAGAGGGGCAACCGGGACAGAACCTGACGCCCCGACCGGGACTAGAACCCAGTGTGCCAGCGCCGCAAGGCGGAGGATTAGCCTAGTGAGCCACGGCGCCGGCCTAGAAATGATTTCTTAGAAAAACATATTCCGGGCCGGCGCCGCGGCTCACTAGGCTAATCCTCCGCCTAGCGGCGCCGGCACACCGGGTTCTAGTCCCGGTTGGGGCGCCGGATTCTGTCCCGGTTGCCCCTCTTCCAGGGCCAGCCCTCTGCTGTGGCCAGGGAGTGCAGTGGAGGATGGCCCAGGTGCTTGGGCCCTGCACCCCATGGGAGACCAGGAAAAGCACCTGGCTCCTGGCTCCTGCCATCGGATCAGCGCAGTGCGCTGGCTGCAGCGCGCCGGCTGCGGCAGCCATTGGAGGGTGAACCAACGGCAAAGGAAGACCTTTCTCTCTGTCTCTCTCTCTCACTGTCCACTCTGCCTGTCAAAAAAAAAAAAAAAAAAACCATGTTGTATTTACCAAAGTATATTTGTGTACTTGACAGCTCACAGACGTAAATTCAAAACTCCTTTAAAACACATCCAGAAATGCAAACATCTTTTAAAGTAAAACCAAAACATTAATGAAAACAGGAAACTTCTATCCAACACACTCTGATATGGATCAAAATTTGGTATCCTGAGGCCAGCACAGTGACATGGCAGGTGAAGCTGCTGCCTGCAGTACTGGCTCTACTTCCAATCCAGTTTATTCTTGGGACTAACTTCTTGGTCACTTTTACGTCAATCTGTGATAGAAACTTTAATGCTACAAATATTTTTATGGATTTTGTTAAATATAACATGAATATAAACCCCAAAAAAGAGTTATTAGGTTAAAGACTCTCCTGATGACACTGGCAACTGAAGATCTGAAATCCTGTCCTTAAAAAAAAAACAAACAGATAACCAATGCCTCAGCTTTTTCACAGCACAGTAACTTCTAAGTTAAATATATTGAAAAGAGGTACAAAATAATAATTTAATACAGAATTTTCAAATGAAAGCTCTCCACTATAAATATCCATAGAAAAAAAGGCAAATGTTGCTCGTGTTAATACAGAATAACAAAACTGGAAAACCAGTAATCATAAGAAAACTAATCAAGCTTTCTTCAAGTTACTTCCAACAAACTGAAGAGACAACGTTTCTAATCATCCCAACTAATTTCTCTCCTTCAGAACATTAATTTTTATTCCATCGTTTAATATTCAGTCAAAAGACAACAGAGCTGGAACTGTTTACTGAAATGTTCCAATGGCAACATCAAGGCAAACTTCTATGACCTAAAGAGACAATCCTAAGCGCAGGAGATGAATAAAGAACCATCACTTCTTGGAGTTTTTCTGGGTCTCTCAAAGAACCATTTTGTTTCTTCCATTACCATTACACATTTGCCAAGTATTTGGGTATGCTACATACTAAAGAAGCAAAAATAAATGGGTTATGGGTCCTCTTCTTAAGTAATTCAAATTCTTTTTTTTTTTTTGGGGGGGGGGGGACAGGCAGAGTTAGAGAGAGAGAGACAGAGAGAAAGGTCTTCCTTTTCCATTGGTTCACCCCTGAAATGGCTGCTACCGCAGGTGCACTGCGCCAATCCAAAGCGAAGCCAGGAGCCAGGTGCTTCCTCCTGGTCTCCCTTGCAGGTGCAGGGCCCAAGCACTTGGGCCATCCTCCACTGCACTCCCGGGCCACAGCAGAGAGCTGGACTGGAAGAAGAGCAACCAGGACAGACTCTAGCGCCCCAATTGGGACTAGAACCCGGGGTGCGGGCGCTGCAGGCAGGAGGATTAGCCAAGTGAGCCGCAGTGCCGGCCCAAGTAATTCAAATTCTAATGGGGGAAGGAGAATGGTAACAATTACAAAAATAAAACAAAAGCTCTCTGCAGAGTTTCAACATCCCATTTATTCTATATCATCTCACCAAATTCCAATTAGTTGCCCCTATATTCCACTTAAAAAGTATACACACAAAAATCAAATGGATTAAAATTTTCTTATGAACTATAAATGTATTAAAAGCATTAATCTGCAGTTCAAATTTTAAAATATAAAAAATACATTAGAGGTAGGCATTTAGCCTAACAGTTAAGATGCACTTGGGAAACCATCATGCCACACTGCAGTGACTGGGTTTGAATCCCGAGTCTGCTCCTGATTCCAGCCTCATGCTAATACAGACCCTGGGGCAGCAGTGATGGCTCAAGTGGTTAGGTCTTCCACCCATGTCGGAGACCTGGATTGAGTTCCTGGCTTCAACCTGGCTGTTGTGGGCATTTGAAATGAACCAGTATATAGGGATTTGTTATCTTTCTGTGCCTCTCATAAGTAGTTTTTTTTTATTAGAAAAATGTACAAAGAATATAAACAATGCACATACAAGTGGTCACTAGATCAACAAAAAGTTGTTCAAGCTCAACAGACAATGGTCAACAGATGTGAAGATGATCTTTATAAAAAACAGGAAATCCAAATGGTTAATATATCTATAGAAAGGTGCTCATCCTTATGAGTAATTAGTTAACCTAAACACACAGAGGTACCAACAAACATTATCAAGACTGGCAAAAAAATTTAAGGACCAGCAACCGCCAGTACTGGTAAAGTTCTAGAGCATCAGGGACTCATATACTGGCAGTAAAAGACTAAGTTGGTACCACATGTTAGAAAAGCTGCTCTCATATAATAATGTCAAAGATAAAAAATATTCGATGCCATGGCAATTAGATTAGCACACAAGCTCCCCAGAGCACTGTTACTCAAAGGGTAGACTGTGGACTACCCTTACTTTGCTGTTTAAGCTGTAGATACTAATGCACAGAAACAGTTCATGCTTTCTGCATTTCTTCATGGACTTACCCTTTTTAAGGTTTTCAAACACTTGTGAACTTCATTTGTATGCAAGGTTTTAGAATGATCAACTGACAAAATGAGACTGCAAGGATAACTGTACAAAGAAGGGAACTAAAGACATGCATTTTAAATGTTTTATGTTATCCTAAATAATTAGTAGCTAGTACTTAATTAAAATTTCCACTTACTTAAGATAACTCCAAAAAGATTTACGAAATAATGATACTTTCAAAGGTCATCCTAAATTTTATTAATTTGTTGTTTTTGCTTTTAAACATTTTAATATATATATAACGTTAAGAACTTCAAAACAAGGCCGGCGCCACGGCTCACTAGGCTAATCCTCCGCCTAGCGGCGCCGGCACACCGGGTTCTAGTCCCAGTCGGGGCGCTGGATTCTGTCCCGGTTGCCCCTCTTCCAGGCCAGCCCTCTGCTGTGGCCTGGGAGTGCAGTGGAGGATGGCCCAGGTGCTTGGGCCCTGCACCCCATGGGAGACCAGGAAAAGCACCTGGCTCCTGGCTCCTGCCATCGGATCAGCGCGGTGCGCCGGCTGCAGCGCGCCAGCCGTGGCGGTCACTGGAGGGTGAACCAACGGCAAAGGAAGACCTTTCTCTCTGTCTCTCTCTCTCACTGTCCACTCTGCCTGTCAAAAAAAAAAAAAAAAAAAAACTTCAAAACAAATGAATGGAGAAAGGCAGACAGCAGATAATATTATATTTCAGAGAAGATAAAGTGAACTACTTAGGGGTCACAAAGATCTCACTCTCCAGACTGCCTGAGATTTTTATTTCTATACCATTGCCAAAGTGTTTTTGCGAGACTGGTTGAAAATGACACTGTGGGGCAAGCTTTGCAGTGCAGTAGCAAAGAATCAGCCTGGGTTCAAATCCTAGCTCCACTTCTGATCCAGCTTCCTATTAACGCACACCCTGGGAAGCAGTGGGTAATGGCTCAAGTACTTGGGTACCCACCACTCATGTAGAAGAGCAGGCCTCTTGTCTTGGCCTGGCCCAGCCCCAGCTGTTGTGGGCAAATGAGTAAACCAGTGGATGGAAGGTCTCTCTGTATGTCTCTTTCTCTGTGTTGTTCTAACCTTTCAAATAAATAAAACTTTAAAAAAAAGGATATTTTGCTACTTTGGTTGGTGACAAAGTTTCCTTCTTTCTTTTCCTTCTTCCCTTCTTCAGCTTCCTTAATGACAGTAAGTAATGACAGTAAGTTAGAAGAAACTAGCCAGCCACAGAAAAAAGAAGAGGATGAAAATAACATGCAAAGAATGCTCACTACAGTGGTTAAAGCAAACTGAAGCCAGAGTATCTGGGCTTAAATCAAGCCTTGACTACTGGAGCCAGTGCCCTGGTAAAGTAGGTTAAGCCTCTACCTGTGGAACCGGCATCCCATATGGGTACCAGTTCAAGTGCCAGCTGCTCCACTTCGGATCCAACTCCCTGCTACTATGTCTGGGAAAGCAGTGGAAGATGGCCCAAGTTCTTGGGCCCTTGCACCTATGTGGGAGATCTGGAAGAAGCTCCTGGCTTTGGACAGGCGCAGCTCCAGCAGTTGTGGCCATTTGGGAAGTAAACCAGTGGATGGAAGATCTCTCTCTCTAACTCTGCCTCTCAAATAAATAAATAATAGTAATAAAATACTCGGCTACTTACTGCCCAATGTAAAGTCATTTAACCTCTTTGCTTCAGTTTCTTCATCTACAAAAATGGCAGTAACCACCTCAGAGCTTTTCTGAGGATGAAATTACCATCATGGGTAAAATAGAAAAAACAACACTCAGCATATAGGGAGTGCTCCTGGAAGTATTATCATTATTATTAACAGCACTGCCAATGGCAACACAAAATTTGCCCGCTCAGCCTTGTGTTTTCCATGTTGCCTCTGTAAAAGGCCCTCTTGCAGAAGCAATGATGATACATACCCTTTTTCTAACAGCTCAGGATAGGAACTTACTTAAGTACAGTAGGATTAAAACATTATGTCAAAGTAAAACTGGTTACACCCACATAGAATTTTGCTCAACAAAAGTAAATTCTAAGTGAAAAGAGTACATGTTCTTTCACATTATAAAAAAGACCTATCAGTTTCCTCTTGTTCAGATTCACATTGTTAATGTGTACTGTTTCAAAAACTTACTTTAAAACTAAATGCAAGTTAGCAGAGAGCCGAGGATCTGTAAATTGTGTTGTTCTGTTGTTATGGTCAACGAAATAAACTCTGCCTGTAGCTGTATTACGGATCTCCCATCCAGGAGGCAAAGGCCCAAGCTCTTCACAATTGATGTTGCTAAGATCCCTGCAAAAACAAATATAAAATAAAAAATATCTCACTGATGGGCCTGCTGAGCCAAGCAAGTGTAAATGACACAGGACAATTCCATGAAGTCTGAGAAAATGTATTGTTTCAGAAACTTGAGATATTCAGCTGGAATCTTTAATTCCCAAAGGTTTAACAAACTTATATTCAAAGCCCAATTCACAAATGGCTTAGAAAACTTATCGCACAGCCTACGTTTTCAACAAGTTCCTGGACTTTTACTGTGATACAGATTTAAATTAATATAAAAACAATCACAACAGTTGCCAACATAAACTGTACTACAGTACTTGTTTTGACAGAAAATATTGTTTTACAAGGGTCAGTAATAATTGTTTTCTAAAATTTCCCTTCAATTTTTCTTTATTGCACCATAAAATCTGTGTAAATAAATGTCTATTCCATGATTAATTTAAGCTCTCCAACAAAGCAAAACTGGAAATGTTTATACAAATTATGATCCTGAAAACAATCTCAGCATATTTTTTAGAGGATAACTGCTCCATCCTGAATTTGAAATCTGTGAAATTAATGAGGAAACTGTTTAAAACAACTAAAGAAGAATGTTCTAACATCCACTACAGCAATTTAAAAAAAAAGGTACAAGACTTTTAATGGACCAAAGACTATTGTTATTATATTACATATACTTAAAATACTACTATATATAGACAACTATTAATAGGACTTTAAAGGAATGAGTTAAAGAGTTTCCAGGACATGGTGGTATTGAGGGGTGGTGTACCAGAGTGGCATGGAAGCTCCTCACCCTTTGCCCTCTTACTCTTTCTCCAGGTATTGCTTCCATTTAATTGTTCAAAATTATTCCTTTATAACAAACTGGCAACAGGACTACAAATTTTTATCCTCTACATAGTTCAAACAAAACCTCCCAGAGTAAAATTTGCAGTCACCATCTATCTGCCAGGAGAAGTGAGCCGATGAGGCTATGCATAAGGATGCATAATCTGCTCAGGTCATTTCCAGCCCTAAATGACACTTGGGCTACTGGAGCCATCTGTAAACACTCAGGAAATGATACTGTGAAAGTAACCAAGTAAATCTAAACATCTAGACAATAAAACTTTTTGTGGTCTTTTTACTCATAAAATAAAATTAAATGAAAAAAGAATGACATAATGATAAATTTCACTAATATTTTAAAAATTAAACCAGAAGAAGATTTTTCCCCAAAGAATCAAGCTCTTCTTGCTCACAGTGACAGTGTTAGGCATATGTGGGTCTCCTAGATTTGCTGAAGCAATGATTTGAGCTTCTGCTTTTGGGTGCTCCAAGAGACCTTGCTACAAAACAGCTAAAGCTTAGAAAAAATACACCATTCAAAACACAGTTGCAAAAGAGGTTAAGGAAAGTTCTAAGACTCTTCCTCAAATTAAAAACAAACACAAACAGGGGCCAGCACTGTTGCACGGCAGGTTAAGGCACTGCCTGCAATGCCGGCATCAGCTGGCATCCTATATGAGCACAGGTTTGAGGGCCAGATGCTCTACTTTTGATCCAGCTCCCTGTCACTGGGTATGGGAAAGTAGCAGAAGATGGCCCAAGTGCTGGGGCACCTGTACCCACATGGGAGATCTGGATGGAGTTCCAGGCTTCTCCCTTCCACCTGGCCCAGCCCCAGCCATTGCAGTCATTTGAGGGAGTGAACAAGCAGATGGAAGATATTTCTCTCTCTTACACCCCCCACCCCCATAACTCTGCTTTTCAAATAAATACATCTTTAAGACAAGGGCTGGTGCTGTGGCATAGAAGGTTAAACCTATGCTTACAGCGTTGGCATCCTAAATTCCCACAGAACTCCAACTAATTAAGATCAAACAATAAACTCACAAACACAGATCACCACACACTTCAAAAAGTAATGTCACAATCCTAGTCAATAAAACAATAAATCCTTAAGTACTGTCAGGGACCAAAAAGAGAAAACAGTTACAATATATGTTCCCCCCCCAAAAAAAAAGGGTACAATAACACAACAACAGACAACAACAGAGATGAGCAAACAATGAGATTAAGAATGAGCAAATTTTGAATGGAATCTTTAAAAATGAAAAAATTACTAAAACCAAATAATCTAATGATATAATACAGAATCTGATTCAATCATTATATTTCAAATTTTAGAAATCGAGTCATACATGGTAAATCTTTAAAAAAAAAAAAAAAAAAAAAGCAAGGGCAGGCATTTGGCACAATGGTGAAGACATCATGTGGGATACCTACATCCCATACTGCAGTGCTTTTCATTCCCTGCTCCAATTCAGATTCCAGTTTCCCGCTAATGTGCACCCAGCAAGGCAGCAGTGATGACTCAAGTACTTGGGTGCCTAACACCCTTGTGGGAGACTCTGGATTCCAGGCTCCTGGCTTTGGCCTGACCCAGCCTCAGCAGTTGCACACATTTGGGGCAGTGAACCAGCAGATGGAAGATCTCTTTCCGTTTCTGCTTTCCAAATAAAGTGAAAATAAAAAATACAAATTTTTTAAAAAGTATGATAGCGGGGGCCAGCACTGTGGTGCAGTGGGTTAAAGTTGTCATCTGCAACACTGGGAGTCGGCACTGTGATGCAGTGGGTTAAAGTCGTCATCTGCAACACTGGCATCCTATATGGGTGCCAGTTTGTGTCCCTACTTCTCCAGTTTCAATCAAGCCCCCTGCTAGTGTACCCGAGAAGGCAGTGCAGGATGGCTCAAATGCCTGGGCCCCTGCCACTCACATGGGAGACACAGAAGAAGCTCCTGGCTTCAGCCTGGCCCAGACCCGGCTGTTGCGGCCATCTGGGAAGTGAATCAATGGATGGAAGATCTCTCTTTAACTCTGCCTTTCAAATAATCTTAAAAAAAAAAAAAAAGGCACAGTCGTAGAAACAAACTTTATGTCCAACTGAAAACTGATTAAAGAAAAATTGAGGCCGGCGCCGCGGCTCACTAGGCTAATCCTCCGCCTAGCGGCGCCGGCACACCGGGTTCTAGTCCCGGTCGGGGCGCCGGATTCTGTCCCGGTTGCCCCTCTTCCAGGCCAGCCCTCTGCTGTGGCCAGGGAGTGCAGTGGAGGATGGCCCAGGTGCTTGGGCCCTGCACCCCATGGGAGACCAGGAAAAGCACCTGGCTCCTGGCTCCTGCCATCGGATCAGCGCGGTGCGCCGGCCGCAGCGCGCCGGCCGCGGCGGCCATTGGAGGGTGAACCAACGGCAAAAGGAAGACCTTTCTCTCTGTCTCTCTCTCTCACTGTCCACTCTGCCTGTCAAAAAAAAAGAAAAAAAAAAAAATTGAATGTTATGCAGCCATAAAAAGTAATACAGATCTGTATTTCCATGCCATAGTTGGGATGTAACATAATGAGTGATAAGGCAATAACCAGGTTTTTTTTTTATGATTTATCTATTTATTTGAAAGTCAGAATTAACAGAGAAAGAGAGAGACTGATTTTCCATTTGCTGGTTCACTCCCCAGATAGCTACAACCGCCAGGCTGGGCCAGGCTGAAGCCAAGAGCTTCATCTGGGTCTCCCACGTGGGTGCAGGGGCCCAAGCACTTGGGCTATCTTCCACTGCTTTCTGAGGTACATCAGCAGGGAGGTGAATCGGAAGTGAAGCAGCCAAGACTCGAACTGGTATCCACATGGGATACTGGCACTACAGATGGCAGCGTAACCCCTGTGCCACAGCACTGACCCCAATAATCATTGTTTTAAAGAGAAACACAAAACATGATAAAATGGGACTCCTTAGATAAATCTAATTATATTGAATATCTTTAAAGTTTATTTTTATTTTTTACAAGATTTATTTATTTGAAAAGCATAGTTAGAGAGGAAGAGACAGAGTGATAATGAGATAGAGTGTGAGAGGAAGAGAGAAAGAGAATCTTCCATCTACTGGTTCACTCCCCAAATAGCTGCAATGGCTGGGGCTGGGCCAGGCCAAAGCCAGGAGCCTGGAACTCCATCCAGGTCTCCCATGTGGGTGGCGAGGGTCCAAGCACCTGGGCTTCAGCTGCTTTCCCAGGCATATTAGCTGGGAGCTGGATCTGAAGTGGAGCAGCCAGGACTCACAAGGTACTCATATGGGATGCCAGCATCATAGGCAGCCTAACCTGCTTTACCATAATATTAGTCTCTAAAGTTTATTTATTTTCAAATTGTCTAATTTACACAATTTTGTAAGTTTTTTGAATGGTGATATTTTAACAGAATCTAAATACTTATAGTCTGCCTCGATAAAAGAGCCTCCATATACAAAAGGCTCATTTGCTAAAGGTTCTTCTAAAGCCAAAGAAATTATATGAATCTAAGATAATTTGGAGAATAGAAACTAGGAAAACTATTCCAGAAAAAGCATTATTTCATAAAGTGAGTATTCAAAGTAGGTGCCAATACTCAAAATGAAATATTCTTTTAGAAACTCTACTTACTAACAAAGCTGACATGTTTCCTTAGGAATAAAAGCATATTACCAACAATGGTGCTGAAATCTATCTCAGTTTCAACTTTTATGCCTAGCTTACCTATTTAAAAAAAAAAGATTTTTCTATTTATTTCAAAGTCAGAATTACAGAGAGACAGAGAGAGAGAGAGAGAGAGATCTTCCATCCATTGGTTCACTCCTTTGACAGCTGCAATGGCAGGGGCTGGGCCAGGCCAAAGCCAAGAGCCAGCAGCTTCTTCTGGGTATCCCACGTGGGTGCAGGGGCCCAAGCACTTGGGCCGTCCTCCACTGCCCTCCCGGGCCACAGCAGAGAGCTGGACTGGAAGAGGAGTAACCAGGACTAGAACCTGGTGCCCACATAGGATGCCGGCACCGCAGGCAGAGGATTAACCAAGAGCTACTGCACTGGCCCAGTAAATTTTTAAAAACTTATTTTTTACCTCAATTTGATCAAAATAATCCAAAATATTCTCTTCATGATTTATATAACAAAATTGATTTTTACAACATAGGCCCTTGAATTTTTTTCAGTGAGCTTAATAAAACAAACGCAAAATTTCCTCCCCACTGCTGCTTGTTTTTTAAAATGTATTTATTTATTTGAAAGTTACAGAAAGAGTGAGAGAAAGATTTTTCCATCTACTGGTTCGTTCCACAGATGGCCACAATGGCCAGTGCTGTGTAAGGCTGAACACAGGGGTCAAGTGCTTCATCCCGGTCTTCCACGTGGATGAAAGGGGCCCAAATACTTGGGCCATTTTCCACTGCTTTTCCCAGGCCTTTAGCAGGGGTCTGTATCACAGGTGGAACAGCCAGTACATGAACTGGTGCTCATATGGGATGCTGGCATCACAGGTAGTGGTTTTACCTGCTATACCCCATTATTGTTTTAAAAACTGCTTATACTGTCAAGACACAGAAACAGCAACCTTGGGATACAGTAATTAATAATAGCACATTCTCTTGGTTATCACCATCAAAGGATTCTAATCAAGCTCTAAAACAAAGTAAAATATTTTTTAAATATGTATTTATTTATTTATTTATTTGAAAGGCAAGAGAGAGAGAGAAGGGGAGGGGGGGAGGGAGGGAGAGAGAGAGAAAGAATGAATGAATGAATGAATGAATATGAATGAATCATTAATCTTCTACCCATTGGTTCACTCCCTAAAGGGCCACAACAGCCAGGGCTGGGCCAGGCCAAAGCCAGGAGCCAGGAGCTTCTTCCAGGTCTCCCATGTGGGTTCAGGGGCCCACGTATTTGGGCCACCTTCCACTGCTTTCCCAGGCACCATTAGCAGAGCTGGATGGGAAGTGGAGCAGCCAGGACTTGAACTGGCGCCCATGAGGGATGCTAGCGCTGCAGGCAGAGGCTTAACCTTCTAATGCCACAGTGCAGGCCCCAAAATACTTTCATTATGATAGTTTTATTTATAAATAGAGAGGATCAGGCAACCAACTGATGTCTTAATCATTGGGGCATATACCTACTCTTCTATCTTTTTTTTTTTAAGGAGTATATTTTTTATGTTTCCCCATAGGTCAATTTCTAAACTTCTAAAAGACTCATGTTTTTTGCCCTTTTTGTAGGGGGAAGCAGAGAAGTGGGGCCAAACATTAGTAGTGATAAGGAACTGTGATGAGAGTGCAGAAAAGCAGGTAGGACTTTCTACTAAATGTCACACTAGGGGCCAGACTTTGGCCTAACAGTTAAGTTTCTTGACTCACATACAGGGGAGCACCTGGGTTCAATCCCTATGCATCAGGTTCCCGACTCAAGCTTCCTGCTAATGCAGAAGCTGTGAGGCGGCAGTGATGGCTCGACTGGGTCTGTGCCACTCTCATGGGAGACCCAGACTGAATTCCCAGCTCTCTGTTCCCTGCTTCAGCCTCAGCTCCAGCTTTCCTAGGCACTTGAGGAGTGAATCAGCAGGTGGGAGTTCATTCTCATTCTCATTCTCATTCTCATTCTCTGTCTCTCTCCTTCTGCCTCTCAAATTAAAAAACTAATAAAAGTAAATGAGGCCGGCACCGCGGATCACTAGGCTAATCCTCCGCCTTGCAGCGCCAGCACACCGGGTTCTAGTCCCGGTCGGGGCGCCGGATTCTGTCCCAGTTGCTCCTCTTCCAGGCCAGCTCTCTGCTGTGGCCCTGGAGTGCAGTGGAGGATGGCCCAAGTACTTGGGCCCTGCACCCCATGGGAGACCAGGAGAAGCACCTGGCTCCTGGCCTCGGATCAGCGCGGTGCGCCAGCCGCAGCACACCGGCCTCGGCAGCCATTGGAGGGTGAACCAACGGCAAAGGAAGACCTTTCTCTCTGTCTCTCTCTCTCACTGTCCACTCTGCCTGTCAAAAAAAAAAAACAAAAAACAAAAAAACAAAACAAAAAAAAAGTAAATGAACAAATGTCATATTTGTTTATAGCATTACAAACAAAATGACTATTAGAAAACTTCAGCATAAACTTCTTAGAAGTTATGGGTTTACAAAGCAAAGAAATTCTAGGTAAAATGGTATGAGGATTACTTAAAATATGTGCTCACCTAGGCACTCTTGGATCATGCCATGTACTCACACCAGTCTGAGTATGTAAGAAATACACCTGACCTTGTTGCGTTGTCCTCTGTTCTGTAAAATAAAGAAACACTAACAATAAAAACATATTCAAAATGTTCAGATTAAAGTTACATACACTAGAATGATACACAAGGAAGATCTTCAAATTGCCTATCTATTTTATTACAAAAAAAAAAAATTTACCATTAATTGTTCTGTCCCCTGGAAATAATCTTAAGTGGTGATAAAGGTCACAACCAGCTATATAAAAGCTGATTAAACTTATAACAGTTAAACACTGACTGCTGCAATAGAAAATTGAAAATAAGACTGTCACAATACCAATTTACAAAAAGATCAAACAAAAGAAGAAATGATCTCTTATTTGTCTTTAATGCAGAGCCTGAGGGGAACAAAAGGGTTAGAGGAAGGTGACAACTTTGGGGAGGGTGGTAGGGTACTTTCAGAAATTTCCCAAGATGTGGAAGCTGATAATGCTTTTTTATCATGACTAATTTATACCAAAACTTACATCTTCTTTTCTTGACAGAGGTATATTCTCAAGACTACATTTGGGCTCAAACAAAAGCAAAGTAGATGGGTATAGGAGAGACATTCTAATGTCACAAATAGGTAAAGATTAAAAAGCAACCAAGATAGAAACAAGAGGACTAATGAGCAAGTGTATACTCTAAGGAGAAAAAAGGTCAAAGATTAAATGAACTCAAAGGCCCTGAGAAGTGAGTGGGGAAGCCAGGAAGAAGAGAAAGAATCTGTAAAAGGTGGGGTTTTTAGTCTTTCAAAGTAACAGAACCATTTTTCTTGACTTGAGATCTAGTGAGAAATATATAAAACTTTGCAAATATTATTAATAAGCTTATTTATTAACCTGTATTAAAAATCAATGAATTTAAACATTTAAAAATTATAAACATAAAATTACTTAAAATCAGTTATAGATGACTGTTATCGTAACTTTTAGCTTTGATATTTACTTTATTCCATTTTAGTTATACAAAACTTGTTTAAACTCAAATCACACAAATATTGCAAGTACATAATCACCCCCACTCCAAATTGTTTGCCTTATAATCTCAGTTAACAAGAAGAGGTGGAGTGAGGTATGTGGGCTAAGAAGCTGCATGGGAAGCCTGCATCCAATATCAGAGTGCCTGATTTCAGTCCTAACACTCCCACTTCTGATCCAGGTTCCCACTTATGTGCATCCTGGGAAGCAGCAGATGAATAGCTCAAGTATTTGGCTCCCTGCCACCCATATGGGAGACCTGGAAAGAGTTCTGGGCTCCTGGCTTTGGCTTGGCCCAGCCCTGGCCATTATAGGCATTTGGTGAATAAATCAGCAGAAAGAAGATCTATCTGTCTGCCTTTCAAATAACATGAAAATAACTAAAAATTTTGAAAAGAAGTGGCAAGAGATACTTTATTCTTAAGTCTGAGAACTGAAATACCAGCTATTCTAAGTGGTTCCTATACCAGACATCATCAGGCACTTCATAAAAGATTATATCACTTATTTCTTGAAACAAATCTAAATAATTGGTACTTCTTTCCCCCATTTTATGAAAGATAAAACTGAGGTTTTAGAGAGACTAATTATTGTGCTCAGTGGAAAGTGGAAAAGCCAGGATATGAACCTAGGTTTGTCTGAAAACTCATCCTCTAATTATCTTATAAGTTAATCTGTGAGGCACATCAGTTAATGGATAATTTTTTCTGTGGTTAAAGAGCTAATGTTAAAAAAATTAAAATCATGCTTTTGCAAAATATTTTTAAAAATATCCTAGAGTGAAAATACAATATGAGTTAAGTGAGGTAACTCCCAGTGTTGGTCATTAGGTGTCACCATCAGCCCAAAAAAGCGCAAGTTAACACTGGCTAGATTTAGCAAACAAGGATTGCATACAAGTGTTTCCAGGTTGTGATTAATTTAGAAAGTTCTGTATTCAACGAGGAAAGGATCTGTGTCATTTTCCCCACATGAAATCCTACACTTCCAGGACATCAGATAGCATTGTAGTATTTTATAGAAACAGAGATGCAGCTACATCATTTACAACAATCCAATCACTCAGATAATTCACGATCATAGCTAATATCAACATCATATAAAATATCATCAGAAATATGCCTTGAAATTATTTCTAAATGTCGGTCCAGAAAATTACATTATAGGTCTGGTTTCAGATTACCATTATCAGTAACAATACCATCTTTACCTTAATATAGTGCCTGTTTACAAAATAATCTCCCGTCGTTTCAATGATCCTCACAATACATTTGTGATAAGATGTTCATCTTGTTTCATCATAAAAGAGCACAAAAGCTGAACTTAAATGACGAGCCCAAGATCAAACTGTTGGTCAGATAGTCTTCTACCACTTCAAAGATTTTTCAAAATTGGGAGCTTTTACATTTACTTTTATTTTCATGAAGAATCCCTAAACCTAGATGAATAATTTTTTAAAAACTGATTTTCTGCCTTTCTTAGCAAGCTGAAATAGGTAAACAACACTTGATTTCTCCTCTGCTAGTTGTCATACCATAGCCTTCTGGGAGGTCTGGAGGAGTATGTAAGTGTGTCCTGCTCATGTAATTTCTATGACGCTGTGACCTGACCCTCCTCTCTGCCAGTCTGGGGTCTGAAGACTGTCCACATGTTGCACCATTTGTTCCACTAATTGGAGTGTTCTCATCAACAAAGCAGCTAAGAGGTCTGCCAGGACTAGAATATTCAGACGCCGGTCTATTGAAAAATAACAAGGGAAAAAAAGGTATCAATTTAGATATCAAAAGTAGCTTTCTCTAAACAATATACATACTGCAGTAACAATCACGTATAAGAAAATGGAATAACCGATAACCAATACAAATTTAATGTTTCCAAAAACTCTGGTAAAAGTTAGCCTGAAATCTCTAAGCACCAAAGAAACTGGGTGATAAGCAAATCATCAATTATGTATTTAAATAATTTTATATTGACTTCAATTATATTTTATATAAAATCCACATAAACTTATAGACAAGAGTAGTGGTTTACAAACCACTATTTATTTGTCCTGACTGCAGCCTACCTCTCAGACCTGATTTCCCATCAATCTCCCTCTCTGCTTCTGCCACACTGATATTCTTCCCGTTTCCTGAACTTGCCAAGGTAATTCTACCTTTACTCTTTTGAGAGTAGTAGCTCTTCACTCTACCTGGAATAATCTCTCCTATTCTCCTGAGATCGGTTCTTCACTGTCATTGAAACCACAGTTCATGTTTAAACATTGCCTAAGCAGTCCTTCCAACCTCCCAATCTAAAGAAGCCACCCAGTCACTGGATGGTATAGATGCTCTGATTTACAATGGTCCAACTTATTGACTTTCTGACTTTAAGATGGTACAAAGACAATTTGCATTTACAAACACTACTTTGAATTTTGATCTTTTCCAAAACTAGCAATATGCAATATAAAACTCTTACCACAGCTGCCAATCAGCTCCGCGATCACAAGAGGAAACCAGAATACTCTATAGTGTGCGGTGTGGCTAAGCTGCAATGTTTAGTAGGCAAGGTGCATTAAATGCATTTTTTATTTCCAATATTTTCAACTTAAAATGGGTTTATTAGGATGTAACCCCATCATAAGTCAAGGAGCATCTGTACATCTCAGCTCCTCAGCACAACAATTACCTGACATTTTTGCTGCTTATTTGCATCCTTGTTTTTGTCTATCTTCCCCACCCCCTTAGAATACTTATTCAGAGAAGGGGGTCTGCCTAGTTTATTCTCTACTATAAACATTCTCAGCACCTAGCCCTTGACATATGTATTTGAGTAGTTCCAAGAAACGTTTATTCCAATAAACGTTATTCAATGAGACAAGGAAATAAGATAGTTTGTCTCTTCAAGGGGCTTTCAGCCTACTGTAAATCTTCCAAAACAAAAGGACAGTCAAGAGCTAATTTTTAAACCAATTTTTCATATACATAGAAATTAACTGTCAGTTAAGTGATATAGAAGGAAACGGACTTCACTTAAACATTGACAATATTAATTTATACTCAGACTAAAAAAAACACAAGAAATACAACTCTCAAATCAGCATGTTTAAAAATGACAGCATGAACTATTAAGCTTTTACCTGAGAATCATAGTATGATACAGAAAACCTTATGATTTAATTAGTTAAGTGATTAATGCCCAATACATAAAAGTAGACACAGCTAATGAGAAGCATTTGCTATTCTATGCCTGATGCCAGTTCTGTTCTAGACAAAAATAAACAGAAAACAAAACACTACACAAAACTGGCAAATTTCAGTTTCTGAAAATCATCTTGCATCCCCAAGTCTTTCTGATTAAGCTTCCTAAGGAAACAGAACATTCTGCCATTCTGCAAGGTTTACTTCAGAGTCTTCCCCTGTGGCTCCTCTATCATCCCAGCCACCATTCTAAGTTACATGGCCCTCCTTTGGCCCCACAGCACCTGGTTCTTACTGAACACAGGCCTCACTTGGACATGATATAACACATTTAGTAACAGCCATCCAGTAACAGACTCAAACATGAGTTTCCTTGACCAAAAAAAAAAGATTCCCAAAAGTAGCATGAATGCTCAAACTGATTCATTCAAAAGATATTTACTGAGTACAACTGCAGGCCCAGGAGCTACAACAGCCAGATGGCCTGTCAAAAAATCCTGTTGAACATTATTTTACCAAAATAAATAAAAAATAAAAGTTACTCTTTTTTTGAAGATGTATTTATTTATTTGAAAGTCAGAGTTACACAGAGAGAAGGAGGCAGAGAGAGAGAGAGGTCTACCATCTACTGGTTCACTCCCCAATTGGCTGCAATGTCCAGAGCTGCGCCAATCTGAAGCCAGGAGTCAGGAGCTTCTTCCAGGTCTCCCAAGTAGGGGCAGGGGCCCAAGGACTTGGGCCACCTTCCACTGCTGGATCAGAAGTAGGGCATCTGGGACTCGAACTGGCACCCATATGTGATGCCGGCATTGCAGGCAGCAACTTTACCCTCTAGGGCACAGCACCAGCCCCAAAAAATACTTTTCAGAAATAGATAAAATAGTGAGGCCGGCGTTGTGGCATAGAAGGGTAAGCTGCCGCCTGCAATACCACCATCCCATAAGGGCACCACCAGTTCTAGTCCCAGCCACTCCACTTCCAATCCAGCTCCCTGCTGATGAGCCTTTGAAAGCAGCAGAGGATGAGCCGAGTACTTGGGCCCTTGCACCCACGTGGGAGATCGGATGTGGCTCCGGCTTCAACCTGGCCCAGCCCTAGCCATTGCAGTCATTTGGGGAATGAATCAGAGGATGAAAGATCTCTCTCTCTCTGCCCCTACCTCTAACTCTGCCTTTCAAATAAAAACAAAAGTCAATCTTTAAAAAAAAAAAAAAAATGGTACCCGCTGTACAGTTTCCTGATCTGTTGCAGTATAAACCAAGAAGAAAAAATCTAGTAAAGCTACCAGACAGCAGAAAGGGAACTCAGGAAAATGACTAGCACAGAATACGCAGGGAAAATGTCTATGTTCTTACCGTGTTGGACGTTCCCATTGTGTAGTTCTTGTAATGTGGTTTAGATACTGGATTCTTCCAGAAGCAGTTCGCCTTTCTTCCCAACTTAAATAAAAATTTTGAGAGGTAAGACATTAATAGGTATTAATAGGAAAACTGGGACACAAAATGTTTTTAGTATAATCACCAAACCAGGAAAGCATCTGCTGAAAGATCAATTCACAGAATATAGGACTTTTTTGCCTTTGGAACTGCACAATATTTTTTATGGAATTTTGAAGCATCTGCAATATTAACACTGGGGTGTGAAAAGTATTTTCTATCAGCCAAATTCTGAGAATACTGTAATAATGTAAACACTCAATTCTATTAATTTCTCTAGAATTTTGTGGAAAGTTGTTATACTAAAAATACGTTTGCAGGGGCTGGTGTTGTGGCGTAACAGGTAAAGCTGCTGCCTGAGATGTCAGCATACTACCTGAGCACGAGTTCGTGTCCCAGCTGCTCCATTTCGGATCCAGCACCCTGCTAATGGGCTGGGAAAAGCAGTAGAAGATGGCTCAAGCGCTTGGGCTCCTGCCAGCCATGTCAGAGACCTGGATGAGGCTCCTGGCTTCAGCCTGGCCCAGCTGTTAAGGCCTTCTGGGGAATGAACCAGGGGAAGAAAGATCTCTGTCTCCAGCTCCCCTCCCTCAACTCAGCCTCTCAAATAAATAAATATTTTTTTAAAGAAGGTTTTTTTTCTTCAAAGATTCATTTATTTATTTTATAGAGTTACACACACACACAGAGAGAGAGAGAGAGAGAGAGAGAGAGAGAGAGAGAATCTTCCACCTGCTGGTTCACTCCCCAGATAGCTACAACAGCCGGGGCTGGGCCAGGCCAAAGCCAGGAGCTTCTTCCAGGTCTCCCATATGGGTGCAGGGGCCCAAGCACTTCAGTCAACCTCCACTGCTTTCCCAGGCACACTAGCAGGGAGATGGATAGCAAGTGGAGCAGGTGGGACATGAACTGGTACCTCATGAGATGCAGACATTGCAGGCGGTGGCTTAACCTACTAAGCCACAGTGCCCAGCCATCAAATAAACAAATCTTTAAAAAGTAAATAAAAAATACATTTAGCTATATAGTTGACTAAGATTATAAGGCTAGTAACAAGAAGAGTAAAGAATGGAACAAGGTGGTCTAAAAATAAAAATAAAGCCCAGTGTTTGGCCAAGCAATTAAGGCATTGGTTACAATGCCCACAGCCCATTCTGGAGTACCTGGGTTCACTACACAGCTCTAGCTCCTGATTCTACCCAGGGAAGCAACAGGGAGGGCTCAAGTAGTTGAGCTGTTGCTACCCACATAGGATCCTATCTTCAGTCCTAGCCAGAGGCAAGGGGTCATTGTGGCAATTTGGGGAACGAAGGAGGAGATGGGTGTGTCCTCTCTCCTCCTTTCTAATAAACTAATTTGAAATAAATACCACATATTTTTAACCAAAATTCACCAGAAAAGCATATAAAAGCTTTCCAAAACATTCAGTATAGTCAAACATTTTTATTTTTTACGATTTATTTACTTATTTGAAAGGCAGAGTTACAGAGAAGCAGACGTAGAGAGAGAGAGAGAGAGAGAGAGAGAGAGAGAGAGAGGTCCTCCATCCACTGCTTCACTCCCCAGATGGTCGCAACAGCCGAAGCTGCACTGATCCGAAGTCAGGAACTTCTTCCGGGTCTCCCACACTAGTACAGGGGCCCAAGGATTTGAGCCATCATCTACTGCTTTCCCAGGCCATTGCAGAGATCTGGATCAGAAGTAGAGCAGCGGGGACTCGAGCCTGCACCCATATGTGATGCCAACATTGCAGGCAGCAGCTTTACCCGCTACGCCACAGCACTTTTTTCCAAGAACACCATTTCTCCCTCAACTCTATTTTAATTCATATAATGAAAAATAGGTAAATGACTACAGAAATGTGGTAATGTTAATATTTCTACCAAAATATTGACTGAGATTTGGTTCATTACAGCACAGAAAAGGGCAGCAGTTAAGACATAGCTTGGGACACTCACATCCTACATCAAAGGTTCTAGTCCCAGGTCAGCTTCCAATTCCAACTTCCTTGTGCAACCTGGGGAGGCAGCAGGTGATGGCTCAAGTACTTGAGTCCATGCCACCCACATGAGAGAGTCAGATTGAATTCCAGGCTCCCCCAGGTGCTGTGGGAATTCTGGGAGTGAACTAGTGGATAGAAGATGTCTCTTGGCCGGTGCCGCGGCTCAATAGGCTAATCCTCTGCCTAAGGCGTTGGCACACCAGGTTCCAGTCCCGGTCGGGGCACCGGATTCTGTCCTGGTTGCTCCTCTTCCTGTCCAGCTCTCTGCTGTGGCCAGGGAGTGCAGTGGAGGATGGCCCAAGTGCTTGGGCCCTGCACCCCATGGGAGACCAGGAGAAGCACCTGGCTCCTGGCTTCGGATCAGCACAGTGCGCCGGCCGCAGCAGCCATTGGGGAGTGAACCAATGGAAAAAGGAAGACATTCCGCTCCCTCTCTCTCTCATTGTACACTCTGCCTGTCCAAAAAAAAAAAAAAAGTCTCTCTGTCTCCCTTTCTGTGGTCTCTTTCAAAAACTATATATAAAATTTCTTCTAAAAAACAGAAAATAAAGAGATGCTATGGGTTTTCTCCCCCTGTGATCACAATTATGGTATAATAACGAGGAGTAAGAAGTTTAGAATAAGCCTTATATTTTTTTTTTTTTATTTTTTTGACAGGCAGAGTGGACAGTGAGAGAGAGACAGAGGGAAAGGTCTTCCTTTTGCCGTTGGTTCACCCTCCAATGGCCGCCGCGGCCAGCGCGCTGCGGCCAGCGCACCGCGCTGATCCGATGGCAGGAGCCAGGAGCCAGGTGCTTTTCCTGGTCTCCCATGGGGTGCAGGGCCCAAGCACCTGGGCCATCCTCCACTGCACTCCCTGGCCACAGCAGAGGGCTGGCCTGGAAGAGGGGCAACCGGGACAGAATCCGGCGCCCCAACCGGGACTAGAACCCGGTGTGCCGGCGCCGCTAGGCGGAGGATTAGCCTAGTGAGCCGTGGCGCCGGCCTAAGCCTTATATTACTATACTCTCAATATTGATTTTTATTTTCCCCTTCAAAAATAAATACAATTTATTTCACCTCCATAAAACAATTAATAGAGATATCAAGGATATAAAGTGATCTATAAATAATTATAGCAATTTTTAACAGTTTAAACAAAATGAGTAAATATTAATGCTTGGATGTAAAATTTGATGTCAAGAATCATGAGTCAGGGCTGGCACTGTGGCGTAGTGGATAAAACCACTGCCTACACTGCTGGCATCCCAGATGGGTTCCAGATGGGAACCCAGCTGCCCCACTTCCAGTCCAGCTCCCTTGTAATGTGCCTGGGAAAGCAGCAGAAAACTGTTAAGTCCTTGGGTCCCTGCATCCACGTGGAAGAGCCTGAAGAAGCTCTGGGCTCCTGGCTTTGGCCCGGCACAGTCCCAGCCATTGCGGCCATGCAGGGAGTGAACAGATGGAAGATCTGTCTCTCTGTAACTCTGCCTTTCCAAGAAAATAAAAAATAAATCTTTAAAAAAAAGTGAAAGGTGATGGTGATAATGACAATAAACATTATAAAAAAGTGATTCAAATTCGAATATTACACTTAAATGGATACAACTTACTGAACATAAATTATACTTCATTGAATTAATTAAAATACTTTAAAAAGGAACCAGTGTATTGACACAGCACATTAAGCCCCCGCCTGCAATGCTGGCATCCAATATGGGCACCGGTTCGAGTTTCTCCTGCTCTAATTCCGATCCAGCTCCTTGCTAAAGCACCTGGGAAAGCAGAAGAAGATGGCCCAAGATTTGGGCCCATGCACCCACAGACATGAATGGAGTTCCAGACTCCTTGTTTTGGTCTGGCCCAATAGTAGCCATAACCACCATTTGAGGAGTGAACCAGCAGATGGAAGATCTTTCTCTCTCTAACTTTGCCTTTCAAATACATAAGTCTTTTTAAAAATAAAAAAGTCTTTTTATTATTTATTTATTTATTTATTTTTATTTTTATTTTTTTGACAGGCAGAGTGGATAGTGAGAGAGAGAGACAGAGAGAAGGGTCTTCCTTTTGCTGTTGGTTCACCCTCCAATGGCCGCCACGGCCAGCGCGCTGCGGCTGGCACACCGCGCTGATCCGAAGCCAGGAGCCAGGTGCTTCTCCTGGTCTCCCATGGGGTGCAGGGCCCAAGCACTTGGGCCATCCTCCACTGCCTTCCTGGGCCACAGCAGAGAGCTGGCCTGGAAGAGGGGCAACCGGGAAAGAATCCGGCGCCCCGACTGGGACTAGAACCCGGTGTGCCGGCGCCGCTAGGTGGAAAATTAGCCTAGTGAGCCGCGGCGCAGGCCAAAAAGTCTTTTAAAAAAAAAATCAGAAAAGGGTCACAACTGGTATCAAACAAATAGAGCAGTGCTAAAGTTTGTGAGCTTCAGAATTATGATTTAGGTCCATGCTCTTACTAAGAGGACTTAAGGGGCTGGAGCCGTGGCGCAGTAGGTTAATCTTCCTCCTGCGGCGCTGGCATCACATATGGGTGCTGGTTCTAGTCCCAGCTGCTCCTCTTCCATCCAGTTCTCTTCTGTGGCCTGGGAAAGCAGTAGAAGATAGCCCAGGTGCTTGGGCCCCTGCACCCACGTGGGAGCTTGGGAAGAAGCACATGGCTCCTGGCTTCAGATCAGCACAGCTCCAGCCACTGTGGCCATTTGGGGAGTGAACCAGCGGATGGAAGACCTTTCTCTCTGTTTCTCTCTCTGTCTGTAACTCTACCTCTCAAATAAATAAATAAAATCTTTAAAAACAAACAAACAAAAAGGAGGATTTAGGCCAGTTAGTTAAAGGTCTTGGAGCCGGCGCCGCGGCTCAATAGGCTAATCCTCCACCTAGTGGCGCCGGCACACTGGGTTCTAGTCCCGGTCGGGGCGCTGGATTCTTTTCCAGTTGCCCCTCTTCCAGGCCAGCTCTCTGCTGTGGCCTGGGAAGGCAGTGGAGGATGGCCCAAGTTCTTGGGCCCTGCACCCCATGTGAGACCAGGAGAAGTACCTGGCTCCTGCCTTCGGATCAGCGCGGTGCGCCTGCCGCAGCGCGCCAGCCATGGCAGCCATTGGAGGGTAAACCAACGGCAAAAGGAAGACCTTTCTCTCCTGTCTCTCTCTCTCTCACTATCCACTCTGCCTGTCCGAAAAAAAAAAAAAATTAATAAAGGTCTTGGAATCTTAGTTTTTTTAATCTACAACATGAATGAGAGTAACAACAGTAGTAGCAGTAAACAGCACTTACTATATGTAAGACACTATGCCAAAGTGCTTTACACGAATGACATCATTTAATCCTTTTAACAATTTATGAGGTATATACTATTAGCAATCGCCCTCTTTTATAAATGTAAATCCAAGTTTACAGAATATAAATAAATCAATTAATGTCATAAGTCTAATGAACAGAAAAATAAGGATTGGAACCTAGGTCATTTAATTCCAGAATCACATGCTATATACTACTACTTGCCAATATGCTATGAGAATTAAAAGATATGATTTGCTTAAATCAATATCTGATAAACATGTGTTCAATAAATGCTCTGATGTTCTAATTGCTATTACCTAAATTATCTTTCCCATCCTTCTACACAGAGTAATTTCTCAAATTCAGGACTGGCATGACCTGCTTTGAATTATTTAATCAAGCAAAAAAATTTTTTTAAATAGTGCTGACAGGAGAATCCTATTTGTCAAAAAATTTCATTTGCCTCCTAGCTAAAACCCTTAAACATCAAATTTAACATATCAAATCTATGTTTCAGTAATGATAAACTATAACTAATTTTCCAAGTAGAAATAAACCTACATTCTGGAATATATCATAGCAAATTTCTAAAGTTAAGTACATTTAAAAACCAACTTCTTTCTCATTATTTAATTTAAAGGAAATTCTCTATTTCTCTAATGATTTCAGTGATGTAAGCTTACCCGTCTGGTAAATCATTATCAAACAAACGACTGCAGTCGACAACTTGTCCTCCCGTGCCTATTCGGTCTCTGGACTGAAGACTCACTATTAAACGACAGAAACATTACTGATTCACAGAACTAAGAATTACTATATTGTCTAAAATATCTATCTTAGAAGATAGATCTGGCTTGGCTTATTTTATTCTTTGTTTTCTACTAAAATCTGTGATTTCTTTTCCCACAGATTTTTCTCCCCTTTAAAAGCAACATTTAAATGTCAAGATTTTCTATACTTTGCCATGCTCATGGAGTAGTCTAATTGTTTTTTTACCACTGTAATGGGGCGAAGCAAGATCACTGTTGCACTTAAGCAGCATAACACACTAAGGATATATTCATGTAAAAAGGAGTTTGAAAAGTTCACATCAATTTTGGTTTACTTCCTGATAATCAGACCTTGTTAAAAATATATGTTGGATTCTGGCAATAGGACAAGCCTTGGATTCCTTCAGTTTTAACCATATACATCATCAGTATAGAAGCATCACGATAAACTTGAAGCAGGAGACAGACTTTAAAGCTGGCTCTACCAACTGGTTGAGCACTGAAACCCTGGACAAAACACTTAACATACTTAAGGCCCAATCTGAGTAATGAGGAAATTAGCTTAAATGGTACCCCTCAAGTCCTTCCTTGCTGCTCTAGTATTACTTCTGTTCTTGAAAACTCTCCCAAAAGACTAAAGTACAACTTGACTATAACTCAACTTTTTTTTCTTGAAGATTTATTTATTTATTTTATTTAGCAGGGGCCAGCGTTGTGGCATAGTAGGTAAAGCTGCCCCCTGTGACGCTTGCATTCCATTTGAGTGGTAGTTCATGTTCCAGCTGCTCCACTTCCTATCCAGCTCCCTGCTAATAGCCTGGGAAAAGCAGCAGAAAATGGTCCAAGTGCTTGGGCCCCTGCCACCCACATGGGAGATATGAATGAAGCGCCTGGCTTCAGCCTGGTCTAGCCCCAGTTGCTACAGCCATCTAGGGAGTGAACCAGTGCATGGAAGCTCTCTCTCTCCATCTCTCCCTCACTCTTTCACAAAAATAAACAAATATTTTTTTAAAAAAGAATTAAGAAGGTTAGCACATAAAGTATGGTTTCTAGGGACTCTTCACTCAAGGAAAGGTCTTCAAATTCCAAAATCTTCCAGTTCTGTAAAAATGTGAAAAGCTGGGGACCAACATTATGGCACAGAGAGTTAAATTGCCTCTTAAGACACTGGCATCCCATATCAGAATTGGAGTCCTGGTTGCTCCACTTCGGACCTGGCTCCCTGTGAATGTGCCTGGGTACAGAGCAGAGGATATTCTAAGAACTTGAGCCCCTGCCACTCATGTGGGAGACCTGGATAGAGTTCTAGGATCCTAGCTTTGGCCTGATCCAGCTGTGGCCTTTGCGGCCATTTAGGGAATGAACCAGAGAATTTAAGATCTTTCTTTTTCTCTGTCACTCTGTCTTTTAAATAAATACATCCTTTTTTTTTTTTTTAATTTATTTGACAGAGTTAGATAGAGAGAGAGACAGAAAGAAAGGTCTTCCCTCTGTTGGTTCACCCCCCAAATGGCTGCTACCGCAGGCGCGCTGCTCCAATCTGAAGCCAGGAGCCAGGTGCTTCCTCCTGGTCTCCTATGCAGGTGCAGGGCCCAAGCACTTGGGCCATCCTCCACGGCCTTCCCAGGCCACAGCAGAGAGCTGGACTGGAAGAGGAGCAACCAGGACAGAACCGGCGCCCCAACCAGGAATAGAACCCAGGGTGCTGGCGCCTCAGGCGGAGGATTAGCCTAGGGAGCTGCGGCGCCGGCCCAGTAAGTTCTATTTAGAAGCGAGAATACTGAACAGACTTCTTTAATAAATGTAAACCAAATAATATATGAAAACTATACTAAAAAACTATTAATCATTTCTTACACAGAAAAATCATGTGAAATTCTTACCACCAAAATACAATCAGTAGAAAGAATGTATTTTCTCAGTAGCTTTATTTGAAGTAACACTAAGGTTCAAAGCTAATAATTCTCATGGTCTTCATTTTATATCTCCAGAATGTTGCACAATAAAACGCCTAAGAAATTGTAGGTGTTTTTAAATAGTCTAATTCTAGCAACAGAATTAGAGTATTTAATAATATTAAGACATCAGAAACAGCCTAAATATCCAACAATAAAGGACTAATTATATGCCCAACATGGACATAAAATGCTATAGAAATGTATCTGAGGACCAAAAACAAGTATTTGTGACAGATTAAAAATGTGCATGATATAATCTCATTTTTTAAAAATACATAGAAAGTATATACATCAGAGTGATAATAATGGTGATGAGTATTCCTCAAGTTCACTGTCTATCTTTAGACTTCATTTGTAATAGCAAATGACAAAAAATAAACTTCACAAAAGGTAGAGTTAAGTAACCGTTGTAAATGCAAGGGACAATGTTTCTATGCCTTTAATCAACCATCTCAAGTTAGAAGACTTTTTTCCTATGGTAACAATTCTCAAAAAGATAAAGTATTCAAAACTGTTTAAGTTTCAATTTATAACAGCAAAAAATAATCTTAATAGTTTAAATGATTAAGTTATGATACATCTATATAATCCATCATTTAGAAATCAGTAATTACAAAGATCACATATGAACACTAAAAATGGTTTTGGTAAATAAAATGAGGATATATGCTCATTGTAATTAAAATCATAAAAATATACAACTCATACACGTATATAAAAATATTAGAAATGAGTATATATTTTCAAAGTTGAGACTCTAGTGTACTTCTCAAATTTCCAAAAAGATGTTCTATATATGTGTATATATATATACATTTGCAATTATTTATAAAGGACTAATTATATAGAACTAGAAATTATGACAGAACTGCAAGATCATGTTTGAGTTTAGCCTCTCTCTTATTAAAGGTTCCATTATGAACACCAGATTACACAGGAGCTTAAAATTAAATTATATAAATTTATATACACACATTTAAAAGTAAAACATTTGATTTTTATGACATATGTATATAAGGGTTCTTCAGAAAGTTCATGGAAAAGTACAATTAAAATATAAGTTTAGGTTGTGGCATAACGTTGTGGCATAATAGATTAAGCAGATTGCAATGCCAGCATCCAATAGTGGCTCTTCCAATCCAGCTCCCTGCTAATTAGCCTGGGAAAGCAGAAGATAGCCCAAGTCCTTGGGATCCTGCACCAATATGAGAGACCCAGATGCAGCTCCTGGTTCTTGGCCTTTGCCTGGCCTAGCCCTGGCTGTGGCAGCCATCTAGGGAGTGAATGAGCCAATGGAAGATCTCTCTATCTCTCCCTAACTCTGCCTTTCAAATAAATAAAGTAAATCTTTCCCAAAAAAGGTTTGATACAAAAATATTTTTGAAATCCAGGCAGTTTTTTCACAAGGCATGTTTTATGAACTTTTTAAAACCTCTTTTATTTCTAATATATAACAAATATTCTAAATATTTATACCTAGTAAATATTTATACCTAGTAAAACTATTTTGTTACTCCTAGATATGAACTGTCACCTATTACATAATGTATCAAATCAAATAAAGTTGGAAAGATTATATACAAAAGTCTTATCTGCCAGGATTTATTTTTCAAAATTTTTGTTTATCATACTCTAAATCCAAGAATAACAGGAAATATCAATAATGCTGTAGTGAGTGCTCCAGGATAATCAAAATAGAGCTCTCTTATGTTTCTACTCTAGCAGTTCTCCAGTTATGAACCCAATTCATTGCCTTGTAAAATGAAGCCCCTTTGGGGCCAGTGCCATGGTGCAATAGGTTAATCCTCTGCCTGCGGCGCCGGCATCCCATATGGGTGCTGGTTCTAGTCCCGGCTGCTCCTCTTCTAATCCAGTTCTCTGCTATGGCCTGGGAAAGCAGTAGAGGATGGTCCAAGTCTTTGGGCCCCTGCACCTGCATGGGAGACCGGGAGGAAGCACCTGGCTCCTGGCTTCAGATCAGTGCAGCTCCAGCTGTTGCGGTCATTTGGGGAGTGAACCAATGGAATGAGGACCTTTCTGTCTCTCCCTCTCACTGTATGTCACTCTCTCAAATAAATAAATAAATAAATTCAAGGTACTATTTTATATATATACAATGAAACCCTTCAAGTGCCTTTGAGAACAAAAACCTCTCTAGATTCATAACAAAATCACCTTATTCTGAATTCTGCCCTATAACAAAGTGTTAAGATTCCAATCACGGGGCCAGCACTGTGGCATGGCAGGTAAAACTACCACCTGCAGTGCCAACCAGCATCCCATATGGGTGCTGGTTTGAGTCCCAGCTGCTCCATTTCCAATCCAGCTCCTTGCTAACATGCTTGGGAAAGCAGCAAAAGATGGCCCAAGTCCTTGGGCCCCTGTACCCATGTGGAAGACCTGGAAGAAGCTCCAGGCTCCTGGCTTCAGACAGGCCCAGCTCCGGCCGTTGTGGCCATTTGAGGAGTGAACCAGCAGATGGAAGATATCTCTCTCTGCCTCTCCCTCTCTGTGACTCTGCCTTTCAAATAAACATTAAAAAAATTTTTTTAAATCCAAACACATTTTCCTTCTCTATTATAAGAAACCTGTAAGGTACCCTCCTTAATGTTACTATATTACACTAAGAGTCTAAACCTCAATCTACCAATTCTTAAGAAAAGTCTCAGGAAATTCTATATCAAGCCCTTCCCTCTAGGTCATTTCAAGACAGACTAGTTGTCCATGTCTACCAAGTGCCTTATGAGTAAATCAGCAATTTCTTCTTCCAATTAGCATTACACTACCACTACTCATTCTACTTTTCAATTAGAACAGATTTTTAAACTGTAAAGCATTAAACACTAAACAAAGAGTCCAACAGAAATATTCTCTTATTACTCAAAACAAGTTTGAGTTATTTTCAGGAAACTTAAACAGCATGTATAGAATCTCTTTCAGTGCTCTAGTTTATTTGTATACTTTGAAAGAATTCCTTCCTAAAAGATCAACAGTTCTTCACAACACTAGGAGTTGGTAATTTACATTATATAAATTTGTTTTAATAAAGTTAACCTGGATCCATAGTTTGTAGTATTTTACTTGATTCATATTTAATTTACACGAATTCAAAGAAGATGTAGCTACTATACATTGACTTAAAAGGTATTTAGACTTTAGGTCAGTTTGAATGAGGTCAAAATCCATGTAACTTTAAATTCCATACTTACCTACTATCTGTCCTCTAACTGTATCATTGTCATTTGGCCCAAGTTTGCATAGATCCAACCTCTGATCTATTTTAAGTCAATTAAAAAAAAATTAGCTGATATCAGAAATTCTAACATCTATACAGCAACAATAAATTTGCACACTCTTTTGGAAATCAGATTTATCATTTAAAGAATCAATCATGTTTTAACTATAAAGCCTTTTTTAACTATAAAATCCTCCAACTGTATTTACAATTAGTATAAATATATCAACACGTTTTGATAAATTCAGTTTTCAAAAACCATGAAACACTAGCATATTATATGGCTAACATAAAGTTACTTTCTTTCCAAAGCTTTCAGATAATTTTAGCATGGGGTTCAGCTTGTCAGTTCCTAACTGTTGATTTTAAGCAATTTACCCTTAACTCTTGGTTTTCTCACATACAACAGTAGTATCTGGGCCAGCGCTGTGCCATAGCGAATAAAGCCGCCACCTACAATGCTGGCATCCCATATGAGTGCCAGTTTGAGTCCCGGCTGCTCCTCTCCCAATCCAGCTCTGCTATGGCCTGGGAAAGCAGTGGAAGATGGCCCAAGTCCGTGGGCCCTTGCACCCATGTGAGAGATCCTGAGGAAGCACCAGGCTCCTGGCTTCAGAATGGCCCAGCTCTGGCCATTTCAGCCATCTGGGGAGTGAACCAGCGGATGGAAGACCTCTTTCTCTTTCTGCCTCTGCCTCTCTGTAACTCTACCTTTCAAATGAATAAATCAACCTTAAAAAAAAAAAAAAAAAAAGTCCCATGTATGAAGAATTTGGTAGAAACAAAAAAATTGTTAGAAATGAATTTTTAATCTATGTCCCAATGCAAAGAAGCCCTCAAAAGCCTCTTTGTCACCTGGTTACATGAATTACTTATATGCTAAGTCAGTTTATCAGTGCACTGTAAAAATCACTTCTAATGTTTTGATCTTGGTCTAATCTTCTAAATGCCAAGGCTGGTGATAAACTGATCTATGGCTAAGTAATACGACACTCTCATACTCAGAATAATAGCTTACCTTTCTTTTAAATTTTGTCACAGCAGTTTTCTGTATTATTCTATTTTTTTTAAAGATTTATTTATTTTATTTGGAAGGCAGAGTTACACAGAGAGAGAGACAGACAGACAGAGACAGGTCTTCTTATCTGTTGGTTCACTTCCCAGATGGCCGCAACAGGCAAAGCTGTGCCAATCTGAAGCCAGGAGCCGAGAGCTTCCTCCAGGTCTCCCACGTGGGTGCAGAGGCCCAAGGACTTGGGCCATATTCCACTGTTTTCCCAGGCCATAGCAGAGAGCTGGATCACAAGTGGAGCTGCTGAGACTCAAACCGGCGCCCATATGAGAGCCTGGCACTGCAGGCTGCAGCTTTACCTGCTACATTAAAGCACTGGCCCCCTGTATTATACTACTATTTAGGGGTCCGTGCTGTGGCATAGTGGGCTAAACCTCTGCCAGGACTCACACTGGCACCCATATGGGATGCCAGTGTTGGAAGCCAAGGCCTAACCCACTGTGCCACAACACTGGACCCCAATCACTTAACATTTAAAAACTCACTGGAAGTTAAGCATCAGCTCTGATTTAGCTCTAAGTTTTACATACTCAAAAAGGTTTCATTTTATGAAAGATCCCAAAATAAAATTCAGACCAGGAATTTTAACCCATGTTTCAGACATACACAGGAGGATTTCAGACCCCAGTCAACATAAATATTCTTGTACATACAGACAGATTTCTTTTTCAGTTTAAAAAGCTCAACATCTACTCACAACCAGTGTCTTTGAGGCGATTGATGGCATTGGAAAGAAGACGAACACAACCAAGAAATCCAGCACCTTGTTTTTTATGGATCTTCTTGTGATTCCATACGCTGATGGTAACTGAATCAGACTTTCCAATATACCTAAAAAACAAAACAGCTGCATGAGTTAACTGACAATTATAAATAGTGTAAATTTTTTTCTTCTTTTTATATTCTAAAGTTATTCTAAAAAGTATGGCTAGATCAGAGTTCAGTCAATCCACAGGATTAACGTAAATTATTAAAATCTTAAAAGTAAGATCTAAGAATAACTTCTAATATATTCTTATCGCATCTGCCACTCACGTTTGGCAACAATTCCTGTTAGTAACAACATTATTTTAGTAGCTATTATGTAGTAACAGTTTACAATGATTACATCTTTCTAACAACAAAAATCCTAAAAAGAACTTTTCTCATTTTTACCACATTTTAAATATATTTCAATGATATGACCTATCACAGTCACAGAAGACTAAGCTTATTTTCAAGGGGTATTATCAAGGCTGACAGACCAAAAATCTGACCTACCTGTTATATTTAAAAATGCTGTAGAACAAAAGCTCTTTGTAACGCTTTTCTCCTGCTTCTCTCCTGCATGCAGGCCTTGAGCGAGCAGGACTCTTGCAGATTTCACTTCACTGCCTGCAGACAAGCAGAGCAGGGAAAAGCGTTACTATACTTGTCTGTACATATGCCTGAAGTATGTAAAAGCTCCATCACAGCCAGTTGTTAACATGGCATCAACCCATGCAAAAATGCAATAAACTATCAGTGAAATCCTAACTATTTCAATGACTCTAAGAGAGGTCAAATTTTTGGTCCAGCAACCTTGATTTCAAAGTATCATTCAGTAAGGCAACAATATTAGAAAAATTCACCTAGTATAAAAAAATTCTAAGCCTTTCAAGCGAGGACTACAATTTTTTAAATAAGAAACACAGAAGGCACACTTGAGTGCCTGGTTCCAGCAGTATCTAAACCATACATATCCCTGGGCTCTTAATTATGCAGGTCAGTACAATCTCTTTTTAAAAATTAAGCCAGTTTGAATTTTGTCTCCATTGACTGCAAATGAAAAGATCTTGACTAAAATGTCATTTAGTATGTACACTCTAATTTCCAAATACAACAGATCTATCTTGGCAAGTATCTACTGCATACTATGTTAAAACTATAGAACCAGAACCAAGTATTAAACAGCTAAATCCTCTCAAAACCAAACGTTTAAAAAAAAATCACATTAAACTAGTTTCCCAGCTGGTAAGCCTGGTTTAAAGGTATGGTGAAATACTCATTTCCAAGGCCTCAAGGCAGCCCATCATCAGGTTAAGCAGATCCATCTACCAACTACATGGTACTTTTACATATACTATGATATGAACTATTGAGAAGTTCCACATTAAACAACAGTAAACATTTGTTCATTTCAGATATTCTGGGGGACAGGCTAAGTATAAATCTCTAAAAATTAAGAATCACACTGAATTACTTAAGTGTGCACATCACATTCTGTCCAAATATTCCTGGGCCAGAAATTAATCAGAAGTATAATTTACACTTAGAGAAGTGCTCTCACTTTAAGAAATTTCAGGTAATACCTGTATAACACTTGACAAAGTAGATCCTTTTATAATTGAATGTTAAATAGAGGGCTCAATTAGATTCTCTTAAAATTTCAACTTCAACAAGTAACACATGATTCTAAACAAGTTTCAGGATATTCCATATTGAGGGACCCTTCTATAGAATATTAGCATACAGACCAAAATAAGACAGAGTCAGGATTTAGGGCTAACATTTGTTAGATTTCTGTTAGAAGACTTAATAAAATAAAGTCAAAAGTTTTGCAAAGTGATCCAAAGTATTTCCCTGACCATTTTCCCTCCCACACACGCCCTGGCAAAAAGCAAGAAAAGCTCCTAGGTATCCCAGTTAATATAAACTATATATATATATATAAAACAAACACACACATGAAAATATGCTCAACATCTTTAGTCCTTAAAGAAATGCAGGGGCTGGCATGGTGGTAGTGGGTAAAACCGCCACCTACAGTGCCAGCATCCCATATGGGCGCTCATTCGAGTCCCAGCTGCTCCACTTAAGATCCAGCTCTGGCCAGCGCCGCAGCTCGCTGGGCTGATCCTCTCCGCCTTGTTGCGCAGGCACGCTGGGTTCTAGTCCCGGTCGGGGCGCCGGATTCTGTCCCGGTTGCCCCTCTTCCAGACCAGCTCTCTGCTGTGGTCCGGGAAGGCAGTGGAGGATGGCCCAGGTGCTTGGGCCCTGCACCCCATGGGAGACCAGGAGAAGCACCTGGCTCCTGCCATCGGATTGGCGCGGTGCGCCGGCTGCAGCGCGCCGGCCTTGGCGGCCATTGGAAGGTGAACCAACGGCAAGGGAGGACCTTTCTTTCCGTCTCTCTCTCTCACTGTCCACTGTCAAAAAAAAAAAAAAAAAAAAAAAGATCCAGCTCTGCTATGTCCGTTGCGGCCAATTGGGGATTGAACCAATTGATGGAAGACCTCTCTCTCTCCCTCTCTCTCTCTCTCTCTGCCTCTCATTCTCTATGTAACTCTTTCAAATAAATAAATAAATCTTAAAAAAAAAGGAAATGCAAATCAAAACTACATACTCACTAGGAAGATTATAGTTTTTTTTAAAGATTTGAGAGGTAGAGTTACAGACAATAAGGAGAAACAGAGAGAAAGGTCTTCCATCTGTTGGTTCACTCTCCAATGGCCGCAACGGTTGGAGCTGCGCCAATCTGAAGCCAGGAACCAGGTGCCTCCTCCTGGTCTCCCATACGGGTGCAGGGGCCCAAGGACTTGGGCCATCTTCTACTGCTTTCCCAGGCCACAACAGAGAGCTGGATCGGAAGTGCAGCAGCTGGGACTAGAACCGGCACCCATATTGGATGCCAGCACCCCAGGTGGAGGATTAACCCACTGCACCACGGTACTGGCCCCTATAATTTTTTTTTAATAGAGGTGAACCCTAAAGGCCAAATAAACTCCTGATCTCAAAAACCCAAGATGTGTGCATGTGAATTTGTGACTATGACATATTAACTACTGAAATTAACTCAAATATTTTGTTGAAATGACAATATTTTAGACAAAATATATTATGCTTGATTTTATGTTTCTTTTTATTTTTTAAGTGTGGTTACTAGAAAATTTAAAATTTGATGAGCTCCTATTTGTGACTCATGTTTCTATTCGGCAATGCTGATCTTGACCTAGATGATAATGGAGTACTGTATTCAAAATCTGGAGGGAAAGTGATGCTTCATTAGAAGTCTATACTTAGACAAACCATCAATCAAGTAATATGAAACAATACATTTTTCAGGTCAAAAAATGTTTCCCATCATTGTACTCTCTCAAAATGACAATGAAGACAGACTTTACCAAACTGAAAAGTAAACAAAAAACTGAAAATCACTGGACTTGGAAGAAACAAAAGGAAATTCTCAAAAAAATCATAAAGACAAGTCCCAAGTCTTAGAGACCATATCAGACTAGATGAGGCAAGAGGGGGCTCCAAGCGTGTCTCCAAGAAGAGAAACAAAAGCCAGTGGAATCCTGACATGACTGAACATGTGGAGAAGGGATATTAAGTTCCATAGGAGAGTCTGGGCAGTAATCAATAAGACAGAAGATTAAACAGGTGACAAAAATAGTTATTAACTTCAGACAAAAATTGGGACTGGCGCTGTGACATAGCGAGTTAAGCTGCCATCTGCAATACTGGCATCACATAGGGGTTCCAGCTGTTCCACTTTCAATCCAACTCCCTGCAAATGTGCCTGAGAGAACAGAAGATGGCCCAAGCTTGTGCTTGGGCTCCCGATACCCACTTGGGAGACCTGGAAGAAGCTCTTTGCTCCTGGCTTTCATCCGGCCCCAGCTATTGTGGCCATTTGGGGAGTGAACCAATGGATGGATAATATCTCTCTAACTCTGCCTTTCAAATAAATAAAATCAATCTTTTTTAAAAGAGAAAAACTGTTAAGAAAGGAAATATAATTCTTGTATACTATGTGACCCACGGAACTATTCACCAAAAAAGATCATGATTAAGTCGGAGGGCTGGGAAAAAGCCAGGGGTATCTGAGTGCTGAAGGAGTGGGGATCAGGGATATCAGTTTTAAAAAGCTGACTCAGGGGCCAGCTCTATGGTGTAGTGAGAAAAGCCCCCACCTACAGTGCCAGCATCCCATATGGGCACCAGTTAGAGACCCAGCTGCTCCCACTTCCAATCCAGCTCTCTGCTATGGCCTGGGAAAGCAGTAGAAGATGTTCTAGTCCTTGGGCCCCTGCACTTGCATGGGAAGACCCAGAGGAAGCTCCTGGCTCCTGGCTTCGGATTGGCGCAGCTCCGGCTGTTGGGGCCAATTGGGGAGTGAACCAGCAGACGGAAGATCTCTCTTTCTCTCTTACTCTCCTTCTTTGTGTAACTCTTTCAAATAAATAAATAAATCTTAAAAAAAAAAAAAAACAGCTGACTCATCTAAGGTATGAAATTTTTAAACATCTAAAAGTAAATACAAAAAAATTTAAATCCTGTAAAATAATCAAGATATCTAGAAACAGAAGAAAATGCTAGTATGAACAGGCAAATCCATTAAAGCAGTTACCTTGGGAATGGGAATCAGGAATGAGAATAGGGCAAGGAACCACTGTTTTCCGTTGAGAATTTCATAATGAGAGGGTACTGGGGTGCAGAGTGTTAAGTCACTGCTTGGGACCTGGCAGTTCAATTAGGAGTGCCTGGTTCTAATCCTGCTTATCTGATCCTGGTTCCCACAAATGTGCCTGGGAAGCAGCAAATGATGGCCCAAGTATGTGGTTTCCTGCCACCCACATCAGAGGCCAACATGGAGTTCCTAGCTCCTGGCTTTGGCCTGGTCTAACTCTGGCTGTTGTAGACATTTAGGAAGGAAACCAGCAGATGAAGATCTCTCTCCTGTCTCTCCCTCTCCCTCTGTCACTCCGTTTTTCAAATAAATAAATAAATATTTTTAAAAAACAATAAAAACCTTATAGTACCAGCTACCTTTTAAAAAAGGCATCCATACCACTATGATTAAATGTAATTTCAGGGACCAGCGCTGTGGCGTAGCAGGTTAACGCCCTGGCCTGAAACGCTGGCATCCTATATGGGCGTTGGTTCGAGACCTGGCTGCTCTACTTCCTATCCAGCTCTCTGCTTGGGCCTGGGGAAGCAGTGAAAGATGGCCCAAGTCCTTGGGCCCCTGCACCTATGTGGGAGACTTGGAAGAAGCTCCCGGCTCCTGGCTTTGGATCAGCGCAGCTCCAGCTGTTGCGGCCAATTTGGGAGTGAATCAGTGGATGGAAGACTTCTCTCTCTACCTCTCCTCTCTCTGCATAACTCTTTCAAATAAATAAATAAATATTTTTTTAAAAAATGAAATTTCAAAGAAAGCCATTGGGGCCGGTGCTGTGCATAGTGGGTAAAGCCATATGGATGCTGATTCGAGACCCAGCTACTCCACTTCTGATCCAGCTCTCTACTATGGTCTGGGAAAGCAGTGGAAGATAGCCCAAGTCCTTGGACCCCTGCGCCTGTGTGGGAGTCCCAGAAGTTGTTCCTGGTCCTGCCTTTGAATCAGCAAAGCTCTGGCCGTTGCAGCCAACAGGGGAGTGAACCAGCAGATGGAAGACTTCTCTCTCTTTCTACCTCTCCTTCTCTCTGTGTAACTCTGACTTTTAAATAAATAAATAAATCTTAAAAGAAAGAAAGAAACAGAGAGAGAGAGAGAGAGCAAGCGCGCGCATGCACGGTCAGGACTGGTATCTGGGTGCTGGTTTGAGTCCTGGCTGCTCCACTTCTGATCTAGCTCCCTGCTAATGTGCCTAGGAAAGCAGCAGAGGAATGCCCAAGCGCTTGGGTTCCTGCACTCACATGGGTGATCCAGAAGGTCCTCCTAGCTGTGGCCTGGCTCAGCCTGTCATTGCGGCCATTTGGGTAGTGAACCAGCAGATGGAAGATAACTCTCTCTTTCTCTCTCTCAAATAAATAAATAAATCTTTTTAAAAAGCCACCCACATAGAAATAATTCTAATTTCTAGTTTTACACTTACAATTGGCTTAGCTAAGGTGAATTAACACCTTTATTTAACTGAAGGGAGGTGGTATTGGGAGACTGCTTTATATTGTGAGCCAGTTTCATTTTGTGATTCATGGGCTTACTGGGGGTCCCTCATCTTTCAAATCCAACAACCAATAAGCCAAAGCACTTCCCAATGGGTTTTGTACCCCTTGTGTAAAGACCAAATTGCACCACAGATATAAAACTCAGATCATTTTCTGTGATCTTTTCAAAGACTTTATCAAAAAACATTAATTTTATGTTTATTTCAAATTAATCATTTAAACCTACAGATCATAATGCTGATTCCACTTTGGATCAAGTGTATTCTTCACAGTATCTGTAGAATGGCACTGCCCAGATCCATCAACCACCACTTTAGCAAATGGATCAGGAAGTCCTGTGGAAAAAAGGGGAAGTTTTTTTAACTGAAGAATATTTTGTCATTTAAGATAGGAGAATAATCACATAAAGATTACCATATGCTACAAGATTATTCTATTCTTTAATTCTTTTTTTAAAAGTTTAGCATTCTGCCAGAAAAGTAAAATAGTTCACTTAAAATCAAAGATTAAATTTACTTCTATATTAAATATCAAAATCATATTTTCCCTTATTCCTGTCTCAAAATATCCTCAATTTAAACTACCAAAATCTAGAGATTATCCTGTAATATGGAAGTTTTTTCAGATTGTTACCAGCCCTTTGGCCCCAGGAAGGTGAATGCTGAAAACACTCATGGCTTTCTTTCCAAATAGCTCCTTAAATGAGCTCATTTAAATAGAGAGCTCATTAAAGGTTTTCATACAGAAGCATGGGCTACAGAGAAATCAAAATAGCCAACAAGTTTTACTGAATAACTACTATGAGTGATGTGAGAATAAAACCAAAGAAATTAATAATCCTCTGCCATAAGAGAGACAAGTATTTAACTGGGGAAATTAAAAATACCATACATGCCGGCGCCGTGGCTCACTTGGTTAATCCTCCACCTATAGCGCCGGCATCCCATATGGGCGCTGGGTTCTAGTCCCGGTTGCTCCTCTTCCAGTCCAGCTCTCTGCTGTGGCCCGGGAGGGCAATAGAGGATGGCCCAAGTGCTTGGGCCCCTGCACCCGAATGGGAGACCGCGAAGAAGCACCTGGTTCCTGGCTTCAGACTGGCGCAGCGCCGGTCATAGCGGCCATTGGGGAGTGAACCAACGGAAGGAAGACCTTTCTCTCTAACTCTACCTGTCAAAAAAATTTTTTTTAAAAATACCATACATGAAAACAAAACAAACGAAAAACAACCTAAGGATAAACAAACACTTGGTAGTAGTGATTCTAACGGCTAACACTATGTCAGCTACTGTTCTAAGTGCTTTACAAAAATCCTCACAATATCCCTATGAGCTAGATAATGTTATTAGCCCTATTTTACTTCAAGGAAACTAAGGCCCAAAGGGGTTAACTAGCCCCAGGTCACACAACAGTTAAATGGCAGAGTCAGGATCTAAAGTTTAGAGTCTAAACCCCTGCAGTCTAGCTCTGGACTTCAGGCTCTGAACCACCATGCTGTATTACACCTTTGATTTACTATGCAGGAGAACTTGAAGGGTAAATAAAAGGCTTGGGCAAGAGGATGGAACTCATATGGGCTTGAAAGGACAAACAGGAAAAGGAGGACTTTCCTAGCCATACGAAGAGTGCCAAGTAAAGGAAATCAATATTTGAAAGCCTTGAGGAGTCTAACCAAAGCTTCTGTGCTAAGGTGTAAAAGTAAATACTATTGGAGAAATACAACTGATTGAGTATGAGAGGCTTAGATGTCAGAAAAATAGAGTATGGAATGATTGCAGATAATAGGGAGCCATTTTGGTTCTTGAGCATGCCTATAAATATAGTCATATTTCTACTAGTGGTTCTCAGGGCAGACTAGGTGAAGGAAAGGCTAGAGGCAGAGACCATGTATGGTGCTTTAGTAATAATCCAATAGTTGGATAAGACGACTCTAAATTTGGCAAGTCACATGATAGAGAAAGGAAATGACATTTAAGGCAGCTACTCTGAAAGACACAATAAAAACTAATATAAAAAAGTATCAAAGATAATACCATAATTTTCAGCCAAAGCAATAATGAAAACTGTGGTTCTTTTGATGAAAATTATAGTTAGAAAAAGGTGAAACTAAAAATGGTAAAGAGATAAAATAATTTACAAGTCAGACATACTGGGATAAAGTACATTTTCTGTGTATTGTTGAAAATACAGAACAGAATGAGGCTGATTGCTGATGAATGGAAAAATTTTGTATCTTGATATCTATGCTAATTTAAGTCAAAATACTTGTTTGTCAAGACTCAAGACAGACAGAAATCACCTATCCAGTTTCCCAAGTCCATGATTCTGTGATCTATCATCATCAAATCAATAAAGACTAAAACTCAAATATTATTTATTTATAAGGCAGAGAGACACAGAGAGAGAGCTTCCTTCTACTGGCTCATTACCCAAATGCTCACAACAGCAGGATTCAAAGCTAGGAGCTAGAACTCAATCCATTTTCCATGTAGGTGGCGGCAATCCAATTATTTGAGCCATCCCTGAGAACTCCCAGGGTCTGCACTGGCAAGAAGCTGATGTCAGGAGCCAGAGCCAAGAAATGAACCCACGTACTCTGATATAGGACATGGGTGTCTTGATCAGTAGGGTAAACATACTAAGTTCTAAAGAAATTTGTTAACTTATACTGTGAAATCTAAATTATTTTGTTCTTTTAGAGTTATTCATATGACAACTTATTTTTAAATGTGTTTAATGAAAAAGTATTTTTACCTCTACATTAAGTATTTTCTCTTGGGAAGAATCCACTCTCTCTTGGGCTTCTGAATCAACTATCTAAATAAACATAACATATGCTTGCAAAAACAATCACATTTCCAACTTTCCCTTTGGATATCACCTCACTAAAGATTTAAGGACTGGGGCTAGCACAGTTGTGTAGTAGGTTAAGTTGCATGCATGCAACACCGGCACCCCATATGAGTGTGGGTTCAAGTCCCAGCTGCTCCACTTCCAATCCAGCTCCCTGTTGATGTGTCTAGGAAGGCAACGGAAGATGGTTCGAATGCTTGGGCCCCTGCAACCATGTAGGAAACTTGAGGGATTTCCAAGCCCCTGGCCTGGGCCCAGCCTAGCCCAGCACTGGCTGTTGGAACCAGAGATGGAAGCTCTGAAAACAGAAGATGGAAGCTCGCTCTCTATGTCTCTACCTCTCTGTAACCCTAGTGTTCAAATAAATAATTTTTAAAAAGTTAAGGACTAAGAAAAACTTTTTCCACACAAAACCTCTAAGTTTGGCTTCCAGATCCTTAGGAAATTGGAGTCTGAGCTGCCTATGTTGTTCTTCTGCAAAATAATAACAGACCAAATACAAGCACTATATCTTAAACAGAATCTAGGTGTCAACAAATTACTAAAGGCAACACACGGATTTTTTTCCTCTAATGAAAAATACATAAATATGTATTTCATCCCCTGTAGTCATGTTTCACATTAAAATTTTTTTGTAATTCAATTTAAACTAAATCACAAGCAAAATCAACTATATTTTAATAACTGCACTCTGATCAACACACCAAAATTTAATTAAAGAACTAAAGAACTATTATCTAAAATTAATATGAGCAACCATCAACTTATAAACTGCTCAAAAATATCCCTTGTATACAGGTAAATCTACCACAGCAAGGATCTGGGGCCTTGGCCTGTGTGAAAACAGGAGATACTCCCATCCCTCACTGATTCACTTCTGCAGTCCTAAGGATTTGCTCTCCTGTTTCCCTTTCCAAGCTATCATATAGCTCTCACTCTAAGTTTTAAAAATAATCAGTTTCCCCTAATCTTCTTATCCCAAAAGCAAGCTCACACTCAAAATTTATCAATTTTTACTGCCTATACCAATTAAAAAGGGAAAAAATTTCTTTCACCTATCATTTAAGGATAAATAAAAACAGATAACTCTCAGCTCTCAGAGGTTCACAAAGAATTAAAGTAGAATTTACCTCTAGATTTCATAGGAAAACAGAATAGTTGGATATTTTATTAGAGAATCTGTATCTTGGGGCCGGCACCATGGCTCACTTGGCTAATCCTCTGCCTGAGGTGCTGGCATCCCATATGGGCACTGGGTTCTAGCCCCAGTTGCTCCTCTTCCAGTCCAGCCCTCTGCTGTGGCCCGGGAGGGCAGTGGAGGGTGGCTCAAGTGCTGGGGCCCCTGCACCCGCATGGTAGACCGCGAAGAAGCTCCTGGCTCCTGGCTTCCGGCTGGCGCAGTGCCGGCCGTAGCGGCCATTTGGGGAGTGAACCAACGGAAGGAAGACCTTTCTCTCTGTCTCTAACTACCTGTCAAAATTTAAAAAAAAAAAAAAAAAGAAGAAGAAGAAGAAGAAGAATTAAAAAAAAGAGAGAGAGAGAATCTGTATCTTGGGTCTCTGGAAAAAGGAAAAGAATTTGAAAAGACACCTAAAAGACAAAACTGAAGGTTTCCTCTTCAAAGCCAGAGCAGAAGCCTTGGAGAATAAAGCAGCAGCTATCCAAGTACTCCAACTCCCTCCATTTTCACCATGTCACCAGCATATCCAACCTATCTGCCACTTTGCAGTCCCATTAGCATAAATCTTAGATCAACCTTACAGAGAGAGAAAGAGAGAGAGAGAGAAAGGGAAAGTGCACCCTAGGTATTAGGTTATTAGTGACAGGGATGGAGTGGTGAGACACAGCCTGAAAAATAATATTAACAGGTAGCAGCAAGGAGAGATGGGTTCTCTGGCCACTGTATTCTCCTACTGTGACATGGTGTGGGGTGGAGGGCACGTGGTACATAAACGAAAGACTTTATAATTTCCTTTTTGTATTCCAAATTATCCTATTTAACCACTTTCTCAGAAAAGCACAAAGATACGATAAAAATTTATTATATGGTTTTATAAGATGTCATTTTTATAAACTTTAATTCAGGTTCTATTCTACAAACACTGGAATAAAACTTTGAGTAGAATAAATTAAGTATGATTTAAAAATATATCAAGAACTTATTATTTCTTTTAATCAAACCCCTGAAAATTGCCTAATGTAACATTAGACAGCACAGAGCCTGTTTTTGCTGGCTGATAGGACATACATTTAGAAATCTAGTTTCTAATTTCAAACTTTTTATATATAAAAATTTTGTTGGCTAAAAAAGTTTAATAAAAATTATGTCATTTTTACTCAATAATTTAAAGCTATTGTAAAGTAACATATTACAGTGTAATCTGAACACATGGGTGGGGCACTTCCCAATTCTTTCTTGCAAAACTTAATCCTAAATAAAGTCACAAAAAAAAAAAAGTTCACAACGGATTAGTAAACAGACTGAAAATATGGGAACCAAATGTTTGCTTTGGAGTCTGACAGAACAGCATCATCAAATATGGTAGAGCTGACTTTTCTACACTCGTAAATCCCAAACAGCCTCAGTGACTTTTCTACCATCCAATGTTAAGTGCATAGGTAAAATTTTCTATAAAATGTTTAAAAAGAAAAAAGTTTGCAAAATAATCTCTTGATACTGTTTCTAGAAATCTAGTGTTACACACACCTTCAACATGCACTGTGGGGCTCTACATTCACACAACTGTATATGCATGGCTAAGTATGTGAGAGGGGCAGATAAAGGGAAAAGAGTTTTTAAAGCTAAAAAGTACACAATCTTCCAAAAAAAAAAAAATCTCTGGAATAAAGCATTCACAAAACACTGAATTTCTGAATAAAGAAACCCCTAAAACCAGACACTTCAAAAATACTATCCAAAAAACTCTAGACAGAATATAAAACATTTGTATTGAAAGTTAATTTACTTACGGAAAAAATCCTTTTTCACCAAGTTTTTTGCACAGAGTACTATAAAGGAAACAAAAAATACATAGGAAAAATTAAAATGGTGAAACTACATTAATTCATTTTAAAACATTGAAACAGCAGTGGGTAATTAAACACTAATTACAGCAAGGTATGAGATATGGTCGCAAACTTTCACTAGCAACAAGCAAAAGACAGCTAAACACTGCAACTTCAGCAATGATCATAATAGCTGAGGGCCAGAAACTTTGTAAATTTGATCTTTTATTGAAGGATGCAATTCCTACCTTTCATTAAGATTTATTCTCAGAGAAACTCAGTGACAATGGGAAAAACAATACTAAGGAAGAAGTACAGGTTGTCATACCTATGTTAAAGATGAAATAATTTTGTAATGAAGAGATCACAAATATGATAAATTAAGGCTTTCCTGATAAAAGTGAGATTTTTTTTTAATGTTCTTTAATTAACACACAATTATTCTTAGGTGTTTAAATTTAACTGAAAATTTATCCCTGTTAAAAATAAGAGTGGGAATAAGAGAGAGAAGATGTGCAGTTCACTCAGACTTACCCCTAATGGTAGAGCTAGAAATGTGCCATGAAACTACAAGTCCCATTAAGTTGGCATGTACCAATGCCATCTTACTAGTTAAAGTGAACAGTTTAAGTTCATAATTGATCATAAAGATAGGATTAAGTATCAAAGGAACCACATAAACAAGACCAGGGTCTGCTAATAATAATAGATAGAATTAAAAAGGAGAGAACGATCCAACATGGGAAGCAGGATACACAGACTCATAGAATGGCAAATGCCCTAAACAGCACCCTGGCCTGAGAATCAGCCCTTAAGGCATTTGGATCTGGCTAAAAAGCCCATGAGAGTTTCTCAGGCATGGAAAGCCAAGATAAAATTTACTATATACAAATTATATCTTAATTTTAAAATTACTCCTTATAAAGAGTCATAAACAGGCCTGCGCTGCGGCTCACTAGGCTAATCCTCCGCCTGTGGCACCAGCACCCCAGGTTCTAGTCCCAGTTGTTCTTCTTCCAGTCCAGCTCTCTGCTGTGGCCTGGGAAGGCAGCGGAGGATGGCCCAAGTGTTTTGGCCCTGCACCCGCATGGGAGACCAGGAGGAAGCACCTGCTAATTTGCCTTGGAAAGCAGGGTAAGATGGCCCAACTGCCTGGTTCTCTGCCATCCTTGTGGGAGATCTGAATGGAGTCCCTGGCCCCTGCCTTTGGCCTAGCCCAGCCTGGGCCATTGCAGCCATTTGGGGAATGGCTATAATGGCCATTCCCTATCCCTCTTTAACTCTGCCATCCAATTAAATAAATAAATCTTTTTTTAAAAACCAACTCATTCAGTGTAACAAATCACAGTAAGTTTAAATATAATTAACCACTTTAGAAGTTTAAACAAAAACCCTTTTGAAGACAGATGTCACAAGGCCAGCTTGTGGTACAGTGGGTAAAGCTGCCACCTGCAACACTGGTATACCATATGGGCACAGGATCAAGTCCCGGCTCCTCCTTCTTCTGGAACCCTCTCTTCTTTTGGCTCTACTTAACACTACATTCACTTGGTTTTTACATAGGGCATATCGAATTCATTCTAAATCTTTTCTGCCAGATCTTTCTATACTCCAACCATGAAAGGTTCTTAAGGTTTTGAACTATGTCCTCTTCTTTTAATAACCTAAGGATCACAGATAAACACTTTTGTAAATCTTGGAATTATATGTAAACTGCTCTCTGTAAGTTTATTTTCTGGGAAGAGAATCTGTATTTTTCCTGGGAGAGAGTTCAAGGTTAAACAGATTAACAAAACTCTTTCCCCCTCTCAAAAAAGAGATTTGAAGAGTTACTTTTCTTTAAATATATATTTTAAGTATTTTAAAGTCACACCCCTGTACACACACACACACACACACACACAATCTCTTCCATCTGCTGGTTTACTCCAAATGCCTGCAACTGCGAGGGCTAGGCCAGGCCAAAGTCAGGAGCCCAGAACTACAATCAAGTCTCCCACATAGACTGCAGGGACTCAATCACTTGAGCCATTATCCATGGCCTCCAAGGATTATTAGCAAGAGGCTAAGTTGAGGTGGGACTAGACCCCAAACACTCCAACATGAGATGCACGTGTCCCACACTATACCACAAAAATCGGAGTTGCTTTTACATACATTCTCCCTGGTCTTTACCATTTATTCTATGGTTCTGACAACATCTAAATCTGTAAAAACAAATCCTTAGCTCTCTCCTGAACTCCAGGTCCACAAAACTAAATATGTCTACCAAATAAAACTACTCTGTCTGTTCTCTCCTTAAACCTCCCCTAATTTCAGTTTATTTTCCCAATAAATAGCCTTACTTTCCACTCCTCTGTTCAATTTAGAAATATTCACAGCAACCTTCACTACTCCCTCCTCCCCCTCTCCTAGCAATTCCCAATTCTGCCACTGAAATATCCTTCATACATCCACTTCTCTCTAGCCCAGTCCACCATCAACTACTGTCTAGCATTAAAGACTAGCTTTAATCAGTTCCCTGCCTCAAGATTCAACCCACTTTGATACTCTATGCCAGACCCAAAGCAATCTTTCAAAACTCTTAACTCCTTCCATCTATATCCCTTCCTCCTATGCTTAGAAGATTTGAGAGGTCTTCTGGCCCAAACTTAAATTGGCTTCAATGTCTTTCGAGCCCTGGCTTCTTAACTCTCTGACCTCATTTTGCATCTCCACAGCTCTCTACCAAGTCCCCAAGTCTAATATCCATCCACACTCAACTTTCATTTTCTCACTGCCAGCCTTTACATGCCATTTCCTCTGCCTGAAACATTTTACCCCAGCTTCTTCATCTCATCTTTTACCTCTCAAAAGGGACAGAAGCTTTTCAGAACATGCTTCTCTTAACCCTCCCCTTCCATACACACGTGTACAGATACAAGGTATATGCCACTTTCTGAAGTACCCTTGCATTTTCACAGAAGTTCCTACTTATCATAGGCACTCATCACACTTCATTATAAATGTTTAAATTTAGAATGTTGCTTATACCTATGAAGGTGGTAAATTCTATATAGCATGCCTTCCTCACTTCTTTGTATCCCAAGCACCATGCACACATTACATCTGGCATCTGATGGGCACTCAATACTTGTTGAATGAATGAAACAGGCTGCAAACTAATTAAAAGCAAGCTCATTAGAAACGAGGCTTTGGGAGCCAGCTTTGTGGCACAGCAGCTTAAGCAAGGAGTTCAAGTTCAAGTCCCAGCTATTCTAGTTCTGATACACTTTCCTTCTAATGTGCCTGGGAAGGCAGTGAAGGATGGTCCAAGTATCTGAGCCCTTGCCACCCATGTGGGAGACCCAGATGGAGTTTCTGGCTCCTGGCTTTGGCCTGGTCCAGACCTGGCTGTTGTAGCCATTTGGGGAGTGAACCCGCAGATAGAAAATCTATTTCTGCCTTTCAAATAAATAAATATTTTTAAAAAGAAGGCTTCTGGGGCTGGCACTGTGGCACAGCAGGTTAAGCCTCTGCCTGCAGCACCAGCATCCCATATGGGTGCCGGTTCAAGTCCCGGCTGCTCCACTTCTGACCCACCTCCCTGCTGATGGACTGGCAGAGCAGTGGAAGATGGCCCAAGTACTTGGGCCCCTGCACCCACTTGGGAGATCCAGATGAAAGCCCTTGGCGCCTGGCTTCAGCCTGGCCCAGCTCTGGCCGTTGCAGCCATTTGAGGAGTGAAACAAGTGGCTGGAGGACCTCTCTCTGACTTTCCCTCTCTCTGTAACTTTGCCTCTCAAATAAATAAAATCTTTCAAAAAAAAAAAAAAATGAAGGCTTTTATATTGTGATAAATTACCACTCCTCATATAAACATGATTTTGACTTATGAAATCTTACGTTTATCATTTCTCCTTATTTAAAACCCATTTATCAAGTCATGTTTAACAAAATTTATTTCAAAAGACTTTTTAAAATCATTATTTTGAAAGAGTTTTAGGGAGGCAGAGAGTTTTCTATCTACAGGTTCACTCCCCAGATAGCCACAATGCCCAAGGCTGGGACAGGCTGAAGCTAGGAGCTTCATCCTGATATCCCACATGGGTGGTAGGGACCCAGGCAATTAGTCCATCTTATGCTGCTTTTCCCAGGCCATTAGCAGGAAGGTAGATCATAAGTGGACCAGCAGGAACATGAACCAGCACCCATACTGGATGCCAGTGTCACAGACGGTGGCTTAACCCACTATACCGAAATGGCGGCCCCAACAAATTTTTTTTTAAACTTTTATTTAATAAATATAAATTTCAAAGGTACAACTTTTGGATTATAGTGGCTCTTCTCCCCATAACCTCCCTCCCACCACAACCATCCCATCTCCCGTTCCCTCTCCCATCCCATTCTTCATCAAGATTCATTTTCAATTATTTTTATACACTGAAGATCAACTTAGTATATACTAAGTAAAGATTTCAACAATTTGCACCCACACAGACACACAAAGTATAAAATACTGTTTGAGTGCTAGTCTTACCGTTAATTTGCATAGTACAACACATTAAGGACAGAGATCCTACATGGGAAGTAAGTGCACAGTGACTCCCATTGTTGATTTAACAATTGACACTCTTATTTATGACATCAGTAATCACCCGAGGCTCTTGTCATGAGCTTCCAAGGCTATGGAAGCCTCTTGAGTACACAAACTCCGATCTTATTTAAACAAGGCCATAGTCAAAGTGCAAGTTCTCTCCTCCCTTCAGAGAAAGGTACCTCCTCCTTTGATGGCCCATTCTTTCCACTGGGATCTCACAGAGATCTTTCATTTAGTGTTTTTTTTTTTTTTTTTTTTTTTTGCGCCACAGTGTCATGGCTTTCCATGCCTGAGAAACTCTCATGGGCTTTTTAGCCAGATCCAAATGCCTTAAGGGCTGATTCTCAGGCCAGGGTGCTGTTTAGGGCATTTGCCATTCTATGAGTCTGTGTATCCTGCTTCCCATGTTGGATCATTCTCTCCTTTTTAATTCTATTATTATTAGCAGACCCTGGTCTTGTTTATGTGGTTCCTTTGATACTTAATCCTATATGATCAATTATGAACTTAAACTGATCACTTTAACCCAACAAGTTTTCTTTTTCCCCCCCAAAAAAATCACAAATAAGAGGTGGTTGTCGGCCGGCACCACAGCTCAATAGACTAATCCTCCACCTAGCGGCACCGGCACACCAGGTTCTAGTCCTGGTCGGGGCGCCAGATTCTGTCCCGGTTGCCCCTCTTCCAGGCCAGCTCTCTACTGTGGCCCGGGAAGGCAGTGGAGGATGGCCCAAGTGCTAGGGCCCTGCACCCAATGGGAGACCAGGAGAAGCACCTGGCTCCTGCCTTCGGATCAGCGCGATGCACCGGCCGCAGCGCCCAGCCATGGCAGCCATTGGAGGGTGAACCAACGGCAAAAAGGAAGACCTTTCTGTCTCTCTCTCTGTCCACTCTGCCTGTCAAAAAAAAAAAAAAAAAAGAAGAAGAAGAAGAAGAAGAAGAAGAAGTGGTTGTCTGGCACAAAGGTTTATGTTGCCATTTGGGACTAGTGCCTGGTTCAGGTCTGGCTACCATTCCAGCTTACAGCTAATAATGCACATCCTGGGAAATAACAAGTGATGGCTTAAATACTTGAGTTCCTGCTACCTACGTGGGAGACTTTAATGGAATTCAGAATTCCTGGTTTTGGCCTGGCCCAGCTCTAGCTACTGTAGGCATTTGGGAAATAAACCAGTTGATGGAAGATCTCTTTGTTCTCTCTGCCTTTCAAATAAAATTAATTTAAGTCACAAACAAAATGTTACTCATGTATGACATTAAGTTGTTAAAGAGTAGTTGAAAAATCAAAAGAGCAAATAACTTTAAAATCAGGTTCAAAGTTTATAGAGAGACTGAATTTTATCAATCAAGAGAGATTAGGGGAGATAATATCAAAGTCACAGGAGAAACAAATTTAAAACAAAGAACATGACTGAGAAGTTTGCTACATAGCATAAGCTCCAGATATTTTTAAAGACTGATTTGTTTGAAAGGCAAAGTGACAGAGAAGGAGACAGAAAAAAAGAGATCCTTCACCAACTGGTTCACTCCCCAAATGACACAGAAGCCAGGAGCCAGGAACTCCAACTGAGTCTCTTATGTAGGTGACAGGGATTCTATAAGGAGCAGAAATTAAACAGCTCCACCATAATATTAACAAAAAATTAAGCAAGAGCTAAGCTTACTGCAAGAGATCCGCATGGACTTGGTAAGAACCATCCACGGCCCCACACATACCCTCCCCTAAGGACCTTATAGGCCCTACATTGACTGCCAAAAGTTTATATAAACTGCAGGCTGAAGAAGCCCAGAGACACACTCTGTACAGACTCTCCTGACAGTGGCATATCAAAAGCTCTGAGTTTACCCACCATACTCAGACCTTCCTGCAAGAGAGTTCTCCCAGCCAGCCCTGTGCTTATCTGACACCGAGGCTCTGAGCTCGCCTGACATTGAAGCCCTGCTTGCCCAAAGCCGAGAATCTACTTGCCCTTCAAGACCCGCATTCTTCAGCTCAGAGGCAACACCCATGCGGATGCTGTGGGAATCTGCCCTCTGTGGCTAAGACACATCATGAGGAATACTGGGAGGTACTTTGGTGGTTTGTTTGCCCAATGTGTTGTGTGAATTAGAATGTGTGACTTCCCCACTGAATAAAATCCTTATTGGAACCAACACCATGTCGGTGCCATTACTACACTCACAACAGTTGGCGTAGTCAGAAGGATCTTAAAAATATCTGTGCGTGGGGCTGGCACTGTGGCATAGGGGGTAAAGTTGCCACCAGCAATGCCAGCATCCCATATGGGCAACAGTTTGAGTCCTGGCTGCTCCACTTCTGATCCAGTTCTCTGCTATGGTCTGGGAGGGCAGTGGAGGATGACCCAAGTTCTTGGGGCCCTGCACCGGTGTGGGAGATCTGGAAGAAGCTCCAGGCTCCTGGCTCTGGATCGGCCCAGCTCCAGCTATTACAGTCATTTGGGGAGTGAACCAGTGGATGGAAGACTCTCTCTCTCTCTCTCTCTCTCTCCCTCTCCCTCTCTCTCCCCCTCTCTGTGACTCTGCCTTTCAAATAAATAAATAAAAATCTTGAAAAAAATAAAGAAATAAATCACATCATTGCAACTATCTTTGGATAAAGCACATTAAAACTTCTTTAGGCCGGCGCTGCGGCTCACTAGGCTAATCCTCCACCTGCAGCGCCGGCACAGCGGGTTCTAGTCCCGGTCGGGGCGCTAGATTCTGTCCCGGTTGCCCCTCTTCCAGGCCAGCTCTCTGCTGTGGCCAGGGAGTGCAGTGGAGGATGGCCCAAGTCCTTGGGCCCTGCACCCACACGGCAGACCAGGAGAAGCACCTGGCTCCTGGCTTCGGATCAGTGCGATGTGCAGGCCGTAGAGCGCTGGCCGCGGCGGCCATTGGAGGGTGAACCAAAGGCAAAAGGAAGACCTTTCTCTCTGTCTCTCTCTGTCCACTCTGTCAAAAAAAAATTTTTTTTTAATTCTTTAAAAATAATGAGACCAATGTTAAAATCCAATTACAATCTCCAGAGATAGTGGATGGCTCTAGCAAGGGCAACCCCAAAAGAAGTCCCTGCAATATTGTGTAAAACTATTGCAGATATTGACAGATCGGTCAAAAGGAAAAGAGCTGGTTAGACAAATAATAGAGAAAAACAGAAATAACCCATTCTCAAGAAATAACCCATTTTCAAGAGATAACCCATTCATAGAGAACGAGGAACCTAAATCTAGTTTCCCATTAATGACTAACAAGGAAATCAGGACAAAAACAAGGATTCCAATGTAAGTAGAGAAATTAGAGAATTTATGCACACTCAACTCCAAAAATATAGACAAGATTTTACACAAAAAGAAACTCAAGATGTTCAGTTCTTACATAAGCTCTGGATTGAAGGAGCCAACTACATTATAGTTAATGGATGAGAAATGAATATTCTAGTCAAAATAGTAGAAAACAAACTTTGTCGAATAATGGATGATTATACGACAAACGGTCAATTTCTGATTGGGTAGAGGAAGCTTGGCAACAAGCTTTCCCAACGTTAGACTTAGCATCTTTTAACATCCAGATTAAATAGAGTAACATTGCCTAAGCCATAAAGCTATGTAGAAAAACTGAGGTGTTAATGAGGATATATTCCCAACGGCAACCACTCCAATGATGGTATCTGCAGGGCAAGAGATTAAAAATTTAATTATTTAAGGTGGACCACATCATTTGTATCTTACAATGACATCTGCCCTAATGGGAACAAAAACAATACAAAAAATTGTTTAAACCAAGCCACAGACCTAGAACAAGGATAAAACTTAGCACCATCTGCATATTAGCAAGCACACAGCAGGAAGCTGGATCAGAAGCAAAGCAGCCAGACTCAAACCAGCACTCTAATATCAGATGCAGACATACAATACACCACAACCCCTACACCAGCTCCAATTTTTACTAAAATGATTTTGTCTTAGTAGTAAAAACTCTTTTTTTATTTGTGTTTGCTTTTTTAGTTTGAGAGGTAGAGAAAGAAAGAGATAAAGGGCTGCCACCCACTCATTCACTCCGCAAAATGCCTAAAACAGCCAGGATCAGAGACAGGAACTCAACCCAGGTCCCACATGTGGGTAATAGGAACACCTGAGCCACTGCCTGCTGCCTCCCAGAATCTTCATTAAGAGAAAGCTGGAATAGGAGCAGAGCTAAGACTCAAACACAATCTGATAGGGAATGAAGGCATCTTCACCACTAGGCCAAATACTTGCCCATTACTTATAACTTTTAAATGGAAGATTATCAAAACATGGCCTGAAGGGCCGGCGCCGCGGCTCACTAGACTAATCCTCCGCCTTGCGGCGCCGGCACACCAGGTTCTAGACCCAGTCGGGGTGCCAGATTCTGTCCCGGTTGCCCCTCTTCCAGGCCAGCTCTCTGCTGTGGCCGGGGAGTGCAGTGGAGGATGGCCCAAGTGCTTGGGCCCTGCACCCCATGGGAAACCAGGATAAGTACCTGGCTCCTGCCATCGGATCAGTGCGGTGCGCCAGCTGCAGCGGCCTTTGGAGGGTGAACCAACAGCAAAGAAAGACCTTTCTCTCTGTCTCTCTCTCACTGTCCACTCTGCCTGTCCAAAAAAAAAAAAAAATGGCCTGAAAACTAGAAATTTTATTTTAATAATTTATTTTTACACCTTGGAGGCTTTACTGAACTGTACTTGTCTCTTGAGAATGTACGTTGGAGGCTAGAACCACGGCCCCACAGCTCTTTCCATCCCAAGTACCAATTAAAGGAGTTCAGCAGGGGCCAGCACTGTGGCGTAGTAGGTTACACCTCCCCCTGTTGTGCCGGCATCTCATATGTGGGCGGGCATCCCACATGTCCCGGCTGCTCCACTTCAGGTCCAGCTCTCTGTTAATGGCCTGGAAGAGCAGTGGAGATGGTTCAAGTGCTTGGGCCCCTGCACCCACATGAGAGACCTGGAAGAAGCTCCTGGCTCCCAGCTTCTGATCGGGCCATTTGGGGAGTGAACCAGCAGATTCTTTGTCTCTCCCTCTCTCTGAAACCTTTGATTTAATAAATAAATCTTTTTTAAAAAGGAGTTCAGCAAATGCTCAAAGAATTCATGAATTTCAACAAAACAAACTCCTGATTATGTCACAATAGCAAATTTGAAACTAAACAGGTTATGTGTTAGAATTTACTAGCAAATGTATATGCAATATGATTTTGTATTAGAAGGAAATAAATTTACCATTGTTTATAACAGAAACTATAGAAAGTAGAAGACGGAATTGTGAAGCAAGGGAAGAATGGTAGTATGGCGGAAAGTTTCATTTTTGTTTTCTAAACATTTCTTAAAGCAGACAGGTAAAAATATTGAAAACTGGTGGGTGGGGGTAGGGGGCCCTAAGTTACACAAAGCCTTTTAAGATGGGTGGGGTCAGACCTAAGAAAAAGGAGTACAGGGGTTGGCATTATGGCAGCCGGTTAAGCTGCTGCCCGAGATGCTGGTATCCCATATCCAAGCACAGGTTCTAGTCCCAGCTGCTCTACTTCTGATCCAGCTCCCTGCAATGTGCCTAGGAAAGCAGTGAAAGATGGCCCAAGTGTTTGGGCCCCTGCCACCCACATGGGAAACTCGGACGGAGCCAGGCTCCTGGCTTTGGCCTGGCCCAGCCCCAGCCATTGCAGCCATATGGGGAGTGAACCAGTAGATGGAGGTCTCTTTTTTTCTCTTCCTCCCTTCGTTCCTCTCCCTAACTCTTTTAAATAAATGAATAAATCTCTAAAAGTAAGGAGCATAGGGGCCAGCACTGTGGTACAGTGGGTTAAGCTGCCATCTGCAATGCCAGCATCCCATATGGGTGCCAGTTTGAGTCCTGGTTGCTCCACTTCAGATCCAGCTCCCTGCTAATGCACCTGGGAAAGCAGCAGAGATGGCCCAAATCCTTGTGTACCTGTACCCACATGGGAGACCAGGATGAAGCTCCTGGCTTCGATGTGGCCCATCCCTAGCCACTGCAGCCATCTGGAGAATGAACCAGCAGATCAAAGATCTCTTCCTGTCACACTTCCATATAAATAAATCAATCTTAAAAAAAAAAAAAAAAGGAGCATAGACTTTTTTATATATAGCTACCAGTATTTCAATCTCTTTAATATTTAGTAAGCTTTCTATTAAAGTAACATAAACAGAAAAGAACAAAAATCTTATGTATAAAATTCAATGAATTTTCATTAAGGTTTTACTAAAAATATTACATTGAGTCCAGATATTTAAGCAATCACAGGTCAGTTTTGATTAATGCTAACTACCAATGTAGCAATATATGCCATACCACAGTGCCACGATTACAGAATCCACTAGGGACAATGTCTCAGAAAGCCTGTAGATTTGCACTAGATTAAGCTATTATACTTCTTTGATCATGTTGCTACCCTTCTCAAATTCCTTCAAAGCACTTCTCATTCCTAAATATGACCGACTCAAACCAAGCTTGTTCTATTCTACTCAAGTGTTCTGCATATAAATGGTTTCAAATAATTAGAAGAGATGATCAAAATCAGCTCAGGCAGCCATGCTGATGTGCTGCTAATGCCTCTCTGTTTCATTTGACTGAAGGTATGACCATCTTGAGATGCTTAACAAGAAGGGAGCACTTCTTACATCATTTACTCTTTGATTCAACATTTCCTAAACATTGACTTTGTGCCAAGTGCTATGACAGATTTTGCAGATACAAAGATCAATAAGACATGGCCCTTTTCTCTCAGAGCTCATAGGTCAAGCATAATTCAAGTATCATTTCACAAATGCCTTTTGTGGTTGTTTTCTGAAGCAATGTTTTTACATTCTGCAACAACTTCTTTTAGTATATTTTATTTGAGGCAGCAATTAGGGAAAACCATTTGCAGAAGTTCAGATGGCCATGAATATTACTATTTCATTTAAGTCAATACTTTCTTTTTCTGGTTGGAGAGAAGTTATCTATGTGCAACACACCATGTAATAATATCAGAGCAAATCCCAGCTGTAGAAATAGAAAACTGTGCTATTCTTACTGAGTTGTGTTCATAATGAATGGCTGTCTATGCTTAATCTGAAGAAAGCTCCCAACTGCTCAGTAACTCTCTGCCAAAAATTCCCCTCCCTCTTCCAGACTGTAGTTGCATTCCAATTACACTGCTGATTGGAATGAGACTGCTTGAAAGAAAGAAAAAAAAAAAATACTCAGACATCCTGTCTTCCTTAGCTCCACCAAAAAAAATTTAGTAATACTGTTTCTGCAACTGTGTAGACTATTTTTGAACAATGTATTTATCTGCATGTTCTCTGAACTTTCATTATCATTATTAAATAAAACTGAAGATAACATTGCTATACAATTTGCAGGAAGATAGCCCAGTGCTTTAAAAATCTCTACTAATGTGCACCCTCTTGATCGTTGGCACAATTACAGCAATTTAGATTCTTCTATTCTAAGAAACAATCTCAATTTCAACTCTTAAATATGAAATGAGAATAAAATGTAAATTCTACAAAGAATTTGTACACGATATAATTTATATATATATATATTTTACTTATTGTTGAAGCAGGAGCACTACTACACACATTACAAAACATTGCAATGAGCAAAAATATCAGATCCAAACCTATGTGCAAAACATACAATTAAGTAAAATGATGGCAAAGAGCATGTTGAATTATTATGAGCCATTAGAAATTTATATTTGACAAAAAATATTTTCTAAATATGCTGTTGAGACTACAAGTCCATTTATAAACTGTATACTTAAAAAAACCGCAATTTTAGTAAGGAATGTAATACTGGATAACATTTATCAAATATTTACCATGTGCAAGTGTATAACCACCACCCTGTGAAGTAAGTAGTGGCATTATCTACATTTTAGAGATGAGAAAACAGAAGCTCAGGCCTAAAGATTTATTAGATTATACCATAAGCACTACAGTTAAGATTCCAACCCTAGCTATCTATTTCCAGAACCCGAATTCTAATCACCATAGCTATTTTTATATCCTTTTTTTTTTTTTTTTTAAAAAGACATTTATTTACTCATTGGTTTGAAAGACTAACAGAAACAGAGAAAACTTCTGTCTACTGGTACACTTCCCAAATGGTTGGTACAGCTGGGGCTAGGCCAGGTCAAAGCTAGGAGACTGGGAGCCAGCGCTGTGGTGAAGCAGGTAAAGCTTTCACCTGCAGTGCGGGCATTCTATATAAGCTCCAGTTAGTGTCCCGGCTGTTCCACTTCCAATCTAGCTGTTTGCTATGGCCTGGGAAAGCAGCAGAAGATGGCCCAGACGCTTGGGCCCCTGCACCCACATGGGAGACCTGGAAGAAGCTCCTGGCTCTGGATCAGCGCAGCTCTGGCCATTGCAGCCATTTGGGGTGTGAGCCAGTCGATGGGAAGACCTCCCTCTCTTCTTCTTCTCCCCTTCTCCCCCTGCCTCTCTCTCTCTCTTTGCCTCTCTATAACTCTACTTTCCAAATAAATAATTCTTAAAATTAAAAAAAAAAAAAAAAAAAAACTAGGAGACTAGAATTCCATCCGAATCTCCCACATAGGTGGTGGGAACTCAAGTATGAGCCATAATCTGGTGCTTCCCATATTAGCAGAGAGCTGGATCAGAAGCATAATAACAGCCAGGGAACCAAGAGTTGTGGCCCAGCAGGTTAACCACCACCTGGGATGCCAGAATCCCATATGAGAGTCAATCCTGGAGCCCCAGCCATTGCAGTCATTTGAGGAGTGAACCAGTGGATGGAAGGTTGGTCTCTCCTTCTCTCTAACTCTTCCTTTCAAATAAATAAATAAATAATAAATAAATAAATAAATAAATAAATCTTCCAAAAAAAAAAAAAGGGCAGAGTAACCAGGAAAAAAACAGCATTTCAATTAGAATACAGGCATCCCAAGCCACAGCTTAATCCACTACATCATAATGACCACTCCTTTAAATCCTTTTCCTAGGATCTTACTTGGGTTAAAGCAATTATTGGTGACACAGGTTCACAAAATAGTTGATTAAAACCAAGGATGCATAAGAGTCTTTTACAAATTATTAAAAATTCCCCTCATTCAATAGATAATAAAGTTCCCCTCTACCATTACAGTAGTCTGGATTTTAACTAAATATCTTCCTACAGCACCATTTAATCAAGGAATTTTAGGCTACTTATTTCATGCATGTTGCAAAACAAACTGGGTCTCTAAGTTTAACTTAATGTGTTCAGTACTTAGCAGGTAGTCAATTTAATTAGCATGTTAGAGATGATGTATGAAAAGATACAGGTTCTACCACAATGATGTAAACAGTCCTACTAGAAAAAGGCAAAATCAGTTCTCAGTTAAATTAAAAATGATTCTTTTAGCCCAATCACTTCAAATAATTTTAACTACTTTTTTTTAAAGATTTATTTACTTGAAAGAGTTACACACAGAGAGAAGGAAAGGCAGAGAGAGAGAGACAGAGAGACAGAGAGGTATTTCATCCTCTGGTTCACTCCCAAATTGGCCACAATGGCTGGAGCTGAACCGATCCGAAGCCAGAAGCTAGGAGCTTCTTCCAGGTCTCCCACAAGGGTTCAGGGGCCCAAGGACTTGGGCCATCTTCTACTGCTTTCCCAGGTCATAGCAGAGAGCTGGATTGGAAATGGAGCAGCCAGGACTCAAATCGGTGCCCATATGGAATGCCAGCACTTCAGGCATGGATGGATGGTTCTTGCATCCACTGGTTCACTCCCCAGATGGTCCCAACAGCTGGAGCTGGGGCAGGCCAAAGCCAAGAGCCAGGAGCTTCTTCCAGGGCTCCCATGTGGGTAACAGGAGCCCCAACACTTGGGCCATCTTCTGTTGCTTTTTCAGGCCATTAGCAGGGAGCTGGATCAGAAGTGGAGCATCAGCAACCTGAACCAGCACCCATGTGGGATGTCAGCATACACAGGCAGTGGTTTTTCCCACTACTCCAGAACACCAGCCCCGGTTATGGATCTTAAACTAGTATTTCTGTGAACTCTTTTCTCCAATCTGAGGATAAAAACATAAAAGCACTGTCCTCTGTTTATAAATTCACCATTAAAGACCACCTACAATGCTTGAGGCCCAAGCCCTATCCTGTTTATCGCTATTGTAGACTCAGTCACCACCCATTCTACTGGATACTTTCATTCAAACAGTCCCACTCACAACCAATGGCTGTTCAAAAAGCTGATACAGTTAGTATATCTAAATTAAACGGGGGCCGGCGCTGTGGCCTAGTAGGTTAAGCCTCTGCCTGTGTTGCCGGCATCCCACATGGGCAATGATTCGAGTCCCGGCTGCTCCAAATCCCTGCTAATATGCCTGGGAAAGCAAATTATATTGGAAGATGGCCCAAGTGTCCGTGGGAGACCTGGAAGAAGCTCCTGGCTCCTGCCTTTGGACTGGCCCAGCTCTGGCCACTGCAGCCATTTAGGGGGTGAACCAGGGGATGGAAGACCTCTCTGACTCCCCCTCTCTAACTCTGCCTCTCAAATAAAATCTTTAAAAAACAAGTAAATAAATAAAGCCACACAATGATTATTTTCCTCATCAGAACACCAAAAGAAGGAACCGTATTGTAAAGTTCAAGTATAGGTGCCAGTATGCCAGTACTGTGGCATAGCAGGTAAAGTTGCCATCTGCAGTGCCAGCATCCCATATGGGAGCCGGTTCCAGTCCTGGCTGCTCCACTTCTGATCTGACTCTCTGCTATGGCCTGGGAAGGCAGTAGAAGATGGCCCAGGTTCTTGGGCCCCTGTACCCATGTGGGAGACCTGGAGGAAGCTCCTGGCTCCTGGCTTTGGATCGGCTGTTGCGGCTCTTTAGGGAGTAAACCACCAGATGGAAGAACACTCTCTCTCTCTGCCTCTGCCTCTCTCTAACTGCCTTTCAAATAAATAAATCTTTAAAAAAATAAATAAAAAAAGTTCAAGTATAAATGAATGCTTGCAATGAAGCTTAAATGCTATTCTATAGTAGGGAACAATTTATATTATTTTTTGGCCACTCTCACGTTTCTCTATTTTTTTTTTTTTAAGATTTATTTATTTGAAAGAGTTAGAGAGAGAGGAGGAGAGAGGGAGAGAGAGATCGTCCATCCACTGGTTCACTCCCCAGATGGTCACAATGGCCAAGGCTGAGCCAGGTCAAAGCCAGGAGCTTCATCCAAGTCTCCCACATGGGGAGCAGGGGCCCAAATACTTGGGTAATCTTCTGCTGCTTTTCCCAGACACATAAGCAGGGAAATGGATTGGAAGTGGAGCAGCCAGGACTTGAACCAGCACCCATAAGGGATGCCAGCATCACAGGAGGCAGCTTTTACCTGCTATGCAACAATGTCGGTTCCTCCTTTACCTTTTTAATCTAGAGACGCTTAGAAAGACAGTATAGTATGTAAGCTATAGCACTTTATAAGAGCTAAATATTTATTAGAATGCATAGGTTTGATCCTGATGCTACCACTTACTAACTTGATGATCCTGAGAACTATTTAACATCTCTTTGCTTCAGATACCTCATCTGTAAAAATGAGGATACTAAGAACCACTTCACACACACACACACACACACACACACACGTATATACTTGAGACAGAAATAAGCCACTCCCATCTGCCAGTTCACTCCCCAAATGCCCAAAACGGTTAGATGGTTAGGGCTGGGCCAGGCTGTAGGCAGGAGCTAGAAACTCAATCCAGGTCTCCTACGTGGGCCAATAGGAACCCAGGTACGTGACATACCATCTGCTGCCTCCTATGGTGTATATTACCAAGAAACTGGAATCTGGAGCTTGGAGCACAGCCAGGACTTGAACCCAGGGCCCTGATACAGGATGCAGGCATCTTAACAGCTAAACCAAACTCCCACCTCCCAGTATTATAATACTTAGAATGGTATCTAGCACACAAGTACTGAACAAATACTATTACTCTTCCTTCTATTTCAAAATGTCTAATGACATTCATCTAAGCACCTTAAGATGGGGCAAGAAAGAGGTCTTCTCATAACATGGTAAGAAGTTTACCTTATGGCCGGCGCCACGGCTCAACAGGCTAATCCTCCACCTTGTGGCGCCGGCACACCGGGTTCTAGTCCCGGTCGGGGCGCCGGATTCTGTCCCGGTTGCCCCTCTTCCAGGCCAGCTCTCTGCTGTGGCCCGGGAAGGCAGTGGAGGATGGCCCAAGTGCTTGGGCCCTGCACCCCATGGGAGACCAGGAGAAGCACCTGGCTCCTGCCATCGGATCAGTGCGGTGCGCCGGCCATTGGAGGGTGAACCAACGGCAAAGGAAGACCTTTCTCTCTGTCTCTCTCTCTCACTGTCCACTCTGTCACCAAAAAAAAAAAAAAAAAAAAAAAAAAAAAAAAAAAAAAACAACAAGAAGAAGTTTACCTTAGCTTGAGTTTACGAAACAAATAACATACACTATTTACCTCAAACAACAAGTAATTCTTCCCCACAGTTCTGGAAAGCCCAAAATTAAGGCCCAACAGATTCAGTGTTTGGAGAGGAGCCCTTTTCTTAGTTTACAAAAAACCACCTTTTCACTGTATCTTCACACGGCCAAGAGGATCACCTCTAATATGTTTAAAAAAAAAAAAAAGAAAAGAAAAGAAAAAATTGATTTATTTATTTGAAAGGCAGAGTTATGGTGGGGGCAGAGAAACAGATCTTCCATTCTCTGGTTTACTAGGGCCTAAGTACTTGGATCATCTTCCACTGCTTTCCCACATGCATTAGCAGAAAACTGGGTCAGAAATAGAGTCAGGACTTGAACCGATAACCATAAAAGATGCTGGCATCACAGGCAGCTGCTTTCTTGCTGTGCCGTAATGCCAGCCCCTCATGTCTCTTCTTATAGGGATATTCATTCTATTCAGGAGGGCTCCATCTTCACAACCTAATTAGCTCCCAAAGACTTCATCTCCAAAAACTATCATGCTGAGGAACTGTGTAATACAGGTACTGTCAGTCTACAGTAAAACTTACATACCCAGTAAGTCTTCAGTAAATGCTGATATATGTGAGTACCAATCTGTATGTCTAACCTCACTCTTCTCCCCAAGCCTCAAGCTGCCTGAGCTACATTTCAACTACATACCCACATAGATTCTCACCAGCACTTCAAACTGTACTTACTCAACATGGAATTCATCAGCTTCTCTTACTAACCAGCTCTTCTTCCTTTTAACCTCCCCATTCTATGAACTGCACATTTCCAGTAACTCAGAAAGCAAATTTTCTTATCTCTCCTTCTCCCTAGCCATTCTACATCTGAAACAGCTGCCAGATTACATCAGGTATCACACATCTCTCTAGCTATCTCCATTTTCAATGTTAACATTTAAATAATGTATTTAGAGTATTTCATAATGTGTCAGAAAAACTTTGTATAGAATATCTAGCTTGATCCCTAGAGCTTGGGAGTTTATACTCTAAAATTCACAGAAAAAGAAGTGAGACAAACTCATCCTAACCTGTTATCTAATAAATGAGCTTAGGTATTTTGAATTCAGGCTCTATCTTTTCTATATAAATTCTCAAAGTGTCAATGATTCCAGTATTCTCTGTCATTAATCCATAGACTGACAACCTCATCCTTTTTCTGTTCTCTCAAATAATTTGGGGACTTTTCTGCCTTTGCCTTTATTCATGGTATTTCTCCCACTTCAAATGCTATTATTACAACCACTGACTCAAAATCTTATCCATTCATCGAAGTTCAACTCTGACTCTCCTCTTTCTTTAGTATGATTTTTAGCGTTTTTTTTTTTTTAAGATTTACTTATTTTTATTTGAAAGAGTTACAAAGAAAGAGAAGAGACAAAGATTTTCCATCTACTGGTTCACTCCCCAAATGGCCACAATGGTCCAGGGCTGGGCCTGGCTGAAGCCAGGAGCTTCTTCCGAGTCTCCCATGTGGGTGCAGGGGTCCAATGACTCGGATCATCCTCCGCTGCTTTCCCAAGTGCATCAGCAGGGATTTGGAACAGAAGTGAAGCAGCTGGGACTGAACCAGTGACCATATGGGATGCCAGCACTGCAGATGGCAGTTTAACCCACTGCACCACAGGGCCAGCCCCTTCAGTCTGATTTTGAATCTTCCTTCCTGGGAACCTCCAAGGACACTTTGCCTCTACTAATGTTTTGTAGTCCCTTCTCATTTTGCTTTCATTAAAAAGTCATTTGTGTGACATTGTATCTTTCTCTCTGTCACATGAAGCTGTAAATCTCTTGAAGACAATGGATATAACTTTTTTATCTCCTTCAGTTTGTTATATATAATATTAAACATAATATATAGTCAATATTTGCCAAACCATTGAAAAATCCTAGGAAAACCACTGACAAGGTATATCGATATACAAACTAAAAGGTAAATAAATAAAAATCACTTCTTACTTCCCTTAACCTAACCTATCAGGACTGGTGTGATGGCTTAGGAGGTAAAGCTACCATCTCCAACACCAGCATCCCATATAAGCATCATTTCCTGTCCTGGCAGCTCCACTTCAGATCCAGCCCCCTGTTGATGATCTGGGAAAAGCAGCGAAAGATGGCCCAAGTGTCTGGGCCCCTGCACTCACATGGGAGACCTAGATGAAGCTCCTGGCTCCAGGCTCCAGCCTGTTCTAGCCATGGCAGTTGCAGCCATTTTGGGAGTGAACCAGTGGATGGAAGATCTCCCTTTCCTTTTCTCCCCACCCTCCCTTACTCTGACTTTGAAATAAATAAATCTTAAATACACACACACACACACACCTACTAATAGAACAAAATATGGAGCAGCCGGGACATGAACCAGCGCCTATATAGGATGCTGGCGGCAGCTTTTATCCACTATGCCACAGCACCAGCCCCAATACACTATTTTTAACCAAGTTCACATTTCATCCAGATTTACTAAGTTTCTACCTAGTGTCCTTTATTTGTTCCAAGACCCTACTGATCACACAACCATTACATTTAATCGCATCTCCTCAAGCTCCTCTTAGCTGTGACAGGTTCTCAGACTTTGTTATATTCTCTTCGACTTGTTATTCATGACCCTGACAGTTCTGAGAAAAAATATTGGCCACGTATTTTGTCAAATGCTTCTTTAATGGGATTTCTCTGACTTCTCATGACTACACTGGATTCATGGGCTATTGGGAGAAAAGACCACAAAGGCAAAGCACCATTCTTATGATGTCATATCATGGGTACATTCTGTTAACATGGCTTATCATTGTTATGTTAACCCTGACCTATGTCAAGTCTCTCTACTGTACAGTTGCTCTTTTTTTCTCCTTTTCCATATTGTACTCTTTGGAAGGAAATCACTACACACAGACCACACTTAAGAACTAGGGAGAAAAAAAGAAAAAGAAAAAAAAAAAAGAACTAGGGAGTTACTGCTTCCTTAAGGTGAATAATTACTGCCTTCTTAGGGTGAATAGCTATATAAATTATTTGGAATGTAGCCGGCGCCGTGGCTCAATAGGCTAATCCTCCACCTTGCGGCGCCGGCACACCGGGTTCTAGTCCCGGTTGGGGCGCCGGATTCTGTCCCGGTTGCCCCTCTTCCAGGCCAGCTCTCTGCTGTGGCCAGGGAGTGCAGTGGAGGATGGCCCAGGTGCTTGGGCCCTGCACCCCATGGGAGACCAGGAAAAGCACCTGGCTCCTGGCTCCTGCCATCGGATCAGCGCGGTGCGCCGGCTGCAGCGGCGGCCATTGGAGGGTGAACCAACGGCAAAGGAAGACCTTTCTCTCTGTCTCTCTCTCTCACTGTCCACTCTGCCTGTCAAAAAAAAAAAAATTATTTGGAATGTTTCTGTGTAAGAAATTCACCTATCCTTTATTTATTCATATCAGTGTGGAGTCATAAATATTTGTCTTGTATTTTTTAGCTAAAATCCCTTTTTTTCCTCAAATTGTTCCAGCTTTGGCCACTGGGAGCTCTTTCAGATGGTTCCCATGCTCCTCTAACATATTCTCACTACTGGGGAGAGAGGGAGTGCACTTTCATACTAATAATAGAAAATGTTTTGGGCCCATCTACCACATTCCTTGTTCCAGTCCTAGAGTCAGTCATTTCTCCAAGAAGCCCTAGGAATTACCAGATTTACATCCATAAACCCCTACACTTTTCAAATATAAACAGTTAAGTCAATGAACTCTTCAGCTCCCAAGGGCTTCCCCCAACTACAAAGCTCCATGAAGTCAAGAATCTAGTTGTGATCTCCACTACACCTCCAAAGTCTAGAAAACAGTGCACAGAATAAGTATTCAATAAATACTTAAAATTCTAAGGCTCCAGCATTGTAGCTAAGTGGGTTAAGCCACAGCCTGCAATGCCAGCATCCCATATGAGCATAGTTCAAGTCCCCAGTGCTCCACTTTCAATCTAGATCCCTGATAATGCACCTACGAAGAAGATGGAAATTGGCCCCAAGTACTTGGGCCCCTGCCACTCATATGGGAGACCTGGATGGAGTTCCAGGTTCCTGGCTTCGGCCTGGCCTAGCTCCTGTCATTGTGACCATGTAGAGTGAATCAGCAGTTGGAAGATCACCCCCCCCCCCCTTTAACTCTGTCTTTCAAATAAATAAATAAATCTTTAAGGAAAAAAATTTCTAATGTTCCAGAAGAGGGTTCAGGATTGAGTCACACAGAACTCCCCATTTCAATGGAATTTGCCTAGATCTGTCATGTTT